>NC_134273.1:53100523-53405689 GCF_031893055.1 Leptodactylus fuscus | reverse complement strand
TTGGCATACTCTGGCACCTTGAGTGACCAGGTTGTGCAACGGGGGGAGCCTCCAATATATCCCTTGACTCATATGAATGAGTTGGGTAAACCAAGCCCTCTTTGGCCAAAATGGTATGATTGCTATCAATGACGCCTGCTTATGTCTGACTTTAATCAATACCCTTGGTATCATGGAAAGTGGAGGGAAGATGTATGCCAGCCTGAACCTCCATGGAATCGACAGGGCATCTATTGTTAAGGGCTCATCCTCCAGATAGAGGGAACAAAACTTCTCCACCTTGGCATTGTACTTGATGGCCATTAGATCCACCTCTGGAACTCCCCACATCTCTGTAATTTGATGGAAAATTTGTTTGTTCATTCTTTCTTTCCTTCTTTCTTTCTTTCTTTCTTTCTTTCTTTCTTTCTTTCTTTCTTTCTTTCTTCTTTCTTTTTCTCTTCTTTCTTTCTTTCTTTCTTTCTTTCTTTCTTTCTTTCTTTCTTTCTTTCTTTCTTTCTTTCTTTCTTTCTTTCTCTCCCTACTGGTCTGCCAACACGTTCAAGGACCCTTTAATGTGGACCGCCATGAGATATGTGAGATTCTTCTCTGCCCAGGAGAAAATAAGATTTGTTTCCCTCAGAAGGGCAGGGGACTGGGTACCACCCTGCTTGTTCAGGTAGAGGACTGCGGTTAGGTTGTCCAAATGTACCTTCACTGCGTTGCCCCAAAGTAAGGGGCAAAATGTAGAAGCGCCAGGTAGATGGCTCTGATCTTGCGACAATTGGATGACTTGGCCTTCTCCAACCAATTCCATGTCCCTCTCACGTGCATCTCATCTAGATGGGCTCCCCAACTGATAAGAGATGCGTCCGTAGTCAACAGGGTCCAGACTGGCTGGACTGTGGACCTTCTGTCTTTTAGATGGGACCACCACCTGAGTGACAGACGGGTATTGAGGGATAGGTGGATCAGTGAATCCAAACTTAGAGGGCTGCGGTTCCACAACTGGAGGACCTAGCTCTGGAGAGGACACATGTGGCAAAGTGCCCAAGGGACTGCATCTGCAGCCGTTGACATGAGACCAAGGAATTTCCTGGTCATTCGGATTGACACCACCGACACCTCTGGAAGAGATGGTTGATCGCCGTCCTGATTTTCTCCTTTCTCTGAGGAGGAAGAGACACTGTCATCTGGATGAAATCTAGGACGCACCCTAGGAAAGTCTTCCTTGTGGAGGGTACAACGTCTGACTTGTCCCAGTTGATTATCCATCCGAGGTTCTGGAGGAAGGAGGTGGTCACTTGTATTTGGTTTCTTAGTAGCTCCTCTGAGTGAGCTTTCAATAGCCAATCATAATTGGCCATCTAACAGCACGGCTATTCTCAGGTATTTCCTGTGGGGAGGAAAAATCGAGATGTGGAGATAGGCATCTTTGAGATCCAAGGTGGCGAGGACGTCGCCAAGTTGCAGAAAAGGGACTACTGATTTTATAGTTTCCATGCAGAAATGTAGCTTGCGGATGAAACGGTTCAGGTAACTGAGGTCGATTATCATCCTCCAGCCTCCTGATGCTTTTGGTACCAGGAAAACTGAGGAATACACGCCTGTGCCTCTCTCATCTCGAATCACTGGTTCCAGAGCTGCCTTGTCCAGATACTCTTGGATCATGCCTTCCAGGCACACTTGTTTTTAACTGAAGAAAGAATGGGTTGGAGACACGAAATATATGCGGTATCCATGTTGAATTAGTTGGAGGACCCAAGGGTCCTGGATGTTTTGGCGCCAGGCTGGAAGAAAGCTTTTTAGGCGAACTCCGACGGGTGGATAGCTCTCCACAAGAGGGGTACAGTGATTGTCAAAAAGATGACTTCTTTGTTTTCTCCTTGGAGAAGCGATGGCCAGATCCCCTGGACTGGAATCCAAATCTTCTGGCATACTGCAGCCTGGAAGAAGACTGGCGCTGGGAACCTCTACCACGAGATGACGTACCGGGCCTACCTCTGTAGGACTGAGGAAGGGACTTTCCCTTGCTATCTGCCAGCCCCTCCATGATCTCATCCATCTGTCTGCCAAACAGTCTGCTGGGTTCGAATGGAAGACCGCAGATGTTATATTTAGAGGCATTGTCTGCCTTCCACGGCTTGAGCCAGCGAGGCCTTCTGGCGACAGCTGATAAAGCCATACCCTTGGCGGCTGCTTTCACTTGGTACGTGGAAGCTTCGGACTGAAAATCGGTAGCCAAAAATAGGGATGTGAAGGATAATAATAATAATAATAAATTTTATTTATATAGCGCCAACATATTCCGCAGCGCTGTACAATTTGTAGGGTTCAGATACAGACGGATACAAAACAAAGAACGTCATTTCACACAATGGGACTGAGGGCCCTGCTCACAAGAGCTTACAATCTATGAGGTAGAGAGGATGACACAAGAGGTAGGAGGGGCGGCATTGCTTATACAGTGTTCAGACAATTTTGTAATAGAGGTTGCAGCCATTACACAAACAAAGCTTTATGGGCTGTCACTAGTAGTGTCCTTTAACATGTGGATAGAGCATGGACAAATATGTTAGGCTGAAAAGGCATCAAGAAGGGTTTGCATTAGGAATTGTGATAGGCCTGTCTGAAAAAATGCATCTTTAGTTTGCGTTTGAAACTGTAGAAATTGGGAGTTAATCTGATTGTCTGGGGTAGAGCATTCCAGAGAAGTGGTGCAACTCGGGAGAAGTCTTGTATACAAGTATGGGAGGTTCTGATAATAGAGGATGTAAGTGTTAGGTCATTGAGTGAGCGGAGAACACGGGTTGGGCGGTAGACAGAGATGAGGGAGGAAATGTAGGGAGGTGCGGCATTATGGAGAGCCTTGTGGATGAGGGTGATAACTTTATATTTTATTCTATATTGAATAGGCAGCCAATGTAGCGACTGGCACAGACCAGAGGCATCGCTGTAGCGTCTAGCCTGGTAGATGAACCTGGCCGCTGCATTCAGAATAGATTGTAGAGGGGAGAGTTTAGTGAGGGGAAGACCGATTAGTAAGGAGTTACAGTAGTCAAGGCGAGAATGAATCAGAGAGACAATAAGTGTCTTTAGTGTATCTCTGGTAAGGAAAGGACGTATTCTGGAGATATTTTTGAGGTGGAGGTGACATGAACGTGCGAGTGATTCAATATGAGGGGTGAAAGAAAGGTCTGCGTCAAACATGACCCCGAAGCAGTGGGCCTGCTGCCTAGGAGTTATAGTAAGGCCTGAGACTGCAATGGATATATCAGGGACAGATCTATTAGATGGTGGAAACAGTAGTAGTTCAGTCTTAGAGAGATTTAGTTTCAGATAGAGCGAGGACATGATATTAGAGACAGCAGAAACACAGTCACTGGTGTTCTGTATGAGTACAGGGGTGATGTCACGGGAAGATGTGTATAATTGGGTGTCGTCAGCATAAAGATGGTACCTGAAGCCAAATCTGGCGATGGTTTGTCCAATGGGGCTGTGTAGAGAGAAAAGAGCAGGGGGCCTAGGACCGAGCCCTGAGGATCCCCAACAGCAAGGGAAAGAGGGGAGGAAACAGAGCCCGCAAATGATACACTGAAAGTGCGGTCTGAGAGATAAGAGGAGAACCAGGAGAGCGCAGTGTCATTGAGGCCGACTGAGCGGAGCATAGTGAGGAGGAAATGATGGTTAACAGTGTCAAAAGCTGCAGAGAGGTCCAGAAGAATAAGAAGAGAGAAATCGCCATTGGATTTAGCCGTCAGGAGATCATTGGAGACTTTTGTGAGACTTTTGTGAGGATGCCAGCAGATCGTCACGAGGGACTCCATCATCAATATCCCGCTGTTTCGCCAGGCTTGACCGTAGGCTGTTAGAAACTTCAAAGGAGGCTACACCAATGGAAGCCTGAGAGGCAACTGCAGTGTGAATATGCCTCAAGACACACTCTGAGCATCTATCCATGGCGTCTGGCAAGTTGGACCCATCCTCAGATGGAACAATGGTACGCCTGGAGAGCTTGGCCACAGCGAAATCAATCTTTGGCGGTAGAAACCAGCTGGTTCGTTCACTTCCCTCTAAGGGAAACATCAGCTTAAAATTTTTGGATTGAAAATCGCCTTGTCTGGGCACTTCCATAGCCTTGACCAGGGCTGGATCCACTTGGAAGGCCCTAGACCTTCTATAGGTGGAATCTGAGCCTTCCCCATCGTCAACATCACGACCGCCTGGGTGGATGGACTTAAATCATTTTAGGAGAGACAGAATCTTCATCAGAAGAAATTTCAACAGTTTTGGATCCTTCATCAGAATGATACGTTAATGGCTGCGACTCCCTATGGGGTCTTTTGGTGGAGTGGGAAAGAGAGTCCTTCATATCACGCATGGAGTCAGTGACAAACTCTTTAACCCATGTGACTATGTCACGAAGGGCAGGTTCCTCAGGAGGAGGGGACCGACACTGATGGCATCTATTAAATTTGTATTCGTCAGGAAGCGTAATGTTGAAATCCCTGCAGACGAGGTGCCTGCGCTTGGACGACCCTTTCCATCTCGGAGCTTTGTCCCCTTTGGGAGAAGAGGAGGACATCTGCAAAGAGAATAAAACACTAAGTATTTAGAGAACAAACACCATAACCTAGCTAGCGTTAAAACAGTACCGTGGTTGAATAAGCACAAATGCATCTTTTAGCAGAGAACACAAAAAGCGCTACCAGAGCAGCAGAGCTTGGTCCTAACAACAGAGTAAGCACCATAGCTCTGACTTGACAGGGTTTATATAGGACCAAGAGGGGAAGGGGAGGAACAGACTGCTCCCAAAGAAAAAAAATGTGTACACTTTCACCTTTTGTGAAAACATAAAAAGACAGAGGCAAACCTGGTTCAAACCCAGGTATAAACATTTCTCCTTTTTTGTGTGTGTTATTTTTTAACCCTCTCTACTCTCCCAGGAGATCGGAGGTTAATAGTAAAGAAAACACCCTCCCCGGAAACACAGGGGAGGGTGTGGACGGAGCAGCCTTCAGGCTGTGTAATCAGCTGGCATCCCGGCTACGGAGCTCTCAGCGCATACGCAGAGACACATGCGCACTGCCTGGAGACGCGCCGGCATAGAGAAGCCATCGGAACACCAAACACATCGCAGGTGGCAGCGAACAGGAACGGGGAACAGGTAAGACTGTTCCCATACCAAAGAGAGAAGGGTAAGGAGGTAAGAGAAACCTCCTTCCACCTGTCCTGCACACAGGACAGAAAAAAAACACAAGGGGAGGAGGTTCCTTTTACCTTCTTATAGGGGGGGTGTTAGGGAATTGCTAGGACAGCAATTCCCCGGTAGCTGTTGAACCCTGGGACGGGACACAAGAGACAGTGAGCCCTAAGCTGAAGCCCCCAACTGACCCTTCCTATTGCCAGGCCCTATCCTACGTAATAGGCGGCGAAGACAGTCTCTTCCTGGATATGTGATACACAAAATGCAGACAAGACGGACAACAACAAAGAAAGGTGAACTAGCCAGGGTTCGGTAACAGTCGAGCGTTGCAGTGCCAAATCAGAGTCCAAAGAATAGTCAGTGAGAAAAGCCAAAGGTCAAGGATCAGAATGCAAACAAAAATAGGGACAGTAAGGAGCAAGTATGCACATGGCAATAGCAAGCACTGGTGTGAATGAGAGCCAAGATAAAATAAGGGAGGAAGAACCCAGGAGTTGACAGGAAGACAGGCTGTCAATCACAGGCAAGACAAAATTAACCACTTAATGGACAGAGGCAACAAGGGCAGAAGACGGGTGTGGTGCAAATACTATCAAAGAACTAGAGCCGAGTTCACACAGTGCGACCAAAAACTTTAAGCCAAGAACCAAACTGCACCCGCCTCCTGCACACAGCACGCGAGCAGAGGGTGGTGCAGTGACCCGAACAGGCAGAGATGTTACAGGAGGTTAATTGCTTAATTAATTTAATTAAAAATCCACCTGTCCTAAACTGCACACAGGGGCAGGAATACGCGGTTTGGACGTGGGGGAAATGTTTTTCTTATTTTGTCACCTCTCCTGGGCCTCCAGTTATTGTACCCTGGGGTGTGAAGAGAACATAGAGCATAACAATTTACTGGCACCGCCATTTTAGTTAGTCAGGGACGAAGTCCAAATTATTTGATTTAGTTAAAAACTAAAGAATTTGCAATATTCGGGTTGAACTCAACACAGTACGGCCCATATCTGGTTAAAATCTGTATATTTTGGCTTAAAATCGAAATATAACAAATTGCGCAAGATACTTACCATGTGAATTCCACTCTTTACCTACCTCTAGTCTTCTGCCACTTCATGCTATCCCTGTTGTCACACACATTGTGACCTTGAAGGAATATAAGGAATGTATGAGCCAATCCATAGAATTTGTTAGATAATGTACAGTACAGGTAGAGTGAAAACAGAGCCTAATGTATTTTAATTATATATTGTATGGAGATAACCCCTGTAATGAATGCAGAAATTGTTCCAAAAACATATAATACTACCATTTTATTGTGCTACTGAATTACTGAATGAAACTTAATTTTCTCTTATATTCTGATTTCCTTTTCAAAAATTCTAGGAGAATTCAGCCATGTGAAATCTAAAAAAGATGTGTTGTAATTTAGTTTATCTGAACTTCATCTGACAGTGTTTCAGGAGTCAAATTCTGCATCTGTCAGGCGACATTATTCTGCCTACCATTCACTTCAACGGTAGCTATGAGGCAGAATCTGTCTAAAGAGAAAGCATTAAAAAAATCAGCTAGACAAATTCAGCCTCTGAAATAAGAGGATGGTTTCAGGCAGAATTTAGAGCTGATTTTGACACAGAACCTGCCACAAATTCAGCATCAAATTGCACCATGTCTATTCCTGTGTGCTATATTTTATTTTTATATGATGTTTGTAGGAACCTGTATGCTTTCTGATGACTATATCCTACTAAATGTATATATATATATATATATATATATATATATATATATACACCGTATATACATTGATATCTCCATCAGTATGTCTTTGGATTTGTCTATATAATTACAATTAGTAGGATATTATTTAGATTGTGAACCCTATATGGGATAGTGACCAACAATGTCCGTAAAGTTTTGCATGATATGTCGGCGCTATACAAGTAACGGCTCATTCACATCTGCGCTCAGTCTCCGTCTGTCAGGTTTCCGTTTTCTGCATGCAGAAGACAGAAAAATGACAGACTGTGTCCGGCTGTGAGTGCCGGTAAGCGTTTTGGGCTCTCTGTGACGAAGCAGTTTTTTTTAAACCGGACACAAAGTCCTGCATTTCCGACTTTGTATCCGGTTAAAAAAAATGGTTTCGCCGCAGAGAGCATAAAACGCTTACCGGCGTTCACGGCTGGACACTTTTCAAACCCATTGAAATGAATAGGCTTGAAAAATGCCTTCAGGTTTCCGTCTCCTGCTCAGTTTCAGGCAGGAAACGGAAACCTGCATAACGGAGGCCGGGACACAGGTGTGAACCCGGCATTAGCTAAATAAATAAATACAGTAATAAAGGCAACGTTGTACATGTTACCGATAAATGGCTCATACTCACTTCCATAATACTGCTCCATCTGAGAATTGTGTACTTAATGCAACAAATGGGAACTGATTCAGGGTAATGCTGAGAAAACTTTGGGAAATGTTTCCCTGAAGTCCCCTGATGGGATCCAATTCTATTTCGGGCGCTAAGTATACATTATCTCACACAAATCCGTGAGTAAAGTCAAAGGCATAATACACTGGATAGACACTAATGCAGATTAGAAATGGAGTGTTAAGATAATTTGTCGTGTGTGAAATAACATGCCCTGTAAAGGTGAACAAATATTTGTAAAAAAAATATTGTCCAGACATTTTACTAACTGCTGTATCATCCTGGATTGCAAAACTGTGCAAGCTGTATATGAGATCACAGGGGCTTCACTGTTCCTTAAAGTTTTTATTACCATTTATATACTCCTACAATATGGGCACCAAGAGTGGAATACATCAGCATTAATATACATGAAGATAGTAAGTGAAATAGCAGGACATTTCTATTATCCATCACTCTCCCGCATATACTCTACATATATGTCTACTGTCTGTAGTGAGGTAATGGATGACTCTGGACTGTATAAAACTACACAGAGCTTGTTTGTTGTCTATTGCTGTAGAAGAACATAAGTCTGCATAGAAGTTGTAGACAAAATAAATGTTTACATTTTTTTCACATCAGGAATATTTTCTTGATTTTTTTTTATTTGAAGAAATAAAAAAAAATGTTTGTAAAAATTAACATAGCCTTCCAGCTCCACACACAGTGCAGGACACAGCTAATTGTGAGGGTGCTGGATGTAAGACCCCCAGCAATCCCATATTGATGACCATATGAAGTCTTGGAGAAGTCTGGTAAAGAGGAACTGTCACCAAGCACAACATACTAAATGCCATACATCATTTGATTCTTGTTGATTTATTTGGCATTTTTATTTATAAAATCCATACACTCAATCAAAAGATGTGGCCCATGGAAGGTTAGATTTAAATGAGTGCTTATTAACCAAGTGGGCGGAACCCCTTTATGATCTATGAGAAACACAAAAGGTTCCTGTCCATTTGGTGAATAAGAGCTAGTTTACATATGACCTTCCAGGGAACATATCTTTTGCATAGGTGGACACGTAAAAATGCCAAACCAATCCGGAGGACAGACAACATGAAAGGGGTTTTCTGAGCAGGAAATGCTTGTCATATGAATGAATAAGCATAATGGAGTACCTTTATGTGTGTCTGGGACATTTTTACCATTCCACATATTTTCAGGCTATATATATAGTGGGGAAGGTAGCTCGGTAGCGGCAATAGTGGACCCAACCAGTCAGAAGATAAAGTTCTTGTAGCCCCCCAAAGATTTGGAATATGAACTGGGACATGCTCTGTGAGCAAACAGAGGGCGTCAACATAGTCATGGAGGTAGTCTCCAACTACATAAACTTATGTAGCAACAACATAGTCCCAAACAAGAAGATAAAATTCTTGGAGCCCCCCAAGGAACTGTGCTGTCCCCATTCTTGTTCACAATCTACACGTACAACTCAAAGCTCTGCTACCTTGAAGAATTCTCAGATTACTTGGTAATGTTTGGATGCATAAGAAATAACACCAATGAGGAAAACAGGGGAGTCTTATCAAAATTTGCTAACTTGAGCAAGAAAAATGGCCTCCTACTGAACAAAACAAAGGAGATGATTATAATGTTCAGCAGGAATCCCCTAACGGCAATACCAATGACAACTGATGGTCATGAGATTAAAGAGGACCTTTCATCAGATTGGGCACAGGCAGTTCTATATATGAATTCAGCGCACTATCGGCTTTCCCAATCTGTGCCCCGGGTAAAGCGCTATCGGTCCTGGTACCGTAGCGCTTTACAGTCAGAAGGGCGTTTCTGACAGTCAGTCAGGAACGTCCTTCTCCACAGCAGCGCCTATCGCGTTGTACAGTGTGAGCGGGGAGGAACACCCCCTCCCTCTGCTCACAGTGTTCGTGAGCCGGCACACATTGAAATGAATGGCATCTGTTTTGAGCACTCACACTCTAATACGTGTATACGTGTCTGAATGCACAGCGCGTTACTCCGTGGGAATGGAGCCTTTTCAGACTCCTGTTAAATTTTCTTTATAGACTTCTGATTAACACATAATCAAGGAGCAGAATATTCACCTGAATGAACTTGTCAGTGTCTGATAAGACCTTTTATAAGCTGCAATGGTCCTACTACCCCCTGGAGCTGTATCAGGTCCAGGAATTGGAAATATGTTCTGGAAAAGAGGCCAGACTAGAGGACATCACTGGCACCCATTCGTACAAGTTCAATTCACCTGGTTTTGATGGACTAGCTGTCTGTTGGGAAATCACTGCAACGCAGAAAGTATGTTCTGTCAATTAACGATCACTTTGCCAAATTGAGAGCGGGTGTCCCACACCTTGTGGAAACATTAGATACTTCTCTATGGTTGAACCAAACAGTTCCATTCAGCTTAGAGAGCCTGCTTCAATGGACAGGTGATAGATTGAACCAGATATAGAAGACATATACCACCCTGTATCATCACCAGTGGATCAGTTCCTTCAAGAGGATCAAACAAACTCTATTGTAGCTTCTGTATACACTAGAAGAACAAATGATAGAAGGTTGTGCCAATTACACCACTTAGCTTGTATGAGTGTACAACAACACTATTTATGTGACTATTAAGTAGTCCCTATTATGCTGATGTTTGGGTTCAATAGAAGACACCCATTGGACAATTAGAATGTCAATGTCTAGGCAACCAGAGACCTGGCCTCCGCATACCTGGATGGGACAGTGCAAGACCCTTCTCTGTTACCGACACCACTGCTAGTGGCCCAGATGCACAAGGACAGAGTTGTTGAGTTATGCTAATCATGCCTTAATTACTGGAGGAAGCTAATGCCAAAAGGATCCTGGAGAAAATGCTATAAGGAGCAATAGAGGGAAAAGAACCAGGTAATGAGATACCACCATTGGGATGAGATTAACAAGGAATAAAGATTTCATCAAAATGCTGGCCACTAGGATGGTAACCTAAATCTGGAGGAGATTGAGCTGACTGTTAGTCTGTTAGATGGCATTGGCTATATCAATACTAGAGGAGGAGAGGACTTGCAAAGTCACGACATGCATGTTTCCCCTCCAGTTTGCCTATCGCCCCTGGCATTTGGGTGCATGATGCCATCACCCACCTTCTTCACAGAGCTCTCTCTCACCTGTAGAAATCAGGGAAAACTGTGAGAATAATGCTCTTTGATTTCTCCAGTGCTTTTAACACCATTCAGCCAGGGCTACTGAGGGAGAAGCTGGACCTTGTTGGAGTGGACCATCACCTGTAAAACTGGATCCTAGACTACCTCACAAACCAACCTCAGTATGTGAGAGCCCGGGACCGTGTGTCTGACACTGTGATCTGTAGCACAGGAGCACCACAATGGTACAGTTTTTCCCCCTTTCCTCTTCATATCGTACACTGCTGTTTTTAGGTGCAGCTCATCTAGCTGCTACTTACAGAAGTACTCCGATGACTCTGCAATAGTAGTCCTTATCACTGATGGTGACGACAGGGAATACAGAGACTTAAACTGTAATTATGTGGACTGGTGCCAGCAGAACTACCTCAAGATTAATGCTGAGAAGACCAAGGAGATGGTAGTAAACTTCAGCAAGCAGAGAAGTATTCTGATTCCAGTGGACATCCAAGGAATGGGCACTGAGCTAGTTAAGATGTATAAGCACCTGGGTGTGCTCCTCAATAATAATCTGAACTGGGCTTATCACCCGGATGTGCTGCACAGATAGGGTCACAGCAGACTGTACCTGCTCAGGAGCAGTGGCGTAACTAGGAATGGTGGGGTCCTGTAGCGAACTTTTGACATGCCCCCCCCCCCCCGACTGACACCGACACCGAAGACCTTGTCTGACCCCCTCCTCCGCATTTCTGCGTGCTCTATTGTGCCCCTAGTGGCCCCTGCACACAGTATTATGTCTGCAAAGACCCCCAAGTATAATGATAGTCTTTGTGGGGCCTGCGGTGTCACTTACAGATCTAGGCCCAGCCAGGATCAGTAAATAAATAGGGCCCGTTACTGGCTGGAGAAAAAAGAAAAAAACTGCAGTGGTAGCGGCTGACACTGGGCCCCCTAATGTCCCGGGCACTGCTACCACAGTAGTTACGCCCCTGCTCAGGAGACTGAGGGCCTTTGGAGTCCAGGGGGAACTTCTCAAGGCCTTTTTCAACTCTGTGGTAGCATCAGCCAAGTTCTTTGGTGCTGAGGGAGTAGCATAAAAGCCAGGGACAAAAATAGACTTGACAGGTTGATTAGAAGGGCCAGCTCTGTCCTGTGGAGCCCCCTGGACCCAGTACAGGTGGTGGGTGACAGAAGGATACTGTCTGTGGTGAGCTCCATGCTGGAGAATAAATCCCACCCCATGTATGAGACTGTGACAGCACTGGGCAATGCTGTCAGTGACCGACTGCTTCACCCCAAGTGTGAAAAGGAGCGCTATCGGAGATCCTTCCTCCCAACCATGGTTAGGCTGTATAATCTACATCAGGCTAGAGAACTAAAGAGAACTAAATGATCCTGAAGTCTCCTTTTTCTTGAGACCTGTTCGAGATACACTTACATATTACTTTGTGTATTGTGGGAAGGTCTGCTGTGTGAGTCGAGCGCTGTATTGCTACAGTCCACAGCTAGTGGCGGCCTGCCAGTGCCTATTATAGTCCCATTTATCCTTTGATTATTTCTGACTGAAGGCTTACATGAAATCACTATTTACTCACAGTAAAAATCTACAAAACACCTGATAAATGCTGGCTTCTCTACAATGTCCAGACACACAGCATCCGGGTACTGGATTGAAATATAGATACTGTAATTAATAATACTCAGTATTTCCTATCAGATCAAACTCTTTCCAAACACTTCTGGTGTATCTTGAAAAGCAAGTGTAATCATCACCCGTGAATGATGGTCTAATGAAATCATCAAGGGTCTAAATCTGAGCCAAAGACTGGCCGCAAAGTCACCCACCCATTTTTTACACTCATTGGGATTTTCTCTTCATATATCTTCCTTTCATCTCCATAAATAAATAATTTTCTGCTGACATTGAACAGATTTTAAAGGAGATCTCCCTTCCAAATGCTCTTTTAGAGCGCAACGGCTTAGCAGGTTATGGTCCAGAGAAGTGTGGAAGAAGTCCTGGTTAAGTAATAAGAAAATCTGAAATAGATATGAATCTCTAACTAAAACCATAAGAGATAATAGCTGACCTCCTAGAAGACATGGATGAAAGGAAAAATTATGCTAAAGGAGTATGCTGAGATTATCTATCCACAGAATTGAACTGCTGATAAGATAATCCTTTAATAGTCCCACATTGGGGAAATTTCAGCGTGTTACAGCAGCATAGTAATACAGGATAATACAGAGTAATATATTACAGACGTAGACACAGATAAGCTGAGAAGAGAAGATATACTAGGAGTCCATGGCAGCTAAGGAAAAAAACAGAAGAGAAAGAGGAAGACCTCATGGTCATCCTCATAATCATTAGTTCTCTGTGCGGAGTGCTCTTCGTTTGGTCTGATGTAGATTATACAGCCTGGTCGCGGTTGGAAGGAAGGACCTGCGATAGCGCTCCTTCTCACACTTGGGGTGAAGCAGACGGTCGCTTACAGTGCTGCCAAGTCCCATCAGGGTCCCATACATGGGGTGGGATTTGTTCTCCCGCATGGAGGTCACCACAGACAGTATCCTTCTGTCACCCACCACCTGTACTGGGTCCAAGGGGCTCCCCAGGACAGAGCTGGCCCTCCTGATCAGCCTGTCAAGTCTATTTCTGTCCCTGGTTGATATACTGCTTCCCCAGCAGGCCACACCGAAAAAGATGGCTGAGGCAACCACAGAGTTGAAGAAGGCCCTAAGAAGTGTCCCCCGGACTCCGAAGGCCCTCAGCCTCCTGAGCAGGTAGAGTCTGCTGTGGCCCTTTTTGTGCAGTGCCTCCAGGTGATCAGCCCAGTCTAGTTTATTATTGAGGAGCACGCCCAGGTACTTATAGGTCCTGACTATCTCAATACATGTTCCTTGGATCTCCACCGGGGTCGGAGCACCTCTCCGTTTACTAAAGTCCACCACCATCTCCTTGGTCTTCCCAGCATTAATCCTGAGCTGGTTCTGCTGGCACCATTCAACAAAATCCCATTTTAAGTCTCTGTACTCCCTATCGTCGCCATCAGTGATAAGGCCGACTATAGCAGAGTCATCGGAGTACTTCTGTAAGTAACAGCTGGATGAGTTGTGCCTGAAGTCAGCAGTGTACAGTGTGAAGAGGAATGGGGCAAGAACTGTACCTTGTGGTGCCCCCGTACTACAGATCACAGTGTCATACACACAGTCCTGGGCTCTCACATACTGAGGGCGGTTTGTCAGGTAGTCTAGGATCCAGTTGGACAGGTGATGGTCCACACCACCAAGGTTCAGCTTCTCCCTCAGTAGCCCTGGCTGAATGGTGTTGAACGCACTGGAGAAATCAAAGAACATTATTCTCACAGTGTTCCCGGGTTTCTCCAGGTGAGAGAGAGCTCTATGAAGAAGGTGGATGATGGCATCATCTACCCCAATGCCTGGCCGGTAGGCAAACTGGAGGGGGTCCAGAGCGGAGCTCACTAGGGGGCGTAGGTGTGTCAGGACCAGTCTCTCTAGGACCTTCATCAGGTGTGATGTCAGTGCTACAGGTCGGTAGTCATTGTAGCCCATCGGGTTGGGTTTCTTTGGGACTGGTACCACGCAAGATGTTTTCCACAGTTGAGGTACTACTCCCAGCTTCAGGCTCATATTGTACATGTGCGTTATAATACCACACAGCTGGTCACTGCACATTTTAAGAACTCTTGCGCTTATACCAACAGGTCCCCCCGCTTTGTTCGCTCTAATATTCTTCATTTCCTTACACACCTGAGACTCCTGCAGGATCAGATAGTCAGATTGCAGTTGACCGCAGTTCGGTGGGGGTTGGGTCTTGGTGTGTGAGGGGAGGGCGGTTAGCTGACATGCTGGTGGAGGGAGCATTTGCTTGGAGTCGAATCTATTGAAGAATAGATTAAGCTCGTTAAGCCACTTCCTGTCCCCTACTGTTCGGTGCCCCGTCTTTTCCTTGTGTCCTGAAATTGCCTTAAGGCTGTCCCACACCTCAGAGATTCTACCCTCCCCCATCTGTAGTTCCATCTTCCGCCTGTAGTTGGCTTTCCCTTCTCTGATCAATTGTCTTAGCTGTTTCTGAACCGCCCCCAGGCCATTTTTGTCCCCAGACCTAAAAATTCTCTTTTTTTCCTTGAGGAGAGTTTTAATCTCAGAGTTAATCCATGGTTTGTTATTGGAGAAACACTTCACCTTCCTAGTTGGTACCGTGCTGTCCACACAGAAATTAATGTAGTCCGTTATGCAATGTGTGAGTCCCTCAATGTCCTCTGGAAATGAGTCTTGAAACACTTCCCATAAAGTTATATCAAAGCAGTCCCTTAGAGACTCGACACTTCCCTCTGACCAAATCTTCACGGTACGGGTAACCGCCGGTTCTCTGCGCACCAGTGGAATGTATGTGGGTCGCAGATGTACCAGGTTGTGATCTGATCTGCCTAGGGGTGGTAGGGCAGATGAGTTATATGCATCCCTTACATTGGCAAAGAGCAAGTCCAGCGTCTTGTTGTCTCTTGTATGGCAGGTTACATACTGTGTGAAGCCTGGTAGAGTGGATGCTGAGACATGGTTGAAGTCTCCAGACACTAGGAGCAGGGCATGGGGGTGAGATGATTGCAGCTCACTCACAACAGCATGGAGGACTTCACAGGCAGCGTCAGCTTTAGCAGAGGGGGGGACATATGCAGCTAGTACGATAACATGTGATAGTTCCCTTGGCAGGTAAAAAGGTCTCATGCTCACGGCTAGCAGTTCAATATCCTTTCCACACAATTGTTTCTTAACCACAATATGTCCTGGATTACACCATCTCTCATTGACAAATATTGCAATCCCTCCGCCTATTCGCTTACCGCTCTCCAGTGTTCTGTCCGCCCGAAGAAGTTTGAAGCCCTCCACGGAGGCAAGTATGTCCGGAGTGATTTCAGTAAGCCAAGTCTCTGTAAACAGCATCATACTGCACTCACAAAACTCCTGTTGATGTCTGGTCAGTGCTGTCAGTTCATCCATCTTATTCACAATTGATCTCACATTCCCCATAATGATGGACGGGATCACATGCTTTTTGCGTTTTTTTCCTTCGCGTCTCAGTATGCCGGTTCGTTTTCCGCGTTTTCTAAGTTTCCTTATTAGTTCGTGGGGGATGGTAAGAGCATGCTTGTCCTGTAGTTTGTCCTGCAGCTTGCTTCTGAGGTGTAATAGTGTCTCCTTAGTGTAAACCAGTCTTCCTTGTTTGTGTGGAGGCATGCTTCAGACAAAAAGGCTCAAAAAGGATTTCTTTATAAGAGTTTCTGCATCAAATTCCAGCCCATGGTAAGTTCTTATACTAATACTCCTTATAGTAATAGAAAAAGTGAAGAAAAAAGGACGGGATAGAGAAAGATCAGTTTAGTTTTCAGCAGCTGTAAACACATGCAGCCACACACTAGGCAGGCACAGGAGGATAGAAAGAGGTGGCAAGACTCACCAGTCATTAAGGTTATTAATGGGTTAGTCCTGGCAAAAAATGGACAACTCCTTTAACTTTAAAATTAGCCATACTCGCCTATCTCCAATGCTCCAGTGCCCTCCCAGCGTTTCAGGCCTTCTGCTCAATGGGTCTCTTCCGGAGTTCCGCTGAAGCCGTTGATTGGCCTCAGCTTTCACGTGACCCCTGAAGCCAATCAGGAAAGGGCATGCAATGTCACTACTTGTAACATCACAGGTCTCTGTGAGGCCTTCTGAACGGAACGCAGGAAAAGACCTAGGAGAAACCACTGAAGCAGAAGAACCAGGGCGTGCCAGGAGCAGTGGCGGATCCAGGGTTTGCGGGGCCCTGGGCAACGGTCTCGAACTTCTAACCTGTACTTCCCAACTGTTGAAGACTAGAAAGAGAGAATAAAACGTGCGGCGCGCGCCCCGCCCACTTTTATGTGGACTCCGCCCATTCTCATTCATTTTTCATGTGATTCCACACAGTATAATCCTCCTACAGTCACCCGTAAATTATATGTCCCCCCTCCGTCTCTCCCACATTTTAATATACACCCTTCATCTACCCCTAGTTTCATGTCCCCCCCTCTATCTCTGTCCCCAGTTTCATGCCGTTCTCCCCCTTTATCTGCCCACAGTTTCATGTCCCCCCGTCTCTGCCCCAGTGTCATGCCGTTCTCCCCCCTTCATCTGCCCCAGTGTCATGCTGTTCTCCCCCCTTCATCTGCCCCAATGTCATGCCATTCTCCCCCCTTCATCTGCCCCAGTGTCATGCCATTCCCCCCCTTCATCTGCCCCAGTATCATGCCATTCTCCCCCCTTCAGCTGCCTCAGTGTCATGCCGTTCTCCCCCCCCTTCATTTGCCCCAGTGTATTGCCGTTCTCTCCCCCTTCATTTGCCCCAGTGTCATGCCGTTCTCTCCCCCTTCATTTGCCCCAGTGTCATGCCGTTCTCCCCCCCTTCATCTGCCCCAGTGTCATGCCGTTCTCCCCCCTACATCTGCCCCAGTGTCATGCCGTTCTCCCCCCCTCCATCTTCCCCAGTGTCATGCCGTTCTCCCCCCTCCATCTGCCCCAGTGTCATGCCGTTCTCCCCCCTCCATCTGCCCCAGTGTTATGCCGTTCTCCCCCCTCCATCTGCCCCAGTGTCATGCCGTTCTCCCCCCTCCATCTGCCCCAGTGTCATGCCTTTCTCCCCCCTTCATCTGTCCAAGTGTCATGCTGTTCTCCCCCCCTTCATCTGCCCCAGTGTCATGCCGTTCTCCCCCCTCCATCTGCCCCGGTGTTATGCCGTTCTCCCCCCTCCATCTGCCCCAGTGTCATGCCTTTCTCCCCCATTCATCTGTCCCGGTGTCATGCTGTTCTCCCCCCCTTCATCTGTCCCGGTGTCATGCTGTTCTCCCCCCCTTCATCTGCCCCAATGTCATGCCATTCTCCCCCCTTCATCTGCCCCAGTGCCATGCCGTTCTCCCCCCTTCATCTTCCCCAGTGTCATGCTGTTCTCCCCCCCTCCATCTGCCCCAGTGTCATGCTGTCTCTCCCCCTCTATCTGCCCCAGTGTCATGCCGTTCTCCCCCCTCCATCTGCCCTAGTGTCATGCTGTCTCTCCCCCTCTATCTGCCCCAGTGTCATGCCGTTCTCCCCCCCTTCATCTGCCCCAGTGTCATGCTGTTCTCCCCCCCTATCTGCCCCAGTGTCATGCTGTTCTCCCCCCCTCTATCTGCCCCAGTGTCATGCCGTTCTCCCCCCTTCATCTTCCCCAGTGTCATGCTGTTCTCCCCCCCTCCATCTGCCCCAGTGTCATGCTGTCTCTCCCCCTCTATCTGCCCCAGTGTCATGCCGTTCTCCCCCCTCCATCTGCCCTAGTGTCATGCTGTCTCTCCCCCTCTATCTGCCCCAGTGTCATGCTGTCTCTCCCCCTCTATCTGCCCCAGTGTCATGCCGTTCTCCCCCCCTTCATCTGCCCCAGTGTCATGCTGTTCTCCCCCCCTATCTGCCCCAGTGTCATGCTGTTCTCCCCCCTTCATCTGCCCCAGTGTCATGCCGTTCTCACACATACTGTTCTCACACACACACTCACCTTTCCTCGTTCCCTCGCAGCTCTCTCCCTCATACACATATTGTAGGCGCGATGTGATGTCATCACATCGCGGCTACAAATGCCGGAGCAGTGTTGAAATCGGGACATGCCGACCGGGACCATTTTGTTAGGTCCTGGCCGCGCTGCGGGGCCCCGCTAAGCGCGGGGCCCCGGGCGGTTGCCCGGCCCTGGATCCGCCCCTGGCCAGGAGGACACTGGAGCATATTTTTTTTCACTGCCCTCAGACAGTTGCGGGACAACCCCTTTAAATGTCTTTAAATATTTTCTTTTTTTTTTTTTTTTTTTTTTTTTTTTATGTAGATTGTGAGCCCCACATAGAGCTCACGATGTACATTTTTCTCTATCAGTATGTCTTTTTTGGAATATGGGATGGAAATCCATGCAAACACGGGGAGAACATACAAACTCCTTGCAGATGGTTTATTGCCCATGGTGGGATTTGAACACCAGGGCCCAACGCTGCAAGGCTGCAGTGCTAACCACTGAGCCACCGTGTGGCCCCTAAATGTCTTTAAATATTTTCTATGTGTTTATTTGATTGCTTGAGGTTATATGCCCAAGGCTTATATAGGAGTTGTCCCCTCACTTGATATGTCTGCTTTAGAAAAAAAAAAAAAAAAAAATTAGGAGAGTGTAGGTGGAAGCCCCACATTGCAAAAATGCAGTGTTTTTGCTGTAAAAGTACCAGCAAAGTGAATGAGATTTTGGCTACTTTCACATTTTGCAGAAAAAATGTGGCGCTTGTCAATCATATCTGTGGCAATGCTGGCATTTTCTGTATAGGTATAATAAGGGCAGAAAGTCTGCAGAAGAAAATGCTGCGATGAAAACTGCTGGGAAAAAAAGTGCAATGCGTTTCCGCCATGTTTTGCTACGTGGGGCATTAGCCTTAAAAACAATTTTTTAAAATATCCATATAAGTGTAAATAAAAAGGGCAGAAAAAACACGTCTTTCATATTTTTTTCCGTTTTTTCTAAAAACAGAATAACAGAACATACGAAAGATGCTTCCACTAACGCTAATTATATGTATGTACAGATAAAACCAGAATTTTACATACATTATATAGAAATACACATATTCATGTTTTTCTCACTATTTGACATGAAATCAGAATACACCTTTCCCCTTTAGGTCAATTAGGATTACCAAAATTATTTATATTTGTCAAATACCAGAATAATGAGAGAAAGATAATTTTTTTTAAGGCACTTTTATTGCTTTTTGCAAAGTCAAAAGTTTGTATAGTATACACTTCATTGGTACCATTGCCCTTATACTGTATGACTTGGGTCAAATGTTTGGGATATCTTTACACAAGCTTCTCCCAATGGTTGGTAGGAATTTGGGCCCCTTCCTCCTGATAGAACTGCTGTAACTGAGCCATGTTTGTAGGCCATCTTGCTTGGAGCTGCTTTTTCCGTTTTGCCCATAAATTTCCAATAGGATTGAGATCAGGGCTTTTGTAATGGCCACCCAAAACATTGACTTTGTTATCCTATAAGCCACTTTGTAATCAGTTTAGCAGTATGCTTCGGGTCATTGTCTATTTGGAAGATCCATTTGCGCCCAATTTTTTTTTACTTTCTGGCTGATGTCTTGAGATGTTGCTTCTGTATTACCAAATAATAGAGATGAGCGAACACTAAAATGTTCGAGGTTCGAAATTTGAATCGAACAGCCGCTCACTGTTCGTGTGTTCGAACGGGTTTCGAACCCCATTATAGTCTATGGGGAACATATACTCGTTAAGGGGGAAACCCAAATCCGTGTCTGGAGGGTCACCAAGTCCACTATGACACCCCAGGAAATGATGCCAACACCTCTGGAATGACACTGAGACAGCAGGGGAAGCATGTCTGGGGGCATCTAACACACCAAAGACCCTCTATTACCCCAACATCACAGCCTAACAACTACACACTTTACACATTCAAAAAAACCTCTATCAAAGTGGGAAAATACCTGGAAACCTTCTTTACTCCCCAAATGGATGGACACAAACCCCAATTTAAGCTCAACAAACAGTAACAACCACCCCTTTAAATCACGTTCCCCATGACAACCACGGATGGAATAGACAATGGGAAATCCAAAAGCCCTCACCCTTAACTGTCATTTTGAGTGTGTGTGTGTGATGTGGTAAGACCTTCCAAAATTCACTTTTATAGCCCTTAACATGAGCCCTTCCAAACAAAGTTACAGGACGTTAAGCTGAGCTACCAGCAGAGATTGAGGCCCTTGGCATGAGTAGAGCCTTGCACCAGCAGTGTTTTTGGCACTTAGGGTGAGTTGAGCCTTGTATCAGCGTGTGTCCCTTATCAGGCGAGCCCTAAGTTCTGCACTTTGCACAAAAGTTCAACATTAACCTTAGTAGCCTTAGTAGGCCCGAGAACCAGGAACAGGTCTTGCAATGGCTGTCGGATAACGCTTAAAGCACATTGTCCACCAGCCAGTCAGCCTCTACCTCCTCTTACCCAACAGTCTTGTCCTCCTTCCACCCAAAATTCCCAATCTTCCCAGAACAATAACCCCAACTGTCCCTGCTCCCCAGAGCTGTTCTCCCTTCCTTTGACTGTACCGCAACCTGCCCCTCCATTTCGCGATTCCACGGACCTAACAGACGAGTATCTGTGTCCAGATGCTCAAACACTAGAGTCTCCTCCATTCCATCTCCGGTCGATTTGGTGGCGGATGACCAGCAACCCACCCTCATCGACGACGATGAGACGCAGTTGCTGTCAGGGCAGCCAGTTGACATGCGCATTGTGCAGGAGGAGGAGGCGAGACAGGAGTTGGAAGAGGAGGTGGTGGATGACGAGGACACCGACCCCACCTGGACAAGGCGATGTCAAGCTGGGAAAGTAGTGTGGATGTTGAGACAGGTGCAGCACCAAAAAGTGTAGCTAGAGGCAGAGACATGTCCAGAGGCAGAGGTCAGCTGCTTTGCCGAAGCCAGGCCAGACCCGGAATGTCCGAAGATGTTCCCTTTTGTACCCAGCCCAGAAAAACTCCCCCATCGAGGGCACGTTTCTCGAAGGTGTAGAGTTTTTTCAAGGAATGCGCCGAGGACAGATATAGTGTCGTCTACACAATTTGCCTCTCGAAATCGAGTAGGGGCCCTGAGAAGAGCAACCTGTCCACCACTTCAATGCACCGTCATTTGGAATCCAAGCACTGGAATCAGTGGCAGGCAGCAACGGCAGGACAAACGTCGCCCGCCGTTCATGCCACTGCCTCTGCTCACAGTGCTGGCGATGCACTCCAGAGGACGAGCCAGGACATCACTTCATTTGCCTCCGCCACTTTGTTGACTTCTCCTTCATCCTCTCCTGTTTCTGTCTTATCTCCTTCTCCTGCACCATCAAAGGCACCATCAGGCGCTTCTTTACAACAACCCACCATCTCTCAGACATTGGAGCGCCGGCAGAAATACACCGCTAACCACCCACCCACGCAAGCCTAGAACGCCAACATCGCTAAACTGCTGGCCCAGGAGATGTTGGCGTTCCGGCTTGTTGAAACTCCCGCCTTCCCGGAACTGATGGCAACTGTGGCACCTCACTATGCCGTCCCTAGCCGTCACAACTTCTCCCGGTGTGGCGTCCCCGCCTTGCACCAGCACGTGTCACTCAACATCAGGTAGGCCCTTAGTTCTGCGCTTTGCTGCAAGGTCCACTTGACCACCGACACTTGGACAAGCGCCTGTGGTCAGGGATGCTGCAGTGCTTATCTTTAATGACAGGCAGGGTGAATGTGGTGGAGTCTGTTCCCCGGGTGCAAACTGGGGTGGCCTATCTCCTCTCCCAGGCCAAAATTCATGGCAGGAGTAGACTGAAACCCTACGACGCTGCAACCTCCACCCCAGCTACTAGCGGCAAACGCTAAAACACTGGTGTGGGGAGACGTCAGCAGGCAGTGCTGAAGCTCATCAGCTTGGGGGACAGACAGCACAGTGCCTCCGAGGTCAGGGTTGCCATCCTGGCTGAGATGGCATTTTTTTTCCCCTGCTACACCTGGGGCCTGGCATTTTTACGCCTGTGATAATGGCTGGAACCTGGTAGCGGCTCTGGAGCTTGCCAGCCTCCAACACGTTCCATGTTTGGCCCACGTCTAACCTAGTGGTGCAACGTTTTTTGAAAACATACCCATATGTACCGAAGCTACTGTTGAAAATGTGGCGCTTGTGCGCCCACTTTTGCAAGTGTACAGGAGTCGCTGCTAGCCTAAAAACTAGCAAGGCCTACATCTGTCCAAACACAGGCTGTTGTCCATCATTCACACACGCTGAAACCCTACAATACCATATCTTGAGCAGGGTGTGTGAGCTGCACAGACCTTTGATGGAGTTCCATCTACAAAACCCAAGGGTTCCTCAAAGTCAGCTCCCAAAGTTTCTGCACCATGAGTTTCCAGGGGTGGCAGAGTTATGGCTAGGGGAAGAGGCATGGATAGGGATGATGTCTAGGGGCAAAAGCAGTGTGGATGTAGAGGCAAGCTAAGCAGCAAAAACTGGGGGTACAAGCTAAGGCATGGACTGGGGTGATGTCTAGGGGCAAAAGCAGTGTGGATGTGGAGGCAAGCTAAGCAGCAAAAACTGGGGGTACAAGCTAAGGCATGGACTGGGGTGATGTCTAGGGGCAAAAGCAGTGTGGATGTGGAGGCAAGCTAAGCAGGGAAAAAGGTGGCTAGAGGCAAAGGGATGTCCAGAGGCAGAAGACAGCTGCATGACAGAAGCTAGACCTGAGCCAGCAAGGCCCAAGATGCCCTCTTTTCTAGCTTCCTTAGAAAAATTCCCCCATCGAGGCCACGTTCCTCGCTGGGGGAGATAATTTCTAAATGTATAGGTCGAGGACAAACTGAGTGTGGTTTACACACTTTGCAATGCGACTCCCCATCTCCCAGGCCTTTCATTCCAGGCTAAAGTACAGTACAACCCACCCACATGCCCAAGGCTTCAACGGCCTCATCTCAAAAATTCTGGCCCAGGAGATGTTGGGGTCCCAGCTTGTGGACACTCTGCCCTTTTTGGGCCTGCTGGCTACTGCACCACCTCACTGTGCCGTCCACACCAGCACTTTTCCCCAAACATGAGGCGGTCCCTAAGTTTAGCGCTTTGCCCAAAAGTTCCACGTGACCAGCTATGAATGGACAAGTGCATGCGGACAGGGACGCTAACTTTTAATCTTGGCACAGTGGTTGAATGTACTTGAGGCATGGACCGGGTCGCAAAATGTGGTAGACTGACTTGTCTCCCCACACAACATTCCTGGGAGGAGGGCTGAAACACCACCCTCCTCCTCCGCTGTTAGATTGACCCCAGCTACGAGCTGGAAACGCAGCAACACTGGTGTGGGGAGACGTCAGCAGGCCGGGCTGAAGCTCATCAGCTTGGGGGACGGACAGCACACTGCCTCTGAGGTCAGGGATGCCATCCTGGATGAGATGGCAATTTGTTTATCCCCGCTGCCCCTGGGGCCAGGCTTTTTTGTCTTGTTGGAGGGCTCTGGAGCTTGCCAGCCTCCAACACGTTCCATGCCTGGCCCACGTGTTCAATCTAGTGGTGCAACGATTTTTAAAAACATACCCCAAATTAGCAGAGATAAGGGTGAAAGTAGGGCACTTGGACACCCACTTTCCCAAGTCTACAGTACCTGGAGCTAGCCGCAATACACTCCAGCAAGGCCTACATCTGCCTGAAGCACCTACTGTTGTGCGAGGTCACCACACGCTCAAACCCTAGATACCGTATGTTGAGCAGGGTGTGTGAGCAGCAGAGACCTTTGATGGAGTACCAGCTACAAAACCCAAGGGTTCCTCAGAGTCAGCTCCCTCACTTTCTGCACCATGAGTTTCCATGGGTGGCAGAGTTATGGCTAGAGGCACAGGCATGGATAGGGGTAATGTGTAGGGGCAAAAGCAGTGTGGATGTGGAGGCAAGCTAAGCATAAAAAACTGGGGGTAAAAGCAGAGGCATGGACTGGGGTGATGTCTAGGGGCAAAAGCAGTGTGGATGTGGAGGCAAGCAAAGCAGGGAAAATGGTGGCTAGAGGCAAAGGGATGTCCATAGGCAGCAAGGGCAAAGATGCAAAACTCTCCCCTGTTTCAAGAATTTTCCTGACTTGTCTCCACACAAAACATTCCTGGGAGGAGGGCTGAAACACCACCCTCCTCCTCCTCCGCTGTTAGATTGACCCCAGCTACGAGCTGGAAACGCTGCAACACTGGTGTGGGGAGACGTCAGCGGGCCGTGCTGAAGCTCATCAGCTTGGGGGCCAGACAGCACACTGCCTACAAAGTGAGTCATGCCATCCTCGATGAGACGGCAATGTGGTTTTTGCCACTGCACCTGGGCCCAGGCATGTTGTCATGTGTGATAATGGCCGTAACCTGGGATCGGCTCTGTAGCTTGGCAGCCTGCAACATATTCCATGCCTGGGCCACGTTTTTAACTCATTGCTGCTAATCTTTTTAAAAAGGTACCCCAATGTTCCTGAGCTACTGGTGAAAGTGTGGCGCTTGTGCGGATAGTTTTTAAAGTCTATAGTTGCCCCTGCTAGCCTCTATGCACTCCTACAACGCCTGTACCTGCTGGAACAACGGCTGTTGTGCGACGTCTCCACACTGCTGGCACTAAACATATCATGTGTTGAGCAGAGTGTGTGAGCAGCACAGACCTTTGATGTAGTTCCAACTCCAAAACCCTCGGGTTCGTCAAAGTCAACTCCCTCAGTTGCTCAACCATGAGTGGCCATGGGTGGCAGACTTATGTGAAATCCCATCCCATCCATTGCACTGGACACGAAACATTAGCATGCGCTCAGCACAACTCCGGATATGGCAGCTGCGTTAAGCAGGGTGCAGGGTACAACACAGACCAGGCCCGAGCACCAGGAACAGGTGTTAGAAATACTGCAGCATCCGCCATTTCCTTCCAATTTTGGGGTTTTGGACCCGCCACCGACTTGTCTGGACCTCAGTGGGGATCATGAGACACAGTTGCCATCAGGGCAAGCTGTGGTCATGTGCGGTTTGCAGTAAGGGGGCAGTGCGCAATTGGAAGAGGAGTTGGTGGATGACGAGGCCACCGACCCCACATGGACAGGGGTGATGTCTAGGGGCTAAAGCAGTGTAGATGTGGAGGGAAGCTAATTCAACAAAAAAACAGGGTAGAAGCAAAGGCATAAACTGGGGTGATGTTTAGGGGCTAAAGCAGTGTAGATGTGGAGGGAAGCTAATTCAACAAAAAAACAGGGTAGAAGCAAAGGCATAAACTGGGGTGATGTTTAGGGGCTAAAGCAGTGTAGATGTGGAGGGAAGCTAAGCAGCAAAAACAGTGGGTAGAAGCAAAGGCATGCAAAACTCTACCCTGTTGGAAGACTTATTCCTAGGTCTGGAACACGTTAATGGCCCGCCCCTGGACAAATTACTGCCACTCAGGGGCCTAGTGTCACCAGGAGGGACAAGTATAGGCGCATGTTGTGGGAATACCTGGCCGACACCAGCTCTGTCCTCTCCGATCCCTCTGTGCTCTACTGCCTACACTTATTTTTTCATCTTTTTTTCTGCACTGCACATCTCTTGCCTACTTCCTTTGGGATCTTAGAAGTGGTGGTCCACTTCCAAAGGTGGTAATTTCAGGGCTGGATTTGTCAATAGACAGTGTAACGGGAGTAGCTGAGGTATCGCTGTCTTAACCACTTTTTGGCACAAAATTAACTTCCAAAGCCAAGTATGGTGCAAGTATATGATGCAAGGACACCTACACACCTATCTCTGACACATTGGGGAGTTCACCCTCATGCGACCTTTTGGCCTGCACCATCATGCGCCTCTTCCCAGCCACTCCACATCTCCCAAGCTTTTCATTGCAGGCAGAAGTACAACACAACCCACCCCCATGCCCAAGCCTTTAACAGCCTCATCGATAAACTGCTGGCCCTGGAGATGTTGGTGTTTGTTTATGCTTCTGGATACCCAGGCCTTCCGTCAGCAGATGGCAGCTGGGGCACCTCCCTATGCTGGGCCTAGCCGTTACTACTTCACTTGATGTGCTGTCCCTGCCTTGCGCCTGCATGTGTCCCATAACATCAGTCGGGCCCAGAGCTCTGCGCTTTGCTGCAAGGTCCACTTGACCACCGACACATGGACAAGCGCCTGTGGTCAGGGATGCTGCAGTGCTTATCTTTAATGACAGGCAGGGTGAATGTGGTGGAGTCTGGTCCCCGGGTGCAAACTGGGGTGGCCTATCTCCTCTCCCAGGCCAAAATTCATAGCAGGAGTAGACTGAAACCCTACGATGCTGCAACCTCCACCCCAGCTACTAGCGGCAAACACTGTAACACTGGCGTGGGGAGATGTCAGCAGGCCGTGCTGAAACTGATCAGCTTGGGGGACAGACAGCACAGTGCCTCCGAGGTCAGGGATGCCATCCTGGCTGACATGGCATTTTTTTTTCCCTGCTACACCTGGGGCCTGGCATTTTTGCGCCTGTGATAATGGCTGGAACCTGGTAGCAGATCTGGAGCTTGCCAGACTCAAACACGGTCCACGCATGGCCCACGTTTTTCAACTTGTTGGTGCCATGTTTCTTTGAAACCTACACCATTGTGCCTGATATACAGGTCAAAGTGGGGCCATTTTCGTAAGTGAGAACTAGCTTCTGCTAGGCAGAAAACATTCAGAGCACACTCCTCTCATCTTCGCACCGTTGGCTGGCGGAGGAAGATGAGGGGGTTGGAGTGGCATCTGATGTCCCTGTCCCACACGAGGCTAGAGGGTGCACTTCAGTGCATCCCATTGCTTCACCACAAATGGTGTGAAGGGGAGTGGAAAATGGAGGAAATGGAGAGTGACCCTTACAGTTGGGGCCAGCAAAGGCATGCCAAGTAACACACTGGCACACATGACTGACTTCATCTTGGGTTGCTTTTCAACACATATTTCACATCATGAAGAACAAATAATACTGGATTTTTACAAGCCTCGAACCCCGGTCTAGGTCTAATGTCTGTTCCTTTCTTATATTAGGGGAGAGGGAAAAAAAATTACTTCAGTGATACGTTTAGCGTACATAGACTGACTATTAATGTGTATCCCACTTAGTGTTGTTAGGGTTACACACCGTCACAACCTGGCTAAAGCTTCTATAGCTGTTAATAAAATCAACATAACTTTACGGTATCCAAAAAGACAGCTGGTACCGACAGAGAGCAAGACAAACGTCAACCTAAGCTATGAGCTCTGAACACCCACAGTGACTTTGGCGTCATCATCATTATAAGGGAGCGGGTGGTAATAAATAACTTGGCAGTGCCTAAAACCCAAAAAGCTTATACAACTATATTTACATTAAGATACACAAATGACACTTTTTAGTAGCATGTCATGAGACAAGCTGATAAGATCTTCCTTTGTGCAGTGCTATTTCAAAGTTAAATGCTGCCTTTATTTTAATTCTGGAGAAGGTGCAGACATTGGATTTAGAACATGTTGTCTTCATTGTCCAAATCTTCTATATAGGTAATGTGTTTTTCGGGCTGAGCTGTCTGGGAACGAGCTGGTGCAGCACTGACAACCTGGGTGAATATGGCAAGAGCCTGAGGTGTAGGGTGAATGAATCCCCAAATTATTTGGGGAATTTCCACTCAGAAACTGGCACTATATACCAGTAGCAAAAATTGTGGGTGCACATAACCCCAATATATTCTTTGAATTTCCAGTCAGACAATGGCACTATATACCAGTAGCAAAAAATGTGGGTGCACGTAACCCCAATATATTCTTTGAATTCCCAGTCAGACAATGGCACTATATACCAGTAGCAAAAATTGTGGGTGCGCGTAACCCCAATATATTCTTTGAATTCCCAGTCAGACAATGGCACTATACACCAGTAGCAAAAATTGTGGGTGCACGTAACCCCAATATATTCTTTGAATTCCCAGTCAGACAATGGCACTATATACCAGTAGCAAAAATTGTGGGTGCACATAACCCCAATATATTCTTTGAATTCCCAGTCAGACAATAGCACTATATAGCAGTAGCAAAAATTGTGGGTGCACGTAACCCCAATATATTCTTTGAATTCCCAGTCAGAAACTGGCACTATATACCAGTAGCAAAAATTGTGGGTGCACGTAACCCCAATATATTCTTTGAATTCCCAGTCAGACAATGGCACTATATACCAGTAGCAAAAATTGTGGGTGCACATAACCCCAATATATTCTTTGAATTCCCAGTCAGACAATGGCACTATATACCAGTAGCAAAAATTGTGGGTGCACGTAACCCTAATATATTCTTTGAATTCCCAGTCAGACAATGGCACTATATACCAGTAGCAAAAATTGTGGATGCACGTAACCCCAATATATTCTTTGAATTCCCAGTCAGACAATGGCACTATATACCAGTAGCAAAAATTGTGGGTGCACGTAACCCCAATATATTCTTTGAATTCCCAGTCAGACAATGGCACTATATACCAGTAGCAAAAATTGTGGGTGCACGTAACCCCAATATATTCTTTGAATTCCCAGTCAGACAATGGCACTATATAGCAGTAGCAAAAATTGTGGGTGCACGTAACCCCAATATATTCTTTGAATTCCCAGTCAGACAATGGCACTATATAGCAGTAGCAAAAGTTGTGGGTGCTTGTAACCCCAATATATTCTTTGAATTCCCAGTCAGACAATGGCACTATATACCAGTAGCAAAAATTGTGGGTGCACGTAACCCCAATATATTCTTTGAATTCCCAGTCAGACAATGGCACTATATACCAGTAGCAAAAATTGTGGGTGCACGTAACCCCAATATATTCTTTGAATTCCCAGTCAGACAATGGCACTATATACCAGTAGCAAAAATTGTGGGTGCATGTAACCCCAATATATTCTTTGAATTCCCAGTCAGACAATGGCACTATATACCAGTAGCAAAAATTGTGGGTGTATATAGCCCCAATTCTATTGCTAGGGGACTTGCAGGGTATTTCTGAGGTGAAGGTGGGGGGGGCGGTAGACAGAGATGAGGGAGGAACTGTAGGGAGGTGCGGCATTATGGAGAGCCTTGTGGATGAGTGTGATAACTTTATATTTTATTCTATAATGAATAGGCAGCCAATGTAGCAACTGGCACAGACCAGAGGCATCGCTGTAGCGTCTAGACTGATAGATGAACCTGGCCGCTGCATTCTGAATAAGTGTTTTTAGTGTATCTCTGGTAAGGAAAGGGAGTATTCTGGAGATGTTTTTGAGGTGGAGGTGACATGAACGTGCGAGTGATTCGATATGAGGGGTGAAGGAAAGGTCTGCGTCAAACATGACCCCGAGGCAGCGGGCATACTGCCTAGGAGTTATAGTAAGGCCTGAGACTGCAATGGATATATCAGGGACAGATCTATTAGTTGGTGGAAACAGTAGTAGTTCAGTCTTAGGCTTTATTCACACAGAGTAACGCCAGGCATTTTTTGTGTGTTTTTTGCACATAGCGCCGCGTTAACGCCGCGTATGACGCGGCGCTATGTGCAAAAAACACACAAAAAACGCCTGGCGTTACTCTGTGTGAATACAGCCTTAGAGAGATTTAATTTCAGATAGAGCGAGGACATGATATTAGAGACAGCAGAGAGACAGTCACTGGTGTTCTGTATGAGTGCAGGAGTGATGTCACGGGAAGATGTGTATAATTAGGTGTCATCAGCATAGAGATGGTACCTGAAGCCAAATCTTGCAATGGTTTGTCCAATGGGGGCATTTGCAAACATGAATCTGGCCTTTTTATGTTTCGTTTGGCGTAATGGCTGGCAGAGCGGCCTTTCAGCCCATGTTGATACAGTACTTGTTTCACTGTGAATAGTGACATACTCCTCCCAGCTTCAGAAGGTCTTTTTGCTTTTGTTCTTGGATTACCAAAGCATATTCATCTCTGGAACACAGAACCCGTTTCGTTCCTGAGGGGTATGATGGCTGGACATTCCCATCTTGTTTGTACTTGCGTATAATTATATTAATAGTTGAACGAGGCACCTTCAGGTATCTGGAAAGGGCACCCAAGGATGAACCAGACTTGTGCAAGTCCACAATTCTCTTCCTGAAATCTTGGCTGATTTCTTTAGATATTTAACATATTTCCCATTCCTTTTGTATCCATTCTTGGTTTTGGCTCAAAAAACTGCAGCAACGAAATCTGCAACGAAAAAAGTTGCTTTTCCGCAACGTGGGGCCTCAGCCTCAAGCTTTTATAATGTGACTTTTGCTAGCAGTGAGAATGTGGTATTTCACATATACTTTATCTCTCCGGGGTGTCTGATGAAATGAGCCATTGCCTGGGTTGGCAAAAATAACTTGACATTTAACCCTCCACCCCCACCACTTTCCATTTTTACACTTACTTTTAAAGGGATTCTACCATTAAAACCATTTTACTGCGCATGCCTGAAGCCATAGTTCCGACGCCGCAATTGCGCACATGCGCATTCGGCTCTACTAATGTCTCACTGGCAGAGCGAAGTGTGCAGGCGTCGGAGGTGACGCCGAAGAAAGACAAAGAAAGAAGGGTAGGATCCAGCAGAAGATAGAGGCGTCGCTGGAACCTGTTCTCGAGCAGCAGTGGGGACGCCCCCCATCGCATTTCGAGTGCTGGGGCCCGCCCCCATCGCGAGAGAACTAATTTGCATACCGGTAAAAAACGGTATTTCTAAGGAACGGCGCGGCGGAGATCACATCTAAAGGTAAGAGATGAATAGCCTTTCTAAAGGCTATTCCGATGTCTTATCTACAAAAAAAAAGGGTTTTAATGGTAGAATCCTTTTAAGTTCACATAGCCATTTTAGGGATTATTTCTTGTTGCACAAGATGTACGGGGAAGCTGAAAAAATATTAATGGAGTGAAATTAGAAAAAAAACACAGGTGCTTCAATGTTTCACAGGTTTTGTAGTTTTTACAGTGGATTCAGCAGGAAGGCGACGTATAAGTCATTCCTTTATATTTCCCATTCCATTGGAATCCACTCCCGGCTTTGGCTCAAAGTAAAAGCAGCAAAATCTGGAAAAAAAAAAAAAAAACTCACTGTGTGTTTTAAGCCCAAGGGCTCTTTTTGTTTAAAGAGCAAATTGTTTTTATTTGTACAAATATATGACGTTTTCATCACTTTTTATTAAACTTTTTTATTTTATTAGTAGAGCGTTTCATCTATGTATGTATGTACGTTATGGAAGTATTTGACAAATGCCTCTATTAAGCCTTGGAACTTTATAATGTCAGGCCTATGATACCCTGTGAAAAGCAATATAGTATAGTATAGTATAGTATAGTATAGTATAGTATAGTATAGTATAGTGGCCTGGAATTACTGTCACTTTAAAATAAATAGTAATTTCATGGTCCCCTAGGTAATAAATTAAATAAATTATCCCTTTAAGAATATTAATGATTTCACTGTCAGGTGATCTTATCATATAGCCTGCACCAGGAAGATGAGCAAATATTTTCATATGTGGACTCCAGACTTTACTCATTCCCATGTTATGCAGGAGTGAAGAAATACCAAGCTTCGTAAGAAACCATTTTGGCTAGACAAAGAGACATTGACTAGACCGAAGGAACATGATCTTCCCTAATAGGATTTTTATTAAAAACATTAGTAAGTGAGTATTGCACATCAGTAATGCACTTACTTCATGCTGCCAAAAAATGACACTATAAAAAAAACATTAGTACTATGAAAAATGATAGATGTAAATATGTATATACAGTAGTATACAGTATGTACAGTAGGTATAGCTACACAATATATATGAAAAGGAATGCTTGGTATAATTTGGCCTTTTAATTCTCACCTTAATTATTGCAATATTTTCTCATTCTGAAACAAATCAACGACTGTATATGAAATATAAAAAAAAAAAAAAAAAAAAAAAAAAAAGCTCAGGGAGAAATAAAAGTATTTCTGTGTATTTATGCTCCCTCTAAAGCTGAATTCACACAAATGACATTTATGTCATATCGCTGCATGAAAAACAATTTAGGTGAATGAGATATTGACATGAGCGATATTTTCATAGTTTGTTTTAGGCCAGGGCCCCACGTGGCGTAAACACTGTGGTGCGGCTGCCGGAAACAAAGCAGTGCTTTACAGTCCCTACAAAGTGGACTAGCAAATTTTAGTGAATCCCATCTACACATTGTGAAAAAATATGTGCAGTGGAAATGCTACGATATCCAAAACCGTTGCAATTTTGGAAATCGCTGTATGTCAATTATACCTACAGAAATTACAGGCTCCCTAGTGAACTAGGGCAGAGAAGGGGTTAATGGCAGGATCCTTGGTGTTCTACAGCAGTCAGAATCTGTGGAGGTCTAAGGCAGTGAAGTGGTTAATTTTAGGGTCCCTGATGTCTATGGCTTTGAAAGGGCTAACTTTAGTCTACCTGCAGGACTTCAGTGAAGAGGTGATTATTTTATACCTGTATCCAGTGGTTATTCTAGGTGCCTGTATTTCCCAGGATGTAGAATGACTGAGAGAAACATCAGCACAAGAAAATAGCAAAGGGGGATGCTCACTAAAACAAGCTCTAAGATAATTCTAAGCTTTCAGATACTGCCCTAGCTATAATACAGATGGAAATGGAAATAAAAATCATTTGGTAAAAACACAGTCGGGAATGTGATTTTTACATGCAGTATGAACTGCTGAATATATTGGTCCAATTCCCAACTGTGTTTATAACTAGTGATATCTCAGGATATTTTATAGCTAATATTACAGCATCAGAATCTCAGCTTCCATGTGATACCAGAACTATTGTTCTAGCTGATACAAAACCAGAAATACAGTGATATGAAGTCACCATTCCCCTTTTGGCTACAGCTCTACATACTGGCAATACAAATGTGTACAGATTTCTCTGAGTTTTCTTTTACTACATCTACTGTGTGTTAGAAATGATAGGTTACCTTTATTCTGAGGATCACTATACCAAGTTTAGGTAGGCTAGGTTCACATCTGCTATGAGCTCACCATTATTTGGGTCCGCCAAGGATATAATAACCAAAAAACAGAAAAAGACAGGGGTACTGTATTCATGAAAAGCCCATCAAATCCGGCAGGGAACCTGAATGATCGAGAGCCTATTGATTATAATGGGGTTCACCAGGTATCTGCCAGTTTTGACTAAAAAAAAAAAACACTTCCACATTGTTTTTTTTGCTGCTATTGTATGTACTACCGTATATGGGATATACACTTTTATATATTTGTAAGGAACCCATGTACACACATATATATATATATATATATATATATATATATATATATATATACTGTATATATATATTAGAGATGAGCGAACAGTGTTCTATCGAACACATGTTCGATCGGATATCAGGGTGTTCGCCATGTTCGAATCGAATCGAACACCGCGTGGTAAAGTGCGCCAAAATTCGATTCCCCTCCCACCTTCCCTGGCGCCTTTTTTGCACCAATAACAGCGCAGGGGAGGTGGGACAGGAACTACGACACCGGGGGCATTGAAAAAAATTGGAAAAAGTCATTGGCTGCCGAAATCAGGTGACCTCCATTTTAGACGAATAGTGGATTTCAAATCCGGGTCATATGAGAATGTGAACTTTGTGACTATGAGACAGGGATAGCTGTACAGGCAGGGATAGCTAGGGATAACCTTTATTTAGGGGGGAATGTTATTAAAAATAACTTTTTGGGGCTCTATCGGGTGTGTAATTATGATTTTTGTGAGATAAACTTTTTCCCATAGGGATGCATTGGCCAGCGCTGATTGGCCGAATTCCGTACTCTGGCCAATCAGCGCTGGCCAATGCACTCTATTAGCTTGATGAAGCAGAGTGTGCACAAGGGTTCAAGCGCACCCTCGGCTCTGATGTAGCAGAGCCGAGGGTGCACAAGGGTTCAAGCGCACCCTCGGCTCTGATGTAGGAGAGCCGAGGGTGCACTTGAACCCTTGTGCACCCTCGGCTCTGCTACATCAGAGCCGAGGGTGCGCTTGAACCCTTGTGCACACTCTGCTTCATCAAGCTAATAGAATGCATTGGCCAGCGCTGATTGGCCAATGCATTCTATTAGCCTGATGAAGTAGAGCTGAATGTGTGTGCTAAGCACACACATTCAGCTCTACTTCATCGGGCTAATAGAATGCATTGGCCAGCGCTGATTGGCCAGAGTACGGAATTCGGCCAATCAGCGCTGGCTCTGCTGGAGGAGGCGGAGTCTAAGATCGCTCCACACCAGTCTCCATTCAGGTCCGACCTTAGACTCCGCCTCCTCCAGCAGAACCAGCGCTGATTGGCTGAATTCCGTACTCTGGCCAATCAGCACTGGCTAATGCATTGTATTGGCATGATGAAGCAGTGCTGAATGTGTGTGCTTAGCACACACATTCAGCTCTACTTCATCGGGCTAATAGAATGCATTGGCCAATCAGCGCTGGCCAATGCATTCTATTAGCGTGAACTGAGATTGCACAGGGGTTCTAGTGCACCCTCGGCTCTGCTACATCAGATTGCTACATCTGATGTAGCAGTGCCGAGTGTGCATCAGATGTGTAGTTGAGCAAAACTGACTCAGCACTGCTAAGTCTCTGCATTCGCATAGGAATGCATAGGCCAGCCTTCGGCCAATCAGCGCTGGCTCTGCGGGAGGAGGCGGAGTCTAAGGTCGGACCTGAATGGAGACTGGTGTGGAGCGATCTTAGACTCCGCCTCCTCCAGCAGAGCCAGCGCTGATTGGTCGAGTTCCGTACTCTGGCCAATCAGCACTGGCCAATGCATTTCTATGGGGAAAAGTTAGCTTGCGAAAATCGCAAACTGACAGGGATTTCCATGAAATAAAGTGACTTTTATGCCCCCAGACATGCTTCCCCTGCTGTCCCAGTGTCATTCCAGGGTGTTGGTATCATTTCCTGGGGTGTCATAGTGGACTTGGTGACCCTCCAGACACGAATTTGGGTTTCCCCCTTAACGAGTTTATGTTCCCCATAGACTATAATGGGGTTCGAAACCCATTCGAACACTCGAACAGTGAGCGGCTGTTCGAATCGAATTTCGAACCTCGAACATTTTAGTGTTCGCTCATCTCTAATATATATATATTATTACAGCAGATATCCGGTATTTAAATGTGTGCTATGCAGTGGAGATCCGGAGCTAATGCCTACAATCAGTGCCTGCAGTGATCATGGGTATTATGGCCCCGGCACCTCATTCAAAGCTGATGAGGTATCATTTTCATTATGGCAAAAGGAGGTCACCATTTTGGGTAGGCTCGTCATCCCCTGAAACAAGATCCAAGACCAGAGATCCGTTGCCATGACAGCTGGGAGACAATCGAAAGCTCCAAGGCTTGTCTGGCACTAACTTCTATTACAGGCTGCACCATGTGGCTTCTAATAGATGTGATGGCAGTTTGCAATGCATTGCATTAATGATCAGACCTCAAGGGGTTCAAGACCCTTGTGGGGGATCTAATAATTAAGGTAAAAAAAAATATTTTAAAAAAGTATTAAAAATTGTATTGAAGACCGCCTCCTTAAAACATATATAAAAGTAAGAAAATAAAGTGAAACATGTACTCCTGTGTCCAAAAACACCTGTCCTACAAAAACAATAGGCCTACATTACACTAAAGATGTGCCTGTGTCTAGTTAGAACCATAATAGTAAATGTGGGCCATTGCTCCAGAAATATTGTAATTAGTTCACATGTAGCTTTACAAACCTAAGCTGTTCTGTTATGTTGTTTTTTTGGAAAGAATAGACTTTCTTCTATTAACTATTTCATATACTTGCAGTTAAGGAATTGCCAGTTGAACAATTCCCCAGTAGCTGCTGCTGAAACCTGGGAGGAAGTGAAAGATGGAGTCAGTGACTCCCAAATTCGACCCAGCCCCTCTCCGTGCCTACTTGCCTCACTGTCCTAATGACAGGGACAGTCCTTTCTCTAGATAAGTGTACACAGAACAGGACAAGACAAAACAACATAGAAGAGAAGTCAGCAAGCCGAGGTCAAACCAGAGAGACAAGCAGTACCAACTCGCAATCCAAAAGAAAAGTCACAAGAAAGGCCAAAGGTCAGAAGTCAGTAAATACAAAACAATAGCAAGAGAATCGCTTAGTTAAGGACAGAGACACAATAGCTAGCAAACATCTCTGGGCTGGTGACCTGTTTATAGGAAGTCCAGAACCCTCTGCAGGCTTGATTGTTAGATCGGCTGTCAATCACAAAGCACACAACAATAGGTAATCATGAGCGGACACATCTTCTGCGCCTTCTAAAGGGTGCAGATATAACACTCGCTCAGTCTTTTAATAACTGTACTGCCAGGGGGCAACAAGGTGGCTCAGTGGTTAGCACTGCAGCCTTGCAGCGCTGGAGTCCGGGCTCAAATCCCGCCAGGAACAACATCAAGGAGTTTGTATGTTCTCCCCGTGTTTGCATGGATTTCCTCCCATTTTACAAAGACATACTTAAATGAAAAAAAATGTACATTTTGATCCCTATATGGAGCTCACAATCTACATAAAAAAATAAAAAATCTAACTGTACTGCCATGAAATTAAACATTTAACATGAGGCCTATGTAGAGTCTGAGATGTAGCTCTTGGATTTCTGCAATTTCTCTGAGTTTTGCATGGTCTGACCTTGGGGTGAATTTGCTGGGATGTTCACTGCTGGGAAGATTGTCAACTTTCTTGAATAATTTCTACTTGCCAATAATCTCTTCCAATGATAGACCTTATAACCATTCCTATGTTGATGGCGATCAACAATTCCTTCTTTGAGATCTTTGCTAATGTCTTTATTCCTTGACATTGTGTTTTCATAGAGGTGATAAGTGACATTGGCTGATTATCAAAGGTTTGCTATTTATGTCTTTTTATTAGGATACATGAAACTATAGGATTCAAAGACAATGTATGTTTATTTTCTTGTGATTCAGTGTTCTGAATTATAGTGTAGGGAAAATGATGATGACCAATATAAGGAAGTTATATTGAATAGTAATAAATAAGACGTTTCTTGGTGATAGCTGCCTGCCATAAGTAACCTACACTTTAAAATAGAAAAGAATAGATGTATGGAGAACAAATAAACAGTGTGAATGTTTTCATGTAATAAACTTAATCAGTCAATGAATCTATTGATAGATAAGCAAATTACTTACCTGGGCATTATAAGAATGACCACTTACAAAATCATCTCCATAATTTCAAGAAATGTGTTGTTAGAAAATGACTAATTTTCTCAACTTTTTATGCTAAACATATGTTTTGAAGAGTTTTTGATGATTTTATTTTAAATTGTCCAAATCAATATTTTTTATGTGCTAAAACCTTCAATTATCACTCTGGTCACCAAACCTAAAAATAGGCTGACACTTAAGAAATCTTTAGAAGTTTCCATTGCAACTGTGAGCTCATTTACATCACAGACAAGAAGATCAGGATCAGAAGATGACACCTCTATAGATAACACCACTGGCTTATCTTTGCATATACTACTGAGATATATACTAGCACTAGAGATGAGCGAACAGCGTTCGATTGAGTACATGTTCGATCGGAGATCACGCTGTTCGCAATGTTCGATTTGATACGAACATCGTGTTGAAAATGCACTTAAAATTAGATTCCCCTCCCACCTTCCCTGGGGCTTTTTCTGCACCAATAACAGCGCAGGGGAGGTGAGACAGGAACTATGACAACGGAGGCCATGAAAAAACTAGGAAAAGCCATTGGCTGCCGAGGACATGTGACCTCTGATTCATAAGAATAGGCGGTATCATCATTCATTTGTGCTTGCACTTAGTTTGAGAGGTAGACATCTGCTGAGGGCTAGTTAGGTTTTAGATTCTGCTAGGCAGGAATAGCAAAGAAGAAGAACCACAACAGCTCTTTTAAGAGCTACACTAAAGGGAGAAGCTCAAACAAGCGTGGCACAGTGTCTACCCACAAACGCTAAAGTGGGATTCACAGCAATTAAGCCAGGCTGTATCTGCATAACCCAGCTTTCTGCGGTGGGGATTAAGCTAAGTGGGATACACCGAAATTGTATGCTCATAAACCCTATATACGCTTAATCCAGGGTTCAACAGTGCCCCCCCCCTGAAACTAAGGGGTATACACTGAAATTCTCAGCCCATATACACTATATACGCTTCATCTAGGTTGTTACGATGTGTACCCCCCAAAAAGCGGTGGGATATACATTCTAATTCTCAGGTTATAGACGCTTCATCCAGGTTGTCACGGTGTGTACCCACAAAAAAGCAGTGGGATATACATTCTAATTATCAGGCTATAGACGCTTCATCCAGGTTGTCACAGTGTGTACCCACAAAAAAGCAGTGGGATATACATTCTAATTATCAGGGTATATACGCTTCATCCAGGTTGTAACGGTGTGTACCCACAAAAAAGCAGTGGGATATACATTCTCATTATCAGGCTATAGACGCTTCATCCAGGTTGTCACAGTGTGTACCCACAAAAAAGCAGTGGGATATACATTCTATCAGGCTATAGACACTTCATCCAGGTTGTCACGGTGTGTACCCACAAAAAAGCAGTGGGATATACATTCTAATTATCAGGCTATAGACACTTCATCCAGGTTGTCACGGTGTGTACCCACAAAAAAGCAGTGGGATATACATTCTATCAGGCTATAGACGCTTCATCCAGGTTGTCACGGTGTGTAACCACCAAACCATCAAAACCATCTAAAATTGAGCAAGGCTACCGGTAAGGGACGTGGATGAGGCCGTGGGCGAGGTCAGGGGTGTGGGAATGCTGCTGGGAAGCAAGGTCGCGGTGAAGCCACAGCGCATTCCGTGCCTACTCCTCAGGGGTAGCAAGCATTGCGCTTCTCCACAGTCCCCGGCTTGCTGGCCACATTAAGTAGGGTGCAGGGCACAAACCTAAGTAGACCCGAGCACCAGGAACATGTGTTACAATGGCTGGGGGATAATGCTTCCACCACATTATCCACCAGCCAGTCAGCCTCTACCTCAACTCCTCCTCCTACACAACATTCTGGTCAGCCTTCCTCCCAAAATGCCCAATCTTCTCAGCAGAGTAATCCCAACCTTCCCTGCTCCCAGGAGCTGTTCTCTGGTCCTTTAACTGTCCTTCTCCCTGTCCCTCCATTTCCCGATTTCACGGAGCTACCAGACAACTTTCTGTGTCCAGATGCCCAAGCACTGGAGTCCCCTCCATCTCTTGTTGAATTTGTGGTGGTTGACCAGCAACCCACCCTCAATGACGATGGCGAGACATAGTTGCCATCAGGGCAGCCTGTTGCCATGTGCAATGTGCAGGAGGAGGAGGCGAGAGAGGAATTGGCAGAGGAGGTGGTGGACGACGAGGACACTGACCCGACCTGGACAGGGGGATGTCAAGTGGAGAAAGCAGTGTCGATGTTGAGGGAGGTGCAGCACCAAAGAGGGTAGCTAGAGGCGGAGGCATGTCCAGAGGCAGAGGTCAGCTGCTTCACCGAAGCCAGGCCACACCCAGAATGGCCCAAGATGTTCCCTATCATAGTCAGCCCAGAAAAACTCCCCCATTGAAGGCACGTTCCTCGATGGTGTGGAGATTTTTCAAGGAATGCACGGAGGACAAATATAGTGCGGTTTGCACAATTTGCCACTCGAAACTGAGTAGGGGCTCTGAAAAGAGCAACGTTTCGACCACTTCCATGCACCGTCATTTGGAATCCAAGCACTGGGCTCAGTGGGAGAGAACAAACACAGGACAATCGTCATCCGGCGTTGCTGCCACTGCCTCTCCCACTGTTGCCTGTGCTGGCGCTGCAGTCCAGAGCACCAGCCAGGACACCGCAACGTCTGGCTCCGCCACTTTGGGGACTTCTCCCTCATCCTCCCCTGTTCCTGTCTCAGCTCCTTCTCCTGCACCATCATGCGCCTCCTCCCAGCAACCCACCATCTCTCAGACATTTCAGCACAGGCAAAAATACAGCACTAACCACCCACATGCACAAGCCTTGAACGTGCACATCTCCAAACTCCTGGCCCAGGAGATGTTGGCGTTCCGGCTTGTGTAAACTCCGGTCTTCCAGGACCTGATGGCAAGTGCAGCACCTCGCTATGCCGTCCCTAGCCATCACTACTTCTCCCAGTGTGCCGTCCCCGCCTTGCACCAGCACTCACTCACTCAACATCAGGCAGGCCCTAAGTTTTGCGCTTTGCACAAAGGTCCACTTGACCACCGACACGTGGACAAGTGTATGCGGACAGGGATGCTACATTTCACTCATGGCACACTGAGTGAATATAGTTGAGGCTGGGACTGGGTCACAAACTGGGCCGGTGTACCTCGTCTCCCCGCCTATCATTCCTGGCAGGGGCTCAGGAACAACACTCTCATCCTCCTCCTCCTCCCCCGCCATTAAATTGACTCCAGCTACGAGCTGGAAACGTTGCAGCACTGGCGTGGGTAGACGTCAGCAGGCCATGCTGAAACTCATCAGCTTGGAGGACAGACAGCACACTGCCTCCGAGGTGAGGGATGCCCTTCTCGATGAGACAGCAATATGGTTTGAGCCACTGCACCTGGGCCCATGCATGGTTGTGTGTGATAACGGCAGGAACCTGGTAGCAGCTCTGGAGCTTGCCAGCCTCCAACATGTTCCATGTCTTGCCCACATCTTTAACCTAGTGGTGCAACATTTTTTAAAGACATATCCAATTGTGCACGAGTTACTGGTGAAAGTGCGGCGCTTGTGCGCCCACTTTTGCAAGTCTGCAGTAGCCGTTGCTAGCCTCAAAAAACTCCAGCAATGCCTACATCTGCCCAAACACCGGCTGTTGTGTGACGTCCCCACACGCTGGAACTCAACATATCATATATTGAACAGAGTGGTTGAGCAGCAGAGACCTTTGATGGAGTAACATTTCCAAAACCCTAGGGTGCCACAAAGCCAGCTCCCTCAGTTTCTCAACCATGAGTGGCCATGGATGGGAGACCTATGTAAAATCCTACGGGTGTTTGAGGAGTCCACCAAGAGGGTCAGCTGTGACAACGCACTAGTGAGCATAACAATCCTGCTCTTGTGTGTGATGCAAGAATCCCTCATTGCCATCAGGGATAAAACAGATCACACTAGGGAGTCAGGGATAACAGCAGAAACGTCACAGCAGAATAGTTCCACACACCTGTCCACTTCACAGCATTTAATGACGGAGGAGGAGGAGGATGAAGACGTGGCAGATGATATATTGTGGCACAGGAGGCTACCGGGGAACTTCAATGCGTCCCATTCTTGCAGCGCAGATGGAGCAAACGGGAGGAGGAGGAGGAGGAAGAGGAGGAAATAAAGAGTGACCTTTCCGGTGGGGGCAGCGAAGTCATGTCAAGTAACACTCTGGCACACATGGCTGACTTCATGTTCGGGTGCTTTTCAAGTGACAAGTGCGTAGACAAAATAATGCTGGATATTTGCAATCCTTGACCCCCGGTATAAAAATAACATCTTGTCTTTTATTCCGGTAGAGGGGAGGGCCAATTGCATTAATGACTGCCACAAGCAATTGGTGCAGAACATGATGGAGATGTTTCGATCAAGTGTCGTTGGCAGCAGAGAGGACAGTTCCTCCATGAGTCGAACAAGTGCCGTCCGGTCCACATTCACAAGGGGTACACTGTCTAAGCTCTGGGACACGTTAGTGGCACCCCCTCGCCAAACTACCTGTCAGGATACGGAGTCGCCGCGGTCTCCTTGCTGCGCGGCGTCTCCCTGGGAGACGTGTTAGGAGTTCTATATATATAGAATATAGAAAATAATAATAAAAATAATTTAAAAAAATAGAGCAGATAGGATTGTTCATGGTGGAATAAAAGTAGGTAGTTTTATTTTATGTTATAAATAAATGCCAGTGATTTTAAATTAGAAAACATGTTATAAGCGCAACTTCACATATACGGATTTTTAGTTTTTTTTTTAAAAGAACTTGTCTTAAATGACTTCATTGTACAGGTATTAGTGTCATAGTCACACTGTATGGCATGTTACAATTTGTAAAGAACATAATTAGAAAGATAAATATGAATCAAAATTACTAAAGGAACTTAAAAGTTCGGTTTCCATGCATATGAAAGCCCACATTATACTGTGACATTGAGTATTTGTACCTAAACAGTAATGACAACCAGTCAGTATGTTAAATGAAAACGGTTTTACTTATAGAAATATCGCCATTTCTTCCAAACTTACATTTAAATGGAATCTGAAACTTCCTCCAAGAATATTCAACTGCCACTACCATGTCCATAGCACATTACAGTGATATATATTGTAGCTCTGTTATGTAGGTCACTTTTGTAGATTGGGAGAAAAACAAGATTTTAGTCTGAAATTAATAAGATGTTCATCTGTACATGTGCAGACATACAGTCCTATGAAAAAGTTTGGGCACCCCTATTAATCTTAATCATTTTTAGTTCTAAATATTTTGGTGTTTGCAACAGCCATTTCAGTTTGATATATCTAATAACTGATGGACACAGTAATATTTCAGGATTGAAATGAGGTTTATTGTACTAACAGAAGATGTGTAATATGCATTAAACCAAAATTTGACCGGTGCAAAAATATGGGCACCTCAACAGAAAAGTGACATTAATATTTAGTACATCCTCCTTTTGCAAAGATAACAGCCTCTAGTCGCTTCCTGTAGCTTTTAATCAGTTCCTGGATCCTGGATGAAGGGATTTTGGACCATTTCTTTCTACAAAACAATTCAAGTTCAGTTAAGTTAGATGGTCGCCAAACATGGACAGCCCGCTCTCAAATGATCTGAAAACAAAGATTGTTCAACATAGTTGTTCAGGGGAAGGATACAAAACGTTGTCTCAGAGATTTAACCTGTCAGTTTCCACTGTGAGGAACATAGTAAGGAAATGGAAGACCACAGGGACAGTTCTTGTTAAGCCCAGAAGTGGCAGGCCAAGAAAAATATCAGAAAGGCAGAGAAGAAGAATGGTGAGAACAGTCAAGGACAATCCACAGACCACCTCCAAAGAGCTGCAGCATCATCTTGCTGCAGATGGTGTCACTGTGCATCGGTCAACTATACAGCGCACTTTGCACAAATAGAAGCTGTATGGGAGAGTGATGAGAAAGAAGCCGTTTCTGCACGTACGCCACAAATAGAGTTGCCTGAGGTATGCAAAAGCACATTTGGAGAAGCCAACTTCATTTTGGAAACAAAGATTGAGTTGTCTGGTTATAAAAAAAGGTGTTATGCATGGCGTCCAAAAAGAAACAGCATTCCAAGAAAAACACTTGCTACCCACTGAAAAATTTGGTGGAGGTTCCATCATGCTTTGGGGCTGTGTGGCCAATGCCGGCACCGGGAATCTTGTTAAAGTTGAGGGTCGCATGGATTCCACTCAGTATCAGCAGATTCTTGAGAATAATGTTCAAGAATCAGTGACGAAGTTGAAGTTACGCCGGGGATGGATATTTCAGCAAGACAATGATCCAAAACACCGCTCCAAATCCTCAGGCATTCATGCAGAGGAACAATTACAATGTTCTGGAATGGCCATCCCAGTCCCCAGACCTGAATATCATTGAACATCTGTGGGATGATTTGAAGCGGGCTGTCCATGCTCGGCGACCATCTAACTTAACTGAACTTGAATTGTTTGTCCAAAATACCTTTATCCAGGATCCAGGAACTGATTAAAAGCTACAGGAAGCGACTAGAGGCTGTTATCTTTGCAAAAGGAGGATCTACTAAATATTAATGTCACTTTTCTGTTGAGGTGCCCATACTTTTGCAGCGGTCAAATTTTGGTTTAATGCATATTGCACATTTTCTGTTAGTACAATAAACCTCATTTCAATCCTGAAATATTACTGTGTCCATCAGTTATTAGATATATCAAACTGAAATGGCTGTTGCAAATACCAAAATATTTAGAACTAAAAATGATTAAGATTAATAGGGGTGCCCAGACTTTTTCATAGGACTGTATAGTTGCTCACATTTCATTTACTTCTTAGGGAGCATTCACACTACCGTCATTGTCCGACAGGTAGTGTCCGCTGCTAGTGTCCGTTCAAAATCTCGCACAGACATTAGCAGCGGACACTAGTTGTGTCCGTGACATTTTTCATTCATTTAAATGGAGATTGGGGCGTTGTTTTACACTCTGTGCCTGTCCTTAAGTGTCCGTTCCTAAAGATGTCCGACTTTTCAAGCGGATAGAAAAAACCTACATGTCGGGTTTTTCTGTCCGCTTGAAAAGTCGGACATCTTTGGGAACGGACACTTAAGGACAGGCATGGAGTGTAAAACAACGCACCCGATCGCCATTTAAATCAATGAAAATGTCACGGACACAGCTAGTGTCCGCTGCTAATGTCCGCGCAAGATTTTGAACGCACACTAGCAGCGGACACTACCAGTCGGACAATGACGGTAATGTCAACGCTCCCTTAGTATGGAGTCACTTTATTATATTTTGAAAATAAAGACAAGGGAAAATTTATTAAAATATCTAAAAACAAAACTATCTTAGTTGTCAATAGCAACCAATAACAACACAGCTTTAATTTTGTATTCTGCTCCTGAAAAATGAAAACTGCATGCTGGTTGGTTGCTAGGAGCAATGAAGACAGGTTTCCTTTTAGACAGTTTAATCAGGGCCGGTTTTAGAGAAAGTGGGGCCCTGGGCAAAACTAAAAGCGGGGCCCCCATATCCTAACATACCAACACCATCATATTCAGTCATTTCAGAAATCAGCGTTGCACTTCCAGCACCAGTGATATAGTCTCAAAAGATCAGGAATACAAAAAAAAAATTGTAAAGAAGATATATATAGTTGTGAAACTGCTGTGTGTGTGTGTACTGCTATACTGGGGAGAATTATTACCGCTATACAGACAATTACCAGACAAAATACATCATGTATAGACCAACACCACCTCTATACAGGGACCAGATAGTACACGACCTCCACACTATGACTATCTATATCACATTGCATAGTGAATTAAAGACAATAGCCGCGCACTACACAGACCTCTAACCTAATAAACCACATCAATTAAAGGGTTTTCTGGCCCCAAATTGATTTTTTTTTATACTCATATCATTTCCACAGGACAGGTCATCAGTATATCAGTATATAATCTATCAGGGGTCAACACCTGAACCCCATATAGATCAGATCACAGGATGCCGCAGCACTACTATTCAAGTAATAAGAGCATTGCTTCAATTACACAGAACCACCACTTTACAGTGGATGGCGCTGCTGTGCCAGTCCTATTATTTGAATAGCAGTGGTGTTGCATTTTGTCCACTAGCAGCTTTCACGTTAGACCCCGACAGATCACATACTGATGTCCTATCATGTGGACAGGTCATCAGTATCAAAAATCAGTTTGTAGCTACAAAACTACTTTTAAAATAGTGAATGAATAATACTCTTTTCTGCCCGCAGTAATAACAATCACCTTTTGTATCGTCTTATGAGTTATTATACTGCCTCCTTATAAATAATAGTCCTTGCTTATGAATAATAGTTCTACCTTAATAATAATAGTTTGTTTTGAAACTGGAAAGGGGATGGCTTGCCAGCCGTCAGCTTTAAAACCCGTTCATTTGAATGAGTTGTTAAAGGTGACCGCCACTGTCTGTGTACAGCCTGTCCGCCTGGAAACCATTTTTTTGCACGACCTTCAAGGCAGAGAAAATATAACAAAAAAAACGCTCAAACCCCTTTAAATAAAGAGGAATGGAAACATACTTGATTGAAGGCTGCTGCGGATAAATCCCCGACTGGAGAGGATGCAAGTGCACGATGATGGAACCGAAGAAAATAAGATATCCAGCGCCAGAAAGATTTTTTAAAAATTAAAACTTCACTTTTACTTCATGAAAAATAAAATGATTACAAAAATGGATCCACTGAGTAATACAAAGATAGTAGCTTACGCGTTTCGGGGCTTCATAGTATGCCCCTTACTCATAGCCTGAAACGCGTAAGCTACTATCTTTGTATTACTCAGTGGATCCATTTTTGTAATCATTTTATTTTTCATGAAGTAAAAGTGAAGTTTTAATTTTTAAAAAATCTTTCTGGTGCTGGATATCTTATTTTCTTCGGTTCCATCTTCAAGGCAGAGAGGCCGCATATGGACACAGGCAGTCACCTTTAAAAAGATTTTAAAGCTGACTGCTGCCAAGTGGTCCCCTGTCCAGTTTCCCCAGGGTTTAAGACAGGAACCCCGGGGCGGACAGCGGCGGTAGTGTGAACCCAGCCTTAACTGTAAATCCCCAACTGGTCTTATTATTAATAGTTCCTCCTTATAAATAGCCCCTCCCTATATATTCAATAGTTCCCTTATCCTTATTAATAATAGTCTCTCCTTAGGAAAATATATATATATACATATACACTCACCGGCCACTTTATTAGGTACACCACGCTAGTAACGGGTTGGACCCCCTTTTGCCTTCAGAACTGCCTCAATTCTTTGTGGCATAGATACAACAAGGTGCTGGAAGCATTCCTCAGAGATTTTGCTCCATATTGACATGATGGCATCACACAGTTGCCGCAGATTTGTCGGCTGCACATCCATGATGCGAATCTCCCGTTCCACCACATCCCAAAGATGCTCTATTGGATTGAGATCTGGTGACTGTGGAGGCCATTGGAGTACAGTGAACTCATTGTCATGTTCAAGAAACCAGTCTGAGATGATTCCAGCTTTATGACATGGCGCATTATCCTGCTGAAAGTAGCCATCAGATGTTGGGTACATTGTGGTCATAAAGGGATGGACATGGTCAGCAACAATACTAAGGTAGGCTTTGGCGTTGCAACGATGCTCAATTGGTACCAAGGGGCCCAAAGAGTGCCAAGAAAATATTCCCCACACCATGACACCACCACCACCAGCCTGAACTGTTGATACGAGGCAGGATGGATCCATGCTTTCATGTTGTTGACGCCAAATTCTGACCCTACCATCCGAATGTCGCAGCAGAAATCGAGACTCATCAGACCAGGCAACGTTTTTCCAATCTTCAATTGTCCAATTTCGATGAGCTTGTGCAAATTGTAGCCTCAGTTTCCTGTTCTTAGCTGAAAGGAGTGGCACCCGGTGTGGTCTTCTGCTGCTGTAGCCCATCTGCCTCAAAGTTCGACGTACTGTGCGTTCAGAGATGCTCTTCTGGCTACCTTGGTTGTAACGGGTGGCTATTTGAGTCACTGTTGCCTTTCTATCAGCTCGAACGAGTCTGGCCATTCTCCTCAGACCTCTGGCATCAGCAACGCATTTCCGCCCAGAGAACTGCCGCTCACTGGATGTTTTTTCTTTTTCGGACCATTCTCTGTAAACCCTAGAGATGGTTGTGCGTGAAAATCCCAGTAGATCAGCAGTTTCTGAAATACTCAGACCAGCCCTTCTGGCACCAACAACCATGCCACGTTCAAAGGCACTCAAATCACCTTTCTTCCCCATACTGATGCTCGGTTTGAACTGCAGGAGATTGTCTTGACCATGTCTACATGCCTAAATGCACTGAGTTGCCGCCATGTGATTGGCTGATTAGAAATTAAGTGTTAACGAGCAGTTGGACAGGTGTACCTAATAAAGTGGCCGGTGAGTGTATATATATATATATATATATATATATATATATATATATATATATATATATATACCCTGTTTCCCAGAAAATAAGTCATCCCCCAAAAGTAAGACATAGCAGAGGTTTTGTTGATTTGCCTAATATAAGGCCCCCCCGAAAGTAAGACATCCCCCAATAATAATAATCTTTCCGCACAAAGATTGTATGAAGAAAAACATTGCAGCCTGTGCACAGGTATGTTCCGTGTGCACAGGTATTCCGGCTGCTGACACCTCTGTGATACGTTGTATCCATTGTTCCTGCTGCTGTAGGATCAGCTGGGAGATGCCCTCTGTGCATACACTAAGCATCGTATGCGGCGGGGTTTCCACTCTCCCAGCTCATCTTACAGCAGCAAGAACAGTGGATACAACGTACGGTATCACAGCAGCAGCAGCAGCCGGATTTCCTGATCACATGGAGCATCGCACACAGCGTTCAGCCGGCTGCAATGTTTTTCTTCATACAGTCTTTGCGCAGTAAGCACATCTCAGTGTAGCGCAGCAGTGGCAGCAGCACACAAAAATAAAATAAGACATCTCCTGAAAATAAGGCATAGCAACATAACAATTAATAATAAGGCTAGAAGAGCTGTTATATAAAGGGGTATGTATAAAATGAACTAGTCATAATAAATCGGGAAGGGGGTTATAAGGAGGATCTATTGTTAATAAGGGTAGGGGAACTATTCCCCCCCCATCCTTATATAATAGTTCCCTTAGGATTATTAACAATAATAGCCCCCTCCCCTTATAAATAGCCCCCTCCCCTTATAAATTACCCTAGACTTATTAAAATTAATCCCTGTTAGTAAATATGTGCCCCCCTTATTAGTAATAAAAAAAATTATAACCCTTTTACTTACCTTGCCATGCTCCCCCTGCTGTCTAATGTTGTTGAAGCCTCTCCGTTCTTGTGGACTCCGCAGCAGGACCTGCGCACTGAGCACGATGACGTCACTACATTGCATCCAATGTGCAGGTCCTGCTGCAGAGGCTTCTGTGCAGTGGTCTATGTAGGAGCAGGGACTAAATCTCCCTGCTCGATCACAGATATTCACAGTACTGGCATGCACTGCTTGCCAATACACTTGTAACTAAGGATTCCCTGATCTGGCTCATCAGAACAATGGTCTGGTGGTGCGGATCCTGTGGATCCCTGAACATTTGCCCAGTTTGCCCCCCTAATGCCAGCCCTGAGTTTAATAAATATGCTGTAATATCAGTTGGTGGTCTGTTTATGAGAAGAAAATCTTGCAGTTAATTATATACTTGCTACATTTGCTTCTATTTACTAATATATGGGCATTTTTATATAAATGATTGGCTTGGGAATAAGCAATTATCTTCAATTATTTTAGAATGACTCCACATTGTTTGCTGCCAAATTGCAAAGAGAAAAATCAAGCAAACATGTTGTAATTCGGTCAGGACTAACAGTGTCCTAGTGCTACAGATGAGATACATATCCATCATACAAGACCATTAGGAAGCTCTCATTAGCTCCAAATTTATTCTGCAGCCAAAAAACAACTCCAAACATGCAGCCAATGTCATTAAACAGGACTCTTCACCACCTCCAACAAGTCCACTTCTATACAGTTGAAAATTTTTCTCTGAGTAGTCAATGTTGTTAGTTTTGGTGCCTGATATGATATTTAGGTTCTGTCAGGAGGGCAGTGTAAGACAGGTGATGGTACCTGTGATCCCGGAAATGAGAACAGTTATAACTCCATCCAGGTACGTAATGTGTCACCACCATCACCACCAAATTGCCTAAAATTAATCAGTGTGTCAATTACTTATTAGTGATGGCTCCTGTGACCCCAGAACTGAGTGCAGTTATAACTATATGCAGGTACATAGTATTTTACCCCATCAGTAATTAGAAATAGTGTGTTACTTACTTATTAATACTCTTTCAAGATGGCGCCGCATTGAGTGGCTACCTCGATACAGAGCTCCAAGCTGAGAGCAACCTTTATCTTTCCTTTTCACTCGTTTTGTCTGTATCTTCAAGAATCCTCTAACCAAGCAAACTAGCACTATGAATTAGCAACTATAAATCGAATGGAAGACCCTGTGGAGTATTTTTTTTTTCCTTTTGTTTCTATTGTTAAAGCATGGACAAGACTCAAGACCTGATTCAGCTGATTGCTGAATTGTGCATATGGGCCTGTTACCATCCCCCCACGAGCTAAGGACAACATGGTCACCATGAGGCAGACAAAGCTGGAGGAGAAACCTGCAGGAAAGTGCAGACTTCTTCTTTTGAGGAGATGATTTTTGGCGTCTATTGCTGATGTGTGAAGATGCCTACTGATGACTGCTATTTCTTTCTTTTATTGTGGACACGTGGGACTCTGTTACAACCTGGGAACCTACCATCACCCACCTACCCCATGTGTTTATGGAAGCTTGGCAAGAGAGCAGCACCCTGACTACCTGGATGGCTTCAGACTTCTTTGGGCAGTAGAACACAGTGGTAAGAAGAAAGGAGGAGGAGGGCTTGTGATGAAGGACATTTGGGGCATTTTTTTGTGGTTAATGGACAATAGTGCTGATGAAAGATACCGAACTATCAGCTGTGAGCATAAGATCTCACTACCTACCAAAGGAACTGCCACATGTTATCGTGATCGCTGCATATGTCCCCCACCTCTGCAAAAAACGTTTTTGCCTGTTATATCTATGTGCTGTGACCCCCCTCCTCATGTCCTACAACCGCAGTAGGCTGTAATATTAACATCACTTCACACAGAGAACTAAATGATCCTGCAGTGTGTCTGTGTTTCTTTTTAGTTGCTATGATTCCTAGGATTTCTCTATCTGCCATGAGCTTGTATGTGTTTCTCTCTTGTTATATACTACTGTACCATCTATGAAACTATATCACTGAAATTTCCCCATTGTGGGACTATTAAAGAATTATCTTATCTTATCTTATTAGTGACATCCCCTGTGACCCTAGAACTAAGTACAAGTATAATTATATCCAGGTACATAGTATGTCACCCACCACAGTAATGAGAAATAGTCTGTAATTAATCAGTGAGTCACTTACTTATTAATGATGGATCATGTGACGCTAGAACTGAGTATAGTTATACCTACATCCAGGTACATAGTATGTCATCCACCACAGTAATGAGAAATAGTCTGGGATTAATCATTGGGTCACTTACTTATTACTGATAGTCCTGAAGCCCCAAAGCTGAGTGCAGTTATAACTACATCCAGGTGCATAGCTGACTTTACTCTTAGTATGATACCATACAATGCCACATCCAATGTCCAGGTCGCCAATGCTTTCACTTTTCAGTAAAGACACTGATCAATTTCAGATGAATATCATTACTGGTCATGGGCTAATGGCAAAACCACATGTCCAGTAAAAAGTGAGAGCACCATTGGTCTGGACGTAGCTTCTTCAGTACATTGATTTTAGTTTCTTTTCCACATTGTAGTTGGTGTGGGATATTATTTTCTATTCTTTTAATATATCAAAATTTGTCTATGGACAAATTGATAGTGAAAAAAAAGAAATTGAAATGTTCTGTAGCTTATCAGCACTTTATAGCTCAGGAAATCTTCATTTTCAGATCAATAAACTACAGAAACACTTAAGAATGTGACCTGTGAGAAGTGATTCACCATATTGCTCAATTCTAGTAACTTTGCTACATTTTCCAGCACTTGTGGAAAGTTCACTTTCATTAAGTGAGTAGTCAACACCCACTTTCCCCTTCTTTTTTTTTTTTTACTGGTCTGACAAAGATGCAATATTTCCAGGACTATATAAGCTTAGAAATATTCTCCTCTGCCAAATTTCCTGTACATCTCCCAAAGAAGGTGAGTGGGACAACATGTACTTATCAGATTAGATTCAATCACTGATGTAATCTTATCTGTATCTTAACTATTGTATTTTCTCACTTTAGGATTTATTTTAATGATGATGATGATGATGATGATGATGATTATTATTATTATTATTATTATTATTATTATTATTATTATTATTAGGCCATGTCCACATTCTTGATATTTGCTCAGTATTCCACATCAGTATATACAGAATGCAGAGTACATACAGTACAGAACATACACGGAGATAAAATGCAAGGAAAGACTGTACCTTCTCCATGTTCTGAAACTGTTACTGGTCTTGGCTTGCAAATACTGATGCAGAATACTGACCAAATACTGAATGTGTGAAAGTTGCTTTATTACTATTTGACATGTAGTCTGTTGTCTTTTAAAATGCAGGTATTACGCCCAAGTGTTTATTACCATTGAAATGAAGATCTACAGAATCCCCCTAATCTTCTGCTTTATAGTCTCCATTCCATCAGTGTCTTCTCAAAGTAAGAAACCAACTAATTATTGTGACATGATTTAGTACATGACAATACATAATGAGAACGAAAAGTGCATATTTGTTGTGCTCTTGCAATGTGCTATCAATGATACATGATATAATCTCTGAATTATGCCCCTGTGGGGCTGGAGCCAACTTATTTGTGATAAGAACAGGTTAGCATGCTTCGGGGTTCAATAACCGGGATCAGGATTTCTTCTGATCCAAGTTGTTAGTGCAGGACTAAGGCTCCCACTTCCAGGTAATTTTTCTATACTGTTTGTTCAACATTAAAGATACCTTAAGATACTAACACTAAAGATACTATGAGAGTACATTGAATTATTGTTACCTGGCTCGGCACCTGGATGTTTTGTGGTTGTGAGATTGTTCTAATGCCCTTTTTAGCCAGATCAGTTTGCATTTCATTCTTAATAGTATTTACAAACTGTTTTAGACGTTATACCTATAGATGAAGCAGATTTTAGTGAACTACTGTCATTTTCAGCCATGTGAAATGAATGACTGGTTTATAAAATCCCATTAGATTTCAGATCTCTCAGATACAATTTGATCCCTGGTGGTTTCTAGGAATCCATGTGGTCACTGGTTAAGCTATGTAGAATTGATACTTTCCCCTATAATGCCATTTAATAGAAACTGACATTTTTCATGTTGTTTGTTAATTTTTGGCAATATCTTATAAAAGATATCCTTTTGTGGAATTACACATACAACTAAGAATGCACACATGGAAATTCTGCAGATGTTCTCTTGCAAGCTACCACGACATAAAACAACCAAATTATTCTTTGCAGTCTTTGCATTGCAAAGCCTTTTCAAAGACTGTAATGATCGACTTGTTTAGGGTTTCAAAACTGAAGTATAAGATTAACAGATTAAGAAAAACCAAAAAAACAAAACTGAATCAAAAACAAAACTGGAATCAGTTTGTATTCCAGGTTATAGTCACAGCATGTGGAAGAGATTTGCTTAAATGACATCCGCAATTCGGCTATTGCAGATCACTGCATGAAAGCCAACAGTGAGTCTATGAAGGATAACCTGCTGTGATCATTCATAGTATGGCCCGACCTAAATCAACTCATCTAACCATAATAGTCATCACACCATACATCGTCCACAGGAGAGGTTCCCTACCTCTTCTAGTTGGCAAGCCACTTTCAGATAAGACAAATGGCATTATTCTATTTGGAGTGTTAAAAGTAAAAAAAAAAAAAAAAAAAACCTGTTAAAATTTCACCAAAACACCAAGGGTGGATTTTTTTTTTTCAATGGGAGCAAAAATTGCTGCAGGACATGGAAAAAATCAGAGTCCTACTCAATCTTGCCATGGATTCCATGGCTCGGGAGTCCTTGCCGATAGGCCCATTCACTCAGGCATAACCAGCAGAAGAAAGTTGCAATGGAAAATGAAGAAGAATTTATCTTCATTTTCCTCCATTTGAACATACCCTAAAGGGTAAAAACCTTCTTAGAGGTACCATCGGGGGGTACAGGTCCTGACCCTGCAGCAACATTTTGGCAATTTACTTTCCTCTCAGAGACAGCTGTATCTGTAGGTTTAATAAGGGAAGAGCATCCGCTGAGAAAAATTCTGCAAAAACACAATGAAAACCGATGTGGAAAAACACGCAATTCATTTCTGCTGAGTTTCACTACGTAAAAAGTTTTAATAAAAAGGATTTTAATCGACAACTGTAGAGGTTGTTAGAAAATGACGCAAAAATGACTTTGGTAACTAAACAGTTAAGATAGTTAGGACTGTCAAAATGACTCGTGCGCGAAAACACTATAATATGTCTGATCCTATAGGCTATTTCCCGGACATTAAGGGGTTAAGGGGCTTTTAATGGCCCGTGATCTTGTTTCACCCTGATGTCATGTTAGAATTTAGAGCTATCAACAGTTGAAGAGTGGCATACAGTGGGATGAGGGACACTGGGCAGGAATCAATGGTTTACCCTAAATTCTTACATACAGCATACATGCGGTAGCCTACATGTCTCCTCTTATTCTATTGTGTATGTAATACATTGACTTATTTATGGTGACGTTGGCTTTAATGACAATGACATTGCACAATATTTACAGTTCATTGTGTTTTTGTGTAATGTGGTAAAAATAAACAGGTGAATAAAAAACCTTTGAAGGTTTCCCTTCTGGAACAGCTCCTCCTTTTCTTTCACTGTCTTGGTTGTGCGTAGGCTGGAGACACCTGCACAGTAGAGATGGCACCTCAGACGTCTGGGCAGTAGAGATGGCGTGTCATCTTTATTGTGCATGTGTTGGAGACACCTCCAGACTGCACAAGTATTAGCAGAGAGGAAGAGAGGAGGAGTTGTTCCCAGAGAGGAAAACATGTAAGTGTGGAGGGGACATAATGGTGATGTTGGTGATTATCAGAATGTGTGCCTGGAACGGTCACGTAACCGCCCCAGGAATATGGGTGATTATAGATTTTTTTTTAATGCAAGTAAATTAGAAGTTAGGTGGGGAGTTTAGAGGTTAATTTTTTATTTCATCCTGGACAATGCCTTCAAGCTTACTCACAATCGGCACATAGCACAATATGAAGCTGTGGATTAATGAAGCTACATTCTGACACAGCGGCTATTAAATGATGTCCTCAGATCACCAACATTGTACTGCTGAAGGGTTCCCTGTAAATAGGATACAAGCTATGTAACCAATATTCTACTAATTACTATTACTATTACTATTACTGTTATATTATTTTATAACGCCCTTTCCTCTTTTCCGACAAGGCATGGTCAGAAGTAAAAAGTTATAAAGAGCTCTGGAGTATGGAGGAAGTAATTTTACACCTAAGACAAGTGCTAAATTTCTAGAACTCAGTCCTGGCCACCTTTATTCTTTTGCCACTGTGATTGACAGCTATTAGCTCTGGAAAAGACTGAGCCCTGATAAAGGCTAAAACAGTGGTGATCAGTGCTTCTCTTATCTCTGAATGTAAATCTCAAGCACATTAATGGGGGAATTCACACAGAGTAAACTGGAGCGCAATCTGGCACGTATACATGTGTCAGAGTTTGCACGCTTAAAAAAGATCCCATTGATTTCAATGGGGATTACGATCGTATAACGCGTGTTATTTTGTGCCCATAATTTTGCGCCCGTAATAACGCACGTTATACGATCGTAATCCCTATTGAAATCAATCTTTTTTGAGCGTGCAAACTCTGACATGTGTATACTTGCCAGATTACGTGCCAGTTAACTCCGTGTGAATTCCCCCTAACAGTAAGGAACTAAGCCCACCCCCCAACTTGTCAGGAAATAAAGAGGAGAGAAATCAGTAAAGAAGATGAAACCCTGAAATGGGACAACCCCTATATACATGATAATTACACCAAAAGTTTGGGATACAATACTGACACAAACTAAGCAAATAGGTGGCGTATACTTAGATTAGGAAGCCTAAATTTGTCAGCCAGCATCAACCATTGTAATAAATCTGGCACATTTTCAATTCTATTTTAACAGATTTCAGGGTTTTTTTTAAAATGAGAAAAGATATTTCCTTATGGTTTTATGTTTCAGTAAAAATATATAGTATATTTATTGGGATAAATTGACATAAAATTGCTGTGATCCTTATCATTGAGCAAAATAAATTGGTGCTGGTATTCTATAAAAACATAAGTATTGTTTAAAGAGTTTGACATAGTATCAAAGTGCCAAGACTTACCTACTTCAGGAGAACCAGACAAAATTGGCAGTGGATAAAAAAGTGACACTGACCACATTTTTTCAAGTTTCATCCGTTGACATGCACAATTTTACTGAAAAGGGAAACATACACTCACCGGCCACTTTATTAGGTACACCATGCTAATAACGGGTTGGACCCCCTTTTGCCTTCAGAACTGCCTCAATTCTTCGTGGTATAGATTCAACAAGGTGCTGGAAGCATTCCTCAGAGATTTTGGTCCATATTGACATGATGGCATCACACAGTTGCCGCAGATTTGTCTGCTGCACATCCATGATGCGAATTTCCCGTTCCACCACATCCCAAAGATGCTCTATTGGATTGAGATCTGGTGACTGTGGAGGCCATTGGAGTACAGTGAACTCATTGTCATGTTCAAGAAACCAGTCTGAGATGATTCCAGCTTTATGACATGGCGCATTATCCTGCTGAAAGTAGCCATCAGATGTTGGGTACATTGTGGTCATAAAGGGATGGACATGGTCAACAACAATACTCAGGTAGGCTTTGGCATTGCAACGATGCTCAATTGGTACCAAGGGGCCCAAAGAGTGCCAAGAAAATATTCCCCACACCATGACACCACCACCACCAGCCTGAACCGTTGATACAAGGCAGGATGGATCCAGGCTTTCATTTGTTGACACCAAATTCTGACCCTACCATCCGAATGTCGCAGCAGAAATCGAGACTCATCAGACCAGGCAACGTTTTTCCAATCTTCAATTGTCCAATTTCGATGAGCTTGTGCAAATTGTAGCCTCAGTTTCCTGTTCTTAGCTGAAAGGAGTGGCACCCGGTGTGGTCTTCTGCTGCTGTAGCCCATCTGCCTCAAAGTTCGACGTACTGTGCGTTCAGAGATGCTCTTCTGGCTACCTTGGTTGTAACGGGTGGCTATTTGAGTCACTGTTGCCTTTCTATCAGCTCGAACCAGTCTGGCCATTCTCCTCTGACCTCTGGCATCAACAACGCATTTCCGCCCACAGAACTGCCGCTCACTGGATGTTTTTTCTTTTTCGGACCATTCTCTGTAAACCCTAGAGATGGTTGTGCGTGAAAATCCCAGTAGATCAGCAGTTTCTGAAATACTCAGACCAGCCCTTCTGGCACCAACAACCATGCCACGTTCAAAGGCACTCAAATCACCTTTCTTCCCCATACTGATGCTCGGTTTGAACTGCAGGAGATTGTCTTGACCATGTCTACATGCCTAAATGCACTGAGTTGCCGCCATGTGATTGGCTGATTAGAAATTAAGTGTTAACGAGCAGTTGGACAGGTGTACCTAATAAAGTGGCCGGTGAGTGTATGTGTATAGAAGGGGCCGACTCCTCAGTGACTAGGAATGTGTTGACTGACTTAGGCTGTATACAGCTACAGAGCATTCACATGTCTAGAAGTCTCTGAAAGCTGGCATTGCTCCTAAACTCACAAACATCTGAAGTTTTCCAGACAGTTTATATATTTATGGTAAATTCACTGAAGATGCCTCGGCTTGTAATTGGATTAAGAGGTTTATTTTGATTTACTAAAATTCATGTATCACCAGTATGTTCCCAAAACTTGCTACCCTAAGAGACAAGAAAGAAAAAAACATGGTACATAAACCTGGTGAATAATGCACAGATAACTGGGCAATATCTTTTTTTTTTTTTTGGAAAGATTCCATAACAACAAGCAGCTCGTAGGTTTGTGAGGTGGGGGACACAATCCCCTTCCACAAGATGGCTTTAAATGGATGACCTCACTAGGTTCTTACTTAAGACTGACCTGTAGAGCTGTTGTATGTATTTGCCTGTGCTTTGTAGCTTATTGTACACTGTACGACTTGTGATAGGTAGGGATTAACAAACTAATTTGGATCAAAGTGAATTTGACCTGAAGTTTCCTAAAGTTTCAGGCTTGGATTGAACCTCTAACTTTTGTGGTTCATCACCCAAAAAAACATTAATGTACTCTGGGTTCATGTGCATGTGATGTCAGACAGAGAATGATAATGGATGCTGTTATTTTTATTCACCTCCCCTAAGCCTCTGCTGATTATACTCAGGGTAACTCCAAAGCAGGGGTCTCAAACTCAGCCGGACAAATGGGGTGTACATAGAAAAAGAAATTAAAGTTGATTGGGTGCCATCCAAACCCCAGGAGGGACCCCATATAGTTTAATGTTCCCCAATCCCCAGAAGTGGCCTCCATATAGTTTATTGTGTCGCAGTAGTGGCCCTGTCAAATTTATTGTCCCCCAGCAGTGTTCTTGTACAGCTTAATGTCTCTAGTAGTGTCCACACATAATTTAATGTCCACCAACAATAGTGCCACATAATGTAATGTCCCCTAGCAGTGGCCTCCCAGCCAGTATTTACCTCACTACATCCTGGCGTGCTCTCTTCCCCTACACCAGGCGCACATGCATCATAGCAGTGTGATCAGAGGAGAGGAAGAGAGTGCAAGGTTTTGGGGACTGACAACACTCAAGATCCTTTAAACTTGTAGGCCTAAGGAATGTGGACAACAAAGATAGGGAACCTCTAGAATTGGGTCAAGGGTTCTTTTTTTTTTTTTTCTTCATTGAAATGAATAATATGAGATTTTCCCATCTCTAGTGATATGTTGTTTATTGCTATGTATATGCTGATGACTTATTCTATTGTATGATGTATAGGAAAAACTGTGTAGTACAGAGTTAGCCAGAAAAAAAAATGCAATATTTGATATTTATGGTAAAAAAAAATACAAAAGTGTTACAGATATGATAACTTTATTGGCTCTCAAAATTCAGATAATTGACATAAAGACTCAGTCTAAGACTGAGCCCTTACATAGGCACCATTTCTCCCCCCCACCCTCCACACCTCCATCAGACTAACTCCAGATGACTTCAAACCGATCCACATCTAAGACCCTACCCCCATAACCTCAGGTTTATTACTCCACCATATCTTGCTAACATATCATCTCCATTACTTATTACCTTTGTAACATCTTACTAATGTTGTGCTGTGTTCTTAGTCATTTCTTTGGCCATACCTGAAGAAGGAGTCTCTGTGCTTTGAAAGCTTCCAAATGTAATTTTCTGATTAACTAATAAAGGTATTATATCTACAACACTTCTGTTGTAGAATCCAATATTGCATGATCTATCCTATGATATAACAATATCACTTTAATTGTGTTTGTTGTAAGTCCTGGTGGCTACTTTAGTCTAGTACTTTCTCGAAGGAGTGATTGATTCTAACTAAATGGATGGAACCAGTTGTGCCTATTGGCTGTGCCATGGGCGATGCCCTTTTTGTACTATCTGTAGTACAGAGTATGAGTATCATAGAGTATATAACTGCTGTAGTGGGTCCTTACTGAGTAACGTGTGTTGACAACTTCTAACTCAGTAAAGCACTAGTGACAATGATACTAAGTCGATGAGTGTGCTTTCATCTGCTAATGGGATATAATCTACATACATACTGGATCCTCCAGAGTCAAAGACATTTTTTAAAGTCACTCTCTTCTATGGCAAATAGATGGATGTCTTCAGGGTGATCCATGAATAAAATCAGAATTTCCAAAATTGTATCTTGAATGGGGTTTCTAACTCAGACATCCATTTTAGGGCAACCTTTCACCTCTCTGACAATCCATAATCGTTAACGATTAAGTTCATTAGCTTAGACATTTACTCGTCAATGGTGTATTTACCATGAAATGGGGGCCTACGGAGTGAGGGGGACCTCTGGTTCTCTTTGATTTCATGAGTTGTCTGGCAGTCAAATATAGTAGATTCACACCCCCTGCTCTGTTTGAGATTTATCATACAGCTTGTCAGATATGGCCCCTAGCCTTTCAGAAGATTATTAACCCTTTAATTAAAAATTAAAAAGCAGTAGATCAGTTTATAGTCAAATAAGAGAGGATGTGTAGAAAAATGTTACAGTCTTTTAGCTGGACTTGTGGACTCTAGATAGAGGTAAGTGCATTATGGTTGCAATTGTTAGTATTTTTTTAAATAGTTCTTTTCTATTCATCAAACATACTTACTTAAAATAACAAGAAAAAGACATTATTTCTACAACCACTGTCCTTCTTTATCTACCTTTTTTGGAAGCGGGGGCCCAATTCTGACTTTTGCTATGGCTTCTTAGGCCTTATTCGCACATCTACATTTCATGTACGTATTTCATATGCATTGTTTGCAGACACAATAAGTATCCCTTCCTTTTAATGACTTTATTCAACCGTCTGCACAAGACCTGCAATTGAGTAGGGTGATATCTGTGAAGCGTGGACATGTGAATGAGGCCTTACACTTCATATTTGTTCCTCAAACATTGTGAAGCAATGGGCAGATGTAGGGTATGAATGCTGATCTGTATGATAGATCTGTGGACGTTCTGTAGTACAGGTCTGTACATATGCTTGCAGCTACAGAGTTGTCAGGTATGTAATTCTATGAACTTATGCAGTTTTCTTCCAGTATTCACTTGTTATAAAGTCTGTTATATACTGTTACATTTTATTTTACAATTATCGATGCATTAAGGCAACATCCAAACAGATAAAACTGTCAGTTTCTAATGTCTGCTTTCCGTCATTATTTTGCATCAATATTTCCATCTTTTTTTTAACTGTCAGTGCAAAAAAATGGATGAACCTCATTGATCTTTATTTTGACCCAACCCAGTTATCTGTTTTTAATGTCAGTGAAATCGATAAATCACCAAAAAAACGGATATTAAAAACTGTCTGGAAATAGGACATGTCCTATTTTTTAATTGACAGTATACCTGTGTTTTGCCCTGTATGTGCCCATTGACTTCCATTGTTTTTGTATATTGGGGCTTAACTACCTTTATAAGAATAGAGAATAATACACTAGTTAATCCAGGTAAATTGTTTGCCTCTTTATAACTGCTCACACAGATATGTGATCCTTTCATTAACCTTATATTCCTTCCTATAAATGTGTGGCCATGCATCGCAAAAAACGTAATGGATTAAAGTAAAATACATGCGGCAACATTATCTACCAAATATCTTCAAAGGCCTCGTGCATGCATTAGTTTTTATCTGCAATTGTGGATAAAAGTACAGACCCTTTCACCTCTGAGTCCATACACATGGCTGCATTTTTTATACAAGGCTGGCAAGTTATGAAGCGAGTCCTATTGTTGGCCACTTTCACGTAATGCACAAGCACATTAAAGTCTATGGGCAGGCTGAAATTGCGGATCAGTTGCTTAGCAAAGCAAGGGAAATAGAGGGACCTGTTTCAGAGAGATGGGACTAGTAAGTAATATCAGCACTAGTCTTCTGAATCTGCAAAGAAAATTCAGCTTTTCCACAACATGAGAATCTTAGACTAAAGCTATATTCAGTGAACAGTGAACGATGGCCAAGTGACATTTTTTTTTAACAGACGTCACACAGCAGCTATAAATTTTATGTATGTGAATGGGGCTATTCATATGACTGTTATTTTGACAGTCCATTGTAAAGCAGGGTTCAAACTAGCGTCAGTATAAAGGCGGAGTGTAATCCCAGTCTAAGGCTAAGGCCTGATTCACATCTGCGTCGGTAATCCGTTTGGGGGAGTCCGCATGGGGACTAGAGATGAGCGAACAGTGTTCTATCGAACTCATGTTCGATCGGATATTAGGCTGTTCGGCATGTTCGAATCGAATCGAACACCGCGTGGTAAAGTGCGCCATTACTCGATTCCCCTCCCACCTTCCCTGGCGCCTTTTTTGCTCCAATAACAGCGCTGGGTAGGTGGGACAGGAACTACGACACCGGTGACGTTGAAAAAAGTAGGCAAAACCCATTGGCTGCCGAAAACATGTGACCTCTAATTTAAAAGAACAGCGACGCCCAGCTTCGCGTCATTCTGAGCTTGCAATTCACCGAGGACGGAGGTTTCCGTCCAGCTAGCTAGGGCTTAGATTCTGGGTAGGCAGGGACAGGCTAGGATAGGAAGGAGAAGACAACCAACAGCTCTTGTAAGAGCTAAATTCCAGGGAGAAGCTTGTCAGTGTAACGTGGCACTGACGGGCTCAATCGCCGCAACCCAGCTTTCCCAGGATCCTGAATGGAATACACTGTCAGTGTATTCCCGTATACCCGATATATACCCCGATACCCGTTCCAACGGTGTGCCCCCCCACCTTCACCCCAGAAATACCCTGCAAGTCCCCTAGCAATAGAATTGGGGCTATATACACCCACAATTTTTACTACTGGTATACAGTGCCATTGTCTGACTGGGAATTCAAAGAATATATTGGGAATACAAATACCCTCATTTCTTGCTACTGCCATATAGTGCCAGTTTCTGACTGGTAATTCAAAGAATATATTGGGGTTACGTGCACCCACAATTTTTACTACTGGTATACAGTGCCATTGTCTGACTGGGAATTCAAAGAATATATTGGGAATACAAATACCCTCATTTCTTGCTACTGCCATATAGTGCCAGTGTCTGACTGGGAATTCAAAGAATATATTGGGGTTACGTGCACCCACAATTTTTACTACTGGTATACAGTGCCATTGTCTGACTGGGAATTCAAAGAGTATATTGGGAATACAAATACCCTCATTTCTTGCTACTGCCATATAGTGCCAGTTTCTGACTGGGAATTCAAAGAATATATTGGGGTTACGTGCACCCACAATTTTTACTACTGGTATACAGTGCCATTGTCTGACTGGGAATTCAAAGAGTATATTGGGAATACAAATACCCTCATTTCTTGCTACTGCCATATAGTGCCAGTGTCTGACTGGGAATTCAAAGAATATATTGGGGTTACGTGCACCCACAATTTTTACTACTGGTATACAGTGCCATTGTCTGACTGGGAATTCAAAGAGTATATTGGGAATACAAATACCCTCATTTCTTGCTACTGCCATATAGTGCCAGTTTCTGACTGGGAATTCAAAGAATATATTGGGGTTACGTGCACCCACAATTTTTACTACTGGTATACAGTGCCATTGTCTGACTGGGAATTCAAAGAATATATTGGGGTTATAAATACCCTCATTTCTTGCTACTGCCATATAGTGCCAGTTTCTGACTGGGAATTCAAAGAATATATTGGGGTTACGTGCACCCACAATTTTTACTACTGGTATACAGTGCCATTGTCTGACTGGGAATTCAAAGAATATATTGGGGTTATAAATACCCTCATTTCTTGCTACTGCCATATAGTGCCAGTTTCTGACTGGTAATTCAAAGAATATATTGGGGTTACGTGCACCCACAATTTTTACTACTGGTATACAGTGCCATTGTCTGACTGGGAATTCAAAGAGTATATTGGGAATACAAATACCCTCATTTCTTGCTACTGCCATATAGTGCCAGTGTCTGACTGGGAATTCAAAGAATATATTGGGGTTACGTGCACCCACAATTTTTACTACTGGTATACAGTGCCATTGTCTGACTGGGAATTCAAAGAGTATATTGGGAATACAAATACCCTCATTTCTTGCTACTGCCATATAGTGCCAGTTTCTGACTGGGAATTCAAAGAATATATTGGGGTTACGTGCACCCACAATTTTTACTACTGGTATACAGTGCCATTGTCTGACTGGGAATTCAAAGAATATATTGGGGTTATAAATACCCTCATTTCTTGCTACTGCCATATAGTGCCAGTTTCTGACTGGGAATTCAAAGAATATATTGGGGTTACGTGCACCCACAATTTTTACTACTGGTATACAGTGCCATTGTCTGACTGGGAATTCAAAGAATATATTGGGGTTATAAATACCCTCATTTCTTGCTACTGCCATATAGTGCCAGTTTCTGACTGGTAATTCAAAGAATATATTGGGGTTACGTGCACCCACAATTTTTACTACTGGTATACAGTGCCATTGTCTGACTGGGAATTCAAAGAGTATATTGGGAATACAAATACCCTCATTTCTTGCTACTGCCATATAGTGCCAGTGTCTGACTGGGAATTCAAAGAATATATTGGGGTTACGTGCACCCACAATTTTTACTACTGGTATACAGTGCCATTGTCTGACTGGGAATTCAAAGAGTATATTGGGAATACAAATACCCTCATTTCTTGCTACTGCCATATAGTGCCAGTTTCTGACTGGGAATTCAAAGAATATATTGGGGTTACGTGCACCCACAATTTTTACTACTGGTATACAGTGCCATTGTCTGACTGGGAATTCAAAGAGTATATTGGGAATACAAATACCCTCATTTCTTGCTACTGCCATATAGTGCCAGTGTCTGACTGGGAATTCAAAGAATATATTGGGGTTACGTGCACCCACAATTTTTACTACTGGTATACAGTGCCATTGTCTGACTGGGAATTCAAAGAGTATATTGGGAATACAAATACCCTCATTTCTTGCTACTGCCATATAGTGCCAGTTTCTGACTGGGAATTCAAAGAATATATTGGGGTTACGTGCACCCACAATTTTTACTACTGGTATACAGTGCCATTGTCTGACTGGGAATTCAAAGAATATATTGGGGTTATAAATACCCTCATTTCTTGCTACTGCCATATAGTGCCAGTTTCTGACTGGGAATTCAAAGAATATATTGGGGTTACGTGCACCCACAATTTTTACTACTGGTATACAGTGCCATTGTCTGACTGGGAATTCAAAGAATATATTGGGGTTATAAATACCCTCATTTCTTGCTACTGCCATATAGTGCCAGTTTCTGACTGGTAATTCAAAGAATATATTGGGGTTACGTGCACCCACAATTTTTACTACTGGTATACAGTGCCATTGTCTGACTGGGAATTCAAAGAGTATATTGGGAATACAAATACCCTCATTTCTTGCTACTGCCATATAGTGCCAGTGTCTGACTGGGAATTCAAAGAATATATTGGGGTTACGTGCACCCACAATTTTTACTACTGGTATACAGTGCCATTGTCTGACTGGGAATTCAAAGAGTATATTGGGAATACAAATACCCTCATTTCTTGCTACTGCCATATAGTGCCAGTTTCTGACTGGGAATTCAAAGAATATATTGGGGTTACGTGCACCCACAATTTTTACTACTGGTATACAGTGCCATTGTCTGACTGGGAATTCAAAGAGTATATTGGGAATACAAATACCCTCATTTCTTGCTACTGCCATATAGTGCCAGTTTCTGACTGGGAATTCAAAGAATATATTGGGGTTACGTGCACCCACAATTTTTACTACTGGTATACAGTGCCATTGTCTGACTGGGAATTCAAAGAGTATATTGGGAATACAAATACCCTCATTTCTTGCTACTGCCATATAGTGCCAGTTTCTGACTGGGAATTCAAAGAATATATTGGGGTTACGTGCACCCACAATTTTTACTACTGGTATACAGTGCCATTGTCTGACTGGGAATTCAAAGAGTATATTGGGAATACAAATACCCTCATTTCTTGCTACTGCCATATAGTGCCAGTGTCTGACTGGGAATTCAAAGAATATATTGGGGTTACGTGCACCCACAATTTTTACTACTGGTATACAGTGCCAATTTCTAACTAGGAATTCAAAATGCGCAAGGCTCCCGGAAAGGGACGTGGACGAGGCCGTGGGCGAGGTCGGGGGAATGGTTCTGGGGAGCAAGGTAGCAGTGAAGCCACAGGGCGTCCCGTGCCTACTCCTGTGGGGCAGCAAGCATTGCGCCACTCCACAGTGCCAGGGTTGCTTGCCACATTAACTAAACTGCAGGGTACAAACCTTAGTAGGCCCGAGAACCAGGAACAGGTCTTGCAATGGCTGTCAGAGAACGCTTACAGCACATTGTCCAGCAGCCAGTCAGACTCTGCCTCCTCTCCTCCTATTACCCAACAGTCTTGTCTTCCTTCCTCCCAAAATTCCGAAGCTTTACAGAACAATAACCCAAACTGTCCCTGCTCCCCAGAGCTGTTCTCCGCTCCTTTCATTGTCCCTCAACCTGCCTCTCCACGTCACGATTCCACGAACCTAACAGAGGAGCATCTGTATCCAGATGCTCAAACACTAGAGTCTCCTCCATCTCCGTTCGATTTGGTGGTGGATGACCAGCAACCCACCCTCATCGACGATGATGTGACGCAGTTGCCGTCAGGGCATCCAGTTGACCGGCGCATTGTGCGGGAGGAGGAGATGAGACAGGAGTTGGAAGAGGAAGTGGTGGATGATGAGGACACTGACCCGACCTGGACAGGGGGGATGTCAAGCGGGGAAAGTAGTGTGGATGTTGAGGCAGGTGCAGCACCAAAAAGGGTAGCTAGAGGCAGAGGCAGAGGTCAGCAGCTTAGGCGAAGCCAGGCCACACCCGGAATCTCCCAAGATGTTCCAGTTCATACCCAGCCCCGAAAAACTCCCACCTCGAGGGCACGTTTCTCGAAGGTGTGGAGTTTTTTCAAGGAATGCGCCGAGGACAGATATAGTGTTGTCTGCACAATTTGCCTCTCGAAATTGATTAGGGGCTCTGAGAAGAGCAACCTGTCCACCACTTCAATGCGCCGTCATTTGGAATCCAAGCACTGGAATCAGTGGCAGGCAGCAACGGCAGGACAAAGGCCGACTGCCGTTCACGCCACTGCCACTGCCTCTGCCTCTGCCTCTGCCACTGCCACTGCTGACTGTGCTGGCGATGCACTCCAGAGGACGAGCCAGGACACCACTTCATCTGCCTCCGCCACTTTGTTGACTTCTACCTCATCCTCCCCTGGTCCTGTCTTATCTCCTTCTCCTGCACCATCAAAGGCACCATCAGGCGTTTCTTTACAACAACCCACCATCTCTCAGACATTGGAGCGGCGGCAGAAATACACTGCTAACCACCCACACGCGCAAGCCTTGAACGCCAACATCGCTAAACTGCTGGCCCAGGAGATGTTGGCGTTCCGGCTTGTTGAAACTCCCGCCTTCCTGGACCTGATGGCAACTGCGGCACCTCGCTATGCCGTCCCTAGCCGTCACTACTTCTCCCGGTGTGCCGTCCCCGCCTTGCACCAGCACGTGTCACTCAACATCAGGCGGGCCCTTAGTTCCGCGCTTTGCACAAAGGTCCACTTGACCACCGACGCGTGGACAAGTGCATGCGGACAGGGACGCTACATTTCACTGACGGCACACTGGGTGAATGTAGTTGAGGCTGGGACTGCTTCCCAAACTGGCCCGGTGTACCTCGTCTCCCCGCCTAACATTCCTGGCAGGGACACGAGAAGAACACCCCCCTCCTCCTCCTCCTCCTCTACCGCCTCCTCCTCCGCCACCGCCTCCTCCTCCGCCACCGCCTCCTCCTCCGCTGTTAGATTGACCCCAGCTACGAGTTGGAAACGTTGCAGCACTGGCGTTGGTAGACGTCAGCAGGCTGTGCTGAAGCTGATCAGCTTGGGGGACAGACAGCACACTGCCTCCGAGGTGAGGGATGCCCTCCTCGATGAGACGGCAATATGGTTTGAGCCGCTGCACCTGGGCCCAGGCATGGTCGTTTGTGATAACGGCCGGAACCTGGTAGCAGCTCTGGAGCTTGCCGGACTCCAACATGTTCCATGCCTGGCCCACGTCTTCAACCTAGTGGTGCAACGTTTCCTAAAGAGCTACCCCAATGTTCCAGAGCTACTGGTGAAAGTGCGGCGCATGTGCGCCCACTTTCGCAAGTCGACAGTAGCCGCTGCTAGCTTAAAATCTCTCCAGCAACGCCTGCATGTGCCACAACACCGGCTTTTGTGCGACGTCCCCACACGCTGGAACTCAACGTTTCAGATGTTGAATAGAGTGGTTGAGCAGCAGAGACCTTTGATGGAATACCAGCTACAAAACCCTAGGGTGCCACAAAGTCAGCTGCCTCAGTTTCACATCCATGAGTGGCCATGGATGAGAGACCTTTGTGACATCCTACGGGTCTTTGAGGAGTCCACAAGGAGGGTGAGCTCTGAGGATGCGATGGTGAGCCTTACAATCCCGCTCTTGTGTGTTCTGAGAGAATCCCTGATTGACATCAGGGATAACTCAGATCACACAGAGGAGTTAGGGATAGCATCCGATCCGTCACAGCTGGAGAGTAGGTCCACACATCTGTCCGCTTCACTGCGTTTAATGGAGGAGGAGGAGGAGGAGGAGGAGGAAGAAGAGTTGTCCGATGATGTGATGGTGATACAGGAGGCTTCCGGGCAACTTCGAATCGTCCCATTGTTGCAGCGCGGATGGGTAGACATGGAGGATGAGGAGGAAATGGAGATTGAACTTTCCGGTGGGGCCAGAGGAGTCATGCCAACTAACACTGTGGCAGACATGGCTGAGTTCATGTTGGGGTGCTTTACAACCGACAAGCGTATTGTCAAAATCATGGAGGACAACCAGTACTGGATCTTTGCTATCCTTGACCCCCGGTATAAAAACAACATCTCGTCTTTTATTCCGGTAGAGGGGAGGGCCAATCGCATCAATGCTTGCCACAGGCAATTGGTGCAGAATATGATGGAGATGTTTCCAGCATGTGACGTTGGCGGCAGGGAGGGCAGTTCCTCCAGTAGGCAACCAAGTTCTCACCGGTCCACACAAACGAGGGGCACACTGTCTAAGGTCTGGGACACCTTGATGGCACCCCCTCGCCAAAGTGCCGCCACGGAGGGTCCTAGTGTCACCAGGCGTGAGAAGTATAGGCGCATGTTGCGGGAATACCTTTCCGACCACAGCCCTGTCCTCTCCGACCCCTCTGCGCCCTACACGTATTGGGTGTCGAAGTTGGACCTGTGGCTTGAACTTGCCCTATATGCCTTGGAGGTGCTGTCCTGTCCTGCCGCCAGCGTCCTATCTGAGAGGGTGTTCAGTGCAGCCGGTGGCATCATCACTGACAAGCGCACCCGTCTGTCAGCTGAGAGTGCCGACCGGCTCACTTTGATAAAAATGAACCACCACTGGGTAGAGCCGTCATTTTTGTGCCCACCTGTGTAAAGCACCCCAACATGAAACTCCATGTCTGTACTCAACCTCTCCAATTCCTCCGCATCCTCATACTCATCCACCATAAGCGTTGCACAATTCTGCTAATACTAGGCTCCCTCCACCCTGATTTCCCCCAACTCTGCTGGTTAGAGGCTCCCTCCACCATGAATTTGCCCAAACTGGGCTGTTTAGAGGCTCCCTCCACCATGAATTGGTCCAAACTGGGTTTTTTAGAGGCTCCCTCCACCATGAATTTGCCCAAACTGGGCTGTTTAGAGGCTCCCTCCACCATGAATTGGTCCAAACTGGGCTGGTTAGAGGCTCCCTCCACCATGAATTTCCCAAAACTTGGCTGTTTAGAGGCTCCCTCCACCATGAATTTGCCCAAACTGGGCTGTTTAGAGGCTCCCTCCACCATTAATTGGTCCAAACTGGGCTGGTTAGAGGCTCCCTCCACCATGAATTTGCCCAAACTGGGGTGGTTAGAGGCTCCCTCCACCATTAATTGGTCCAAACTGGGCTGGTTAGAGGCTCCCTCCACCATGAATTTCCCAAAACTTGGCTGTTTAGAGGCTCCCTCCACCATTAATTGGTCCAAACTGGGCTGGTTAGAGGCTCCCTCCACCATGAATTTGCCCAAACTGGGCTGTTTAGAGGCTCCCTCCACCATTAATTGGTCCAAACTGGGCTGGTTAGAGGCTCCCTCCACCATGAATTTGCCCAAACTGGGCTGTTTAGAGGCTCCCTCCACCATGAATTGGTCCAAACTGGGGTGGTTAGAGGCTCCCTCCACCATGAATTGGTCCAAACTGGGGTGGTTAGAGGCTCCCTCCACCATTAATTGGTCCAAACTGGGCTGGTTAGAGGCTCCCTCCACAATTAATTGGTCCAAACTGGGCTAATTAGAGGCTCCCTCCACCATGAATTGGTCCAAACTGGGTTTTTTAGAGGCTCCCTCCACCATGAATTTGCCCAAACTGGGCTGTTTAGAGGCTCCCTCCACCATGAATTGGTCCAAACTGGGCTGGTTAGAGGCTCCCTCCACCATGAATTGGTCCAAACTGGGGTGGTTAGAGGCTCCCTCCACCATTAATTGGTCCAAACTGGGCTGGTTAGAGGCTCCCTCCACCATTAATTGGTCCAAACTGGGCTGGTTAGAGGCTCCCTCCACCATGAATTTGCCCAAACTGGGGTGGTTAGAGGCTCCCTCCACCATTAATTGGTCCAAACTGGGCTGGTTAGAGGCTCCCTCCACAATTAATTGGTCCAAACTGGGCTAATTAGAGGCTCCCTCCACCATGAATTGGTCCAAACTGGGTTTTTTAGAGGCTCCCTCCACCATGAATTTGCCCAAACTGGGCTGTTTAGAGGCTCCCTCCACCATGAATTGGTCCAAACTGGGCTGGTTAGAGGCTCCCTCCACCATGAATTTCCCAAAACTTGGCTGTTTAGAGGCTCCCTCCACCATTAATTGGTCCAAACTGGGCTGGTTAGAGGCTCCCTCCACCATTAATTGGTCCAAACTGGGCTGGTTAGAGGCTCCCTCCACCATTAATTGGTCCAAACTGGGCTGGTTAGAGGCTCCCTCCACCATGAATTTCCCAAAACTTGGCTGTTTAGAGGCTCCCTCCACCATTAATTGGTCCAAACTGGGCTGGTTAGAGGCTCCCTCCACCATGAATTTGCCCAAACTGGGCTGTTTAGAGGCTCCCTCCACCATGAATTGGTCCAAACTGGGTTTTTTAGAGGCTCCCTCCACCATTAATTGGTCCAAACTGGGCTGGTTAGAGGCTCCCTCCACAATTAATTGGTCCAAACTGGGCTAATTAGAGGCTCCCTCCACCATGAATTGGTCCAAACTGGGTTTTTTAGAGGCTCCCTCCACCATGAATTTGCCCAAACTGGGCTGTTTAGAGGCTCCCTCCACCATGAATTGGTCCAAACTGGGCTGGTTAGAGGCTCCCTCCACCATGAATTGGTCCAAACTGGGGTGGTTAGAGGCTCCCTCCACCATTAATTGGTCCAAACTGGGCTGGTTAGAGGCTCCCTCCACCATTAATTGGTCCAAACTGGGCTGGTTAGAGGCTCCCTCCACCATGAATTTGCCCAAACTGGGGTGGTTAGAGGCTCCCTCCACCATTAATTGGTCCAAACTGGGCTGGTTAGAGGCTCCCTCCACAATTAATTGGTCCAAACTGGGCTAATTAGAGGCTCCCTCCACCATGAATTGGTCCAAACTGGGTTTTTTAGAGGCTCCCTCCACCATGAATTTGCCCAAACTGGGCTGTTTAGAGGCTCCCTCCACCATGAATTGGTCCAAACTGGGCTGGTTAGAGGCTCCCTCCACCATGAATTTCCCAAAACTTGGCTGTTTAGAGGCTCCCTCCACCATGAATTTGCCCAAACTGGGCTGTTTAGAGGCTCCCTCCACCATTAATTGGTCCAAACTGGGCTGGTTAGAGGCTCCCTCCACCATGAATTTGCCCAAACTGGGGTGGTTAGAGGCTCCCTCCACCATTAATTGGTCCAAACTGGGCTGGTTAGAGGCTCCCTCCACCATGAATTTCCCAAAACTTGGCTGTTTAGAGGCTCCCTCCACCATTAATTGGTCCAAACTGGGCTGGTTAGAGGCTCCCTCCACCATGAATTTGCCCAAACTGGGCTGTTTAGAGGCTCCCTCCACCATTAATTGGTCCAAACTGGGCTGGTTAGAGGCTCCCTCCACCATGAATTTGCCCAAACTGGGCTGTTTAGAGGCTCCCTCCACCATGAATTGGTCCAAACTGGGGTGGTTAGAGGCTCCCTCCACCATGAATTGGTCCAAACTGGGGTGGTTAGAGGCTCCCTCCACCATTAATTGGTCCAAACTGGGCTGGTTAGAGGCTCCCTCCACAATTAATTGGTCCAAACTGGGCTAATTAGAGGCTCCCTCCACCATGAATTGGTCCAAACTGGGTTTTTTAGAGGCTCCCTCCACCATTAATTGGTCCAAACTGGGCTGGTTAGAGGCTCCCTCCACAATTAATTGGTCCAAACTGGGCTAATTAGAGGCTCCCTCCACCATGAATTGGTCCAAACTGGGTTTTTTAGAGGCTCCCTCCACCATGAATTTGCCCAAACTGGGCTGTTTAGAGGCTCCCTCCACCATTAATTGGTCCAAACTTGGCTGTTTAGAGGCTCCCTCCACCATGAATTTGCCCAAACTGGGCTGTTTAGAGGCTCCCTCCACCATTAATTGGTCCAAACTGGGCTGGTTAGAGGCTCCCTCCACCATGAATTTGCCCAAACTGGGGTGGTTAGAGGCTCCCTCCACCATTAATTGGTCCAAACTGGGCTGGTTAGAGGCTCCCTCCACCATTAATTGGTCCAAACTGGGCTGGTTAGAGGCTCCCTCCACCATGAATTTGCCCAAACTGGGCTGTTTAGAGGCTCCCTCCACCATGAATTGGTCCAAACTGGGCTGGTTAGAGGCTCCCTCCACCATGAATTTCCCAAAACTTGGCTGTTTAGAGGCTCCCTCCACCATTAATTGGTCCAAACTGGGCTGGTTAGAGGCTCCCTCCACCATGAATTGGTCCAAACTGGGGTTTTTAGAGGCTCCCTCCACCATGAATTGGTCCAAACTGGGGTTTTTAGAGTCTCCCTCCACCATGAATTGGTCCAAACTGGGGTTTTTAGAGTCTCCCTCCACCATGAATTGGTCCAAACTGGGGTTTTTAGAGGCTCCCTCCACCATGAATTTGCCCAAACTCTGCTGGTTAGAGGCTCAATCCACCCTGATTTTCAAAACAAATGTTGGTGCCAACCTCAACTTACTACAAGGGCCAAATTCACTGCTGGTGACAAGCTCTCCTCACTGCAAGTGCCAAATACACATGTTTCAAGGTGTTTTCCTACTGTCAGAGAGGTGGTATTGAGTGTGTAAAGTGTGTAGTTGTTAGGCTGTGATGTTGGGGTAATAGAGGGTCTTTGGTGTGTTAGATGCCCCCAGACATGCTTCCCCTGCTGTCCCAGTGTCATTCCAGAGGTGTTGGCATCATTTCCTGGGGTGTCATAGTGGACTTGGTGACCCTCCAGACACGGATTTGGGTTTCCCCCTTAACGAGTATCTGTTCCCCATAGACTATAATGGGGTTCGAAACCCGTTCGAACACACGAACATTGAGCGGCTGTTCGAATCGAATTTCGAACCTCGAACATTTTAGTGTTCGCTCATCTCTAATGGGGACCCCCTGAACGGACTATCGAACACATTGGCAAGCGGTGTGCAGTGAGAGAACACGACCCCATAGATTATAATGGGGTCTGTGTGCTTTCCGCACAGTCTCCACATGGAACATGTGGACAGAAAAGTAGTTCATGATCTACTTTCCTGTCCGCATGACTTGTGACTTGTGAGGCGACCGTGCGGAAAGTACACGGACCCCATTATAATTATGGGGTCCATGTGCTTTCACTGCACACTGCTTGGCAATGTGTTCACTAGTCCGTTTGGGAGGGTCCCCATGCAGAGTCCCCTGAACCGAGGACCAACACAGATGTGAACTAAGCCTCAGGCCCCCCATAATGGGCTGCAGCAAAAAAGCGCTGCGGGAAAACTATGGTGGCAATGCATCACGGTTTTTCCCATAGAGATTATCACAGTAAGTCCGCAGAAGTTTCTATAGGTATAATTGACAAGCTGCGATATCCAAAACTATAACTGTTTTGAAAATCGAAGCGTGTCTGCTACATGTATGTTTTTCACATTGTGTGAATTGAATTCCCTAGAATCCCACCAACTTTGTGGTGACTATAAAACGCTGCAGTGTTTACCTCACGTGGGGCCCCAGCCTAATACTCAGCTAGGGGGGCACGTGGCCACAAAACTGAACTTTTGAACACCTTTTTGGTTAGCAGGCCCCAGGTTTACCCCATTAGACTCAAAGTGATTGCAGTGGGGGTGAAGGTGCAACAAAAACACCCCATTTCAGGCATTTTGGGTTTTTTTTGAGGGCTGCTTTATTTCTGTGACCTCAGTCTTAAAATACACATTAAAAACAAAATGAAGTGAAGATAGATGCTTACAGTATACAAGATGATATTTTATTCTTTTTTTTGTGATTCTTTAATATGATGATGTTGCTGTATAACGTGTTTTTATAATCCATTACTGCATATGTTCTGGGTGTCTTATCATCATCATCAATGCAAATAGTAAAATAATAAAAGAAGGGCAAAAATTTTAACATTCCACATTTCCTTGATTTCAGTCCTATAAAAAATGTCACTGTGGTCTAATCTTGTTTTTTTATGTCTTGTATGATTTTCTGGATGAATTTATAAAATCCAAAGATGCATAAAAATAATGTTTTTTTTTTCTGGATTTTCTTTTTATAAAATGTTGCAAAACATGTAAAGAGAAATGCTCCATTTGCCGAGATCAATAATTATTTAATTTTTTTCTTTCTGAGGTCTTGATTTTTTTTCAGGACCAGATATATATATATATACATATATATATGGGGGTATATAATTTATCAGTAAGAAAATAGTGGCTGTTAGCTCTTGGAGCAATCCAGCAGGTAGTGGCTTAAAGTCACTGTATGGGGGGACTTACGGTATGGGGGCCACTAAAGGGGGCGCTGACTGCATGAGGGGTCAATAAAGGGGCAGTATAATGTATGAGAAGCCAGTAAACGAGTAAATTACTGTGTGGAGGCCAATAAAGGAGGCAACATACGGTATGGCGACCAATAACGGGCCAATAAGCCATGTGTGTGGTTAGTATGAATGGTGTTATACTATGTGAGGGCCAAGAAAGGGGGTGTTATATCATGTGAGTACCATGAAAGGGAGTATTATACCATATGGCGGCAGGTAAAGGGTATGATATACCATGTGGGCACCAGTAAAAGGGGCTTTACACTGTGTGAAGGCTACGAAAGGGATCTTTATACCATGTGGGGGACAGCAAGTTCACACTGAGTTTTTTGGTCAGGATTTTGGTCAGGAATATCCACTCAGTAAAATTCCTGTGGCATTTTTTGAGGCATTTTTGGACACGTTTTTTGAGGTATTTTCCACCTGAATAAATCAATGCAAGTTAATGGGAGGTGGAAAATCCCCCTCACAATTTTTGAGGCGCTTTTTGACCATTCCACGTCAAAAAACGCATCCAAAAACCGTGATTTTCTGCCTCCCATTGACGTGCATTGATTTTTTTCAGGCAGAAAATGCCTGAAGAATCGACATATCGCTTCTTTTTTCTGCTAGCGTAAATAAATTAGGAGCGGATTACATAGGACTGTATGGTGAGGCGTTTTTTGGAGGAGGATTTTGAGGTGGATTCCGCCTCAAAATCCTGACCAAAAAACTCTGTGTGAACTCAGACTTAAGGGAGCTTTATACTGTGTGGGAGCCCGCCTGCCGCTAGCGGAAAAAAGAAGCCTGGCGGTCTGCATAGACCACCATTGTAAGGGGTGGATTTTGAAGCAAAACCCGTTGTCAAAATCCGCCCCTTTGCCCACGTGTGAACTAGCCCTTATACCATTTGGGTCCCAGTAAAGGGGGGCATTATACCTTGTGGGGGCAGCTCAAAATTTGCTATGAGGCCAGGTCTTCCTTAGCTATGCCCTGGTGGTTAAACACCATGAAAGTAATGATCAAAATTTAGAGGTGCCATTTTTGGTTTTCAGTCACTGGTAGTGAGAATAGTGCACTTTAAACTAATAGTGGCAAATGCATAGTGGCCCAAAAATATTATTGGTTAACAGAAGGTGCCCTAACATGGTAAAAGTGATGCAGTACAAAATGTAGCGCTCCACATGGTAAATGTGCGACCATTTTAGCTCCACACTTCTTTGACGCCCTAGATTGTAGTTTTCTGTTTCCCTATGAGAAAACTGTAGTAAATGTAGAAGAAGGTAGTCCAATCCAGAGATGGTCACTTCAGAAGAAAATGCTATTAATCTCCAAAGAGTTCACCTCCTTAGGGTTGTGGATTTGTAAATGTTTGCCATCATGTACCAGGTAGTCTATAGCCCAGTTTGCCAAATGTTTTAGGTTATTTAGATGTCATTTTGAATATGAAATATAGGTTGAAATATCATTTTGTTTAGCAGTAATAGACAATGTTTGTGTTTAATTATAGGTGAAGGAAGCTGTGTTGGGAGATGTGGTCAAGGGTATGTCCGAGCGGATCCGTGCCATTGTGATTATAACTGTATGTCTTATATGGAATGTTGTCCGGACTACAAGAAAGTTTGCACAACAGGTAACCTCTAAAGGTTAACAAGCAGTTTGATTTCCAATGTAGCTCACTAGAAACATATCAGTGAATATATTGTGTAGAGTATATAGAAACTATTTGCTAGTAGTGGTGCTGCACACTAGCATGTCGGTGGTCTTCCAGAGTCTTCTTGTTACAGGGCAGGGACTACATCTCTGAACAACATGTTCTACACTTAGCCCCCTTGCAGATAGCAAACTGGATAGCACCCTGATTATTTATTCTATGGGCCCGTATTCATGACCATGTATTACACAGTCCCATGTGCAGACTGAGAACCCGGGCTGCAAAATATGGAAATGGTCCTATTCCTATCTGATTTTGCAGATTCAACATCAAGTGGAAAATTGATTAATGAAATAACAACATTTGGGACCAGCTAAAAAACTGTAAACTGTGTGTAATTCAGGAAAAACTGCCTTTTTATAATGGCATATCTGTGAAACATGTTATTCGTAATAAATATGACAACAGTTAATACCCAGAAATATGCGCATGGCCTCTACAGTGACTGTGTAACATAATATGGAGGCCCCCTGCGACATTACATTCAGTGATCATTGCACTGTCCAATTGTGGTACTGTAGGTTGCTGGACGGTCAGTGTAACACATACACTCCACATAGACTAATATGACCATCGATAATATGCAATAATCACTCTTGGTAATATCACTATGGGGATTGGCTCTAACGCTTCACATATTTTCCATTCTAATATTCTGGAACGTGGCTGAAACGTTTTCATCTGAATAACAGGTAGGTCTTTTTATATTAAGAAATTTATCAAATACCTTTTTATTGGGTTGCCATGTAAATTGGAAATATTAAAGAATATTTTACCTATTGCTCAGAGATGACATTGTATAGTAAGTAGGCAGTGAGGCAAGAAACAGCATCCAACATCTCTCTTTAGGTATAAGATATGAAAATATGTAAAACTTGCTTATTGACTGACTGTATTATATGTAGAGGCCTCATGCAAAGGAAGATGCCATGAGGGCTTCATAAGAGGACAGACATGCGACTGCGATCCTGGCTGTTCAAAATTTGGCAAATGCTGCCCCGACTATGAAGACAACTGTGCCCGTAAGTATCATATATACTGTGTATAGATATCAATAATGTATCATATTATTATCAAATTTCACTTTTGAATTGCATAAATTTAGCTATAGCTACCACTATACACTTATAAAAATATTCTTACAGGACATGTTGAGAATTTTTGTTAAAAATGATAGCCTTACAGGAACATAGGACATATAACCCCATAAATCCCCTAGTCTGGTCAAGTACCAGTCTGAACATGGAAACATGATATCCAAACAGCTATATATAATATATGGAAAAGGAGCTATTCTGTATAAAAAGGGAGCTAATAAAATTGACAGAATCTCTCATCATTGACTTTAAAATGACAGAATTTCTTAATTTGTAGACCCAATAGGTTGCACTTCATTACCTTTATTGCTAGTATTTACAGTAATGTTGAATACTTACTTACCTATCTATTAATATTTCTACCAAAGAACCAACACCGCCAGTGCGACCTGCTCCTTCATCCCAAGATCAACCTGTTCGTGGTGGAAGAGATGAACCTCCAGAACCCACTAAGAAGCCAGAAGACAAAGTGCCAGAAGACAAACCAGAAGGTAGAAGCAAACATATTGGTCTGATCAGAGATGCTTCAGATATACATTTGTGTATTTTTGTGTATTATTTTTATTAGTATCAAGTAGGATGTAGTAGGATAAGCAAGAAGCTTGCAGCAAGGGAATTCAGTAGAGTGGAATTCCGTAGATTTTGCAAAAATGTCTCTCCTTACACAACAGTGGATGCTACGATAGCGATTCCTGTAATTGACATCCAAGTTCCATGAGATATGGTCTAAAGCAAATAAGTTTGTTTCTGATATGAAACCAGGAAACATACAATGGCAGTACCTGAAATTAGCGGTTAGTACTTGAAAACCAGTTTGGGTAAAGAATGGATAAAATGTGCTTAGGGCTCCACGTTGCGGAATTGCAGATTTTGTTGCGGTTTTTTGAACCAAAGCCAAGAATGGCTACAAAAGAAATGGGAAATATATAGTAAGTTCTTATTCTTCTACCTTTTGCTCAATCCACTCCTGGCTTTGGGAAAAAAAAAAAAAAACGCAACAAAATCTGCAATGAAAAGCTGCGTTTCCTCAACGTGGGGCTTTAGCCTATATGTTTGGCTATGTTCATGTTAAATCTGAATGTGATACATGGATTTTTGCTGTGGATTTGCTGTAGTTATACATCAGTCCTACAGCAGATTTGAGTAAGGATTAACCACATTGCTATTTAGTGGGGCTAGTTCTTTCTAAAATATATAACATGCCAAATCTCCATGATAGACATTTATCTGCAGTACAGCCTGAAATCTGTCCAGAAATTTATTGTTCTGGTTCAGAAGCCAGATTTACAATGATGTGATACAGACTGTTGTTGTTTTATTCAATAACCCACAAAATTTGTGCCAAATTTAACACATAGGAATAGAACCTTAGGTTATAAATTTTGTGGCTTCAGATTGTGCAACTAGTTATTACTTTTAAGAGAATCTAGATGAAAGAAAAATAGATGACAGGGAGTGAGTAAGGGCTGCTCCTTATGGCAGCAATTACTTGCCTTGGCTTCATTTCTGGGCTGTGCAATGTACCGTACGTTACTGCTTGGGGTGAACTATGATGAAATACTTGACCTGTAGAATGTCAGTCAAGTGAAGAGGAGAACCAGGAAGGTTAGTATGATGCTAAATCTGCAAGAAAGTGAAAGGACATCTTTGGGAAATTGTCACTATCCTAAATAACAAGTTGGTGGCACTTTGGAGATCTCCTTTCTTATGGCAGATTCCTTTTTGATCCCAGTCGGTGATCTTTTTGGAGGGCAAAAGTAGATTATGGGATAAGTGTGATGCGTTATATATCTAGTGGCTGTAGACTAAAAAGGCTTAGAGCTTAATTGAATAGCATGGCTTCATGGATATACATATAAACCTCCAGGAGACCTAGTTAACTTTTTTAGTTTTTCTTCAAGATTATGTTTAAAGGGGCTCTATCATTGGGAAAAGTAATTTTTAACTAAGCACATACATGCATAGCCTTTAGAATGGCTATTCCACACGTAACTTTTGTATGCAAATTGCCTCAGTGGTTTTTGAATGAGCCCATTTTTATTCATATGCTAATTAGCTTCCAGCCAGCACAGGAAGTTCCCAGCAGCCTCCTCTCTGCTATCCTCTCCTATCTGTGTGTGCAAGCAGGAAGTCAGCAGCAGCAGCAGCCTGTACTGTACACATACATAGGAAAGAATAGCACAGAGGATTGCATGATGAGACTTCCGGGGTGCACCGAGAGGCTAATTAGCATATGAATAAAAATGGGCTCATTCAAAAACCACTGAGGCAATTTACATACAAAAAGTATGCAAGGATGTGCTTAGTTAAAAATGACTTTTCCCAGTGATAGAGCCCCTTTAAGGCCGGGGCCCCACGTTGCAAAAAAGCAGCATTCTTGCTGTTGGAGAAACACCACAGCAAAAAAAGCTGTATTTTACATTACCTGTAAAGTGGATTAGATTATGGTTAATCGCATCCACAAATTAAACGAAAAAATATGTCTTGAAAATCGCAGCATTTTAATTATACGTGTGGGGACGCTGGCATTTTCCATATAGGTATAATGGAGAAGAAAGTGTTTTCTGTGAAAAACGCTACATGAAAAAAATGCAAAGCGTTCCGTTTTTTCCGCAGTGTTTTTTGCTGCCGCTCGCTATGTGGGGCTTTAGCCTTAGGGCAGTTTCACTTTATCTTTGTTTCTTAAATAAAGGATAGTGATAGTGATAGTAATATGACTTGTTTCATTTGTCTAATATTATATCTTGTCCAGAAAACATTCAAATTGAGAAATTTTTTGTCTTATCAGTTTATCAGTCTGATCATCCGATAGATGTATAATGTGTAGAGATCCACGCTTTGTGTTATGCCTTTCACTACTGACTTCTCATACAAATTAGTGTCTGTGACAAAACCTGAAAAATATGTCATTCATATAATAATCGTTTGATATGTATAAGACGATGAGGAGCTGTACGATCCACTGTATCAAGCTTAAGAACCACTCGTGTAGAGAACAGAGGGTTTCTATGAATTCAGTGTTCCCTCTTATGATGCACTCGAGGTGCTTACCCCGGGAATAATGGGAATGGCTTGGAAGAAAATCGTTGTTAATATTTGCTCATCCTAAATAATTGCTCTTCGGCTGCTGGAACATTTTGTGTACTCAATATGCAATTATGATGACTTGCATGCAACTTAGGCGTATACAAGGGCTATAAATCAGACTCCCCATGTACTGTGTAAATACTGTAATGCTACATTGAATCTGTGGATAGCTTTATAAATAGACAGTTTCTACACAGACATAATAACAGTCATTTGGACCGTTCTCTTGATAAGGGGGTTTCCAAAATTTAGAGAAACGCCCATAATAAATATGAGAAAATGAAATGACAAATTAGCCTTAATGTTTTCCTAACTGTTACATGTCTTCCTCTCCTCCTTAAACTGTTAGGAGTGCCTATGATGCAATGTCAGATGCTTTTAGTTTTTCTGGGAGGCAAAATGTAAAACTGGAAAGTTTTGGAATATCTGTATAATTTTATAGGTGTAAATGTTTTTTTAATTCTATTTTCCACACAGATTAAGATGGAGGACTTTATTTTTCGTGTATAACACTTGTTATTAATGTACAAATCTAATATAGGGGACGGAGGGAGTTTCACTCGACACTTAGTGAACTTATGTACATACTTAATACTATGTTTATCATGGCTCATCCATTACCTTGTTCATGTTAATGCAGATCGCATTCAGAAAGATGAAGCAGAGCCAAAGAAAGTTAAAAAAGGGCCCCTAGATAAAAAAGGTAACTTGTAAGGGCTTTATTTTAGGAAGAATTTTCTTGTGAGATGTATCTAAGACATCTGCAAAATAAAGCCAGTACCATAGCATCAGGCATCTCTAGCAATGGTTCTGTAAGGTTTTAGATCTATGTTTGTTCTGCCTTTTCCTTAAAATAAATGCCTGTCAGTACTTCAGATCTACAGTAGCGTGCAAATGTCTTAGGCTAAGTTACCAAAAAACTGCATTTTAACAGTGTCAGCAAAGTGAATGAGATTCTGTTTTCTGAAGCGCAATAATAAGTATAAAGCTAAAGAACACAAAAGCATGTAGGCCAGTGTCGGATGTACCAAAACTATCACACAGTATACACCACAGTAATAATGGGCACATCATGAATGGCTGGTCTATGTTTCGGCTGTCTACCTATTACACAACATTAGCAAAAGTGGACCATTGCATGTGGGGCAACCATCACTTACACTAACACAAAGAACATAATCTACTTGTATTGGTAAAAGAAGACATGATCTATTGGTTGCAAAGAGTGGAGAAAAGTTACCCATCCCAAGTGCTGCAGTGTTGAAATCATAAAAATGAAGTTGGGACATCGGACTGCCCTGTTTAACTCTATACAAGCAGATGTTTGTATCAATACGTATGATATATCTATCAGTAATGAACCGTGAAGCTAGGTTATTGCATTTACATTTACTTTATAGACCCTTCAAAAGTTTCTCATCCTACTAAAAAAACAACTAAGCGGAGTCCAAGAAGGCCAAGAAAGAGATATACATTAAGTTCAGACGAGGATACAGAAGGTACTCTTCAGTGATGACATTTAATGGTGTTTACAAAGGAGAATCATTAAAATGTCATCGGCATCTGAGACTAAATATCATAAACTGAAAAACGGACTTTCTTTACTATACATCGTGTCACATATGATTCTTAGCCACCAAGGCTACCAGGGATGGAAGGCTATCCATTTGTAGGTGCAGAGAGAGGATGGGTTTGTACATGTGAAATTGCTCTGAACAGAAATATTACAGCGCTACCATGGTATATTGGCTAGATTTATCAAACCTACACTACCTGACAGTTTATAGAATTGTGCACATGTAACAAAAAAAAAAGGGGGGGATTGGCTTGGATTGGTTTATAAAAAATTCTGCCTTCTTAAATACTGAAAAGTGGCAATGAAGGCGCATGCTACACTACTTTACAAAGGGGCATACATTACATTTTTAATGCTGCATTTGATACCCAAAATAAAACATTGCAAAGAAGTAAGTTAATAATTGAACAATTTATACTTGCTTATAGACCCTTCACAGAACGGTCCAATATCATCATTGTCTTCACCAAAAAAACCTAGAAAACGATTTCCTCGAAGGCCAGCAAAGAAGAAGTATAGAAAAGTATATCATATCGAAGATGATGATTATGATGATGATTATAATTATGATGATGATGATGAAGGTACTTTTCTCTGTGATGATATTCAATAGTTGCATACTCGTGCGCTATTGTAATATCCCCAGAACCAGGGAGCTTGTCTATATAGATGATATTACTATCGCAACCTACAGACTTGGAACACAACAAGTGATAATGTGTTGATAAACTGGCCAGGTCTTTCTGTTTGCAGTTTATCATATTTTTTAAATTTTTTTATTCTTCAGCAAAATTAATTTTTCGAATCAACATTTAGAATTCTCTCTTGTTTTGGGTTTGATGGCAATAAGAAATATAACACTGCCTTAGATCTTCTGCTAAATATTTACTTGTTAGCCGATTTCTTATTAATTGATACTTTTATTTATTGACATTTCTTGTGTAATAAAAAACAAGAGTAACGATGTGATCTCATCTAGTTTCAGCATGGTGGACTGCTTTTGTTCAGTCGTGTTGATTCTAACAATAAGATCATGTATTCACTTTATCTAGAGGGAAAATCACCATCTCAGCGTAGGAAAATTAACCGCAAAAAGGGCAAAAAGAATCCAAAATATTATACATCTATAAACCCAAGAAAGAAGAAAAGGAAGTTTTTTGTAGAATATGACGACGAACTGGAAGGTATTTTGTAAAATGGGCATGTTTGGGTGCTCAATATCAGCCCCAAAGAACATAGATTTGAGTCATGTCATGGGTGACTTAAATCTCTGTGCCTAAATATCGTTTTGAGATGAACTTGTAGGCCTCTAGCAGGTTTAACGTAAAAGCTCATAGGCCCCTAGCAGGTATAACTTAGAAGCTTGTAGGTCTCTAGCAGGTTTAACTTAGAAGCTTGTAGGTCTCTAGCAGGTATAACTTAGAAGCTTGTAGGTCTCTAGCAGGTTTAACGTAAAAGCTTGTAGGTCTCTAGCAGGTATAACTTAGAAGCTTGTAGGTCTCTAGCAGGTATAACTTAGAAGCTTGTAGGTCTCTAGCAGGTATAACTTAGAAGCTTGTAGGTCTCTAGCAGGTATAACTTAGAAGCTTGTAGGTCTCTAGCAGGTATAACTTAGAAGCTTGTAGGTCTCTAGCAGGTTTAACGTAAAAGCTTGTAGGTCTCTAGCAGGTATAACTTAGAAGCTTGTAGGTCTCTAGCAGGTATAACTTAGAAGCTTGTAGGCCTCTAGAAGGTTTAACTTAGAAATTTGTAGGTCTCGAGCAGGTATAACTTAGAAATTTGTAGGTCTCGAGCAGGTATAACTTAGAAGCTTGTAGGCCTCTAGAAGGTTTAACTTAGAAGCTTGTAGGCCTCTAGCAGGTATAACTTAGAAGTTTATAGGTCTCGAGCAGGTATAACTTAGAAGCTTGTAGGTCTCGAGCAGGTTTAACTTAGAAGCTTGTAGGTCTCGAGCAGGTTTAACTTAGAAGCTTGTAGGCCTCTAGCAGGTATAACTTAGAAGTTTATAGGTCTCGAGCAGGTATAACTTAGAAGCTTGTAGGTCTCTAGAAGCTTTAACTTAGAAGCTTGTAGGTCTCGAGCAGGTATAACTTAGAAGCTTGTAGGTCTCAAGAGGTTTTAACTTAGAAGCTTGTAGGTCTCTAGCAGGTTTAAGGTAAGTAGGTAAATAGGCTAGCGCAAATGGTAAAGAAAATAAAGGATTTTTGTATTTTACCAGAAGAACATAGTGTATATTCTATTCTAATAAGCATTAATGTTTCCGCACTAAAATAGTGGAGTAGAAGATATCAAGACTTGGTAAATCTCCCCCAATCTGACTTCAGTTGGAATATGTGGTTAGTTGCCCTTCAATTTGGGATCAATTTGGACATACACTGTTAGTGGCCACACATCACTATGTATCCCCTGCCTGGATCCTCTGATACATGGGCAGAGGAGTGATTCTTGTTATCATGCAGGCTAGCCAATTACTCAACTATAAGTTTCTTTTTTTTCATGAGCAATATATACATTAGGTGAATGTTCTGATAGGGAAAAGAACACAAGGGATCCCCATAGTACATACAAGTATATACAAGTATGTAACAGTAATATCTAGACACACAAAGTTTTTTTTCCTCCACTGCAAACAGTTTTCCATGATCTAACAGTGTAAATACTTTATAATTATTTAATTGTGAAAAAACAGCTTTAAAGGTCTTATCAAATGAAAAAACTAGAGTCAGTTCTGTTTTATGAATAAAGCCATGCACCATGCCATGCAAAACTACATCGCAGAAGCGACTACAGGGGAAATGCCAGGCCCCTGGAAAATTCAGGTGTTTGCAGAAGGTGTCTTAGTAAGTTATGAAGGACAAATGTGTAAGAAGAAATGGGTAGCTGTTCTAGCCAATAAGGAACGATTTGTGCTCAAAGGATGATGTAATATTGCTGCAGCCTCGATGTAATCTTGTTTCATGTATAATATATATATATATATATATATATATATATATATATATATATATATATATAATTTATTTATTTATTTTTCTCAGACAACTGTCTAACCTTGATGCATTTTAGATCCCAATCAGAAGCGGCCATCACCAAAAGATAAAAAACGACCTCCAAAAAAGTCCCCAAAAAAACCTAAAAAGAAAAAGCCAATTGTTGAGTCAGAGGAAGAAATTCAAGGTAGTGTATTTACAAAAATGACTTGATGTAATAGGTGATAGGTGATCCTGCCCTCACTCACAGAAAAGTCAGTCCTTGATATTATTAAATAATAGAATACATTTCTAGGTTTAGTCTTCCTTTAAAGGGGTATTCCCATGTACATAATCATATCTATATTTGTAGATAATTATAAGTTAAACATTTTTGCAAATATAAGTCGTTAAAAATTCTGCTGAGTTTTAAAGATAACCATCTTAGTGCTGACAATCTATTATCTTGATCGGTTGCCAATGGATATGACCACAAATGCAGAAACTTTCTACGGTCTGGGACTTGTCAGGAACTCAGCTATGATTTTCTTATTGTAGCTGGGTTATCAGGTATGGACACTACATGTATCAGAAGATATCCCGGCCACAATAAGGAAATCATGGCTGGTTTTCTGACTTTAGAAAGGTCTTGCATTCATGGTCGTATCCACTGACAAATGATCAAGACAAAAATTTGTGACCACAAGATATTTAGAGTAAATATTTAAAACTCTGAGAAATGTTTAATTATTTATATTTGCAAAAATATTTAAATTTCCATTATCTACAAACTTAAAAAATGGTTATGTTGGTGGAAATATCCCTTTAAGTGTTGTGAATATAACTTCACTGTAATACAGCCCCTTTGTAGAAAGAACTAAGAATATTGTGAGACTGAGGGCTTGTTCACATCTGCACCCGGGACTCCATTCTGCAGGTTTCTGTTTCCTGCACAAAACAGGGCAGGAGACGGAAACCTGCCGGCATCTTCCAAACCCATTCATTTGAATGGGTTTGAAAAGTGTCTGGCCATGAGCGCTGGTGAGCGTTTTATGCTCTCCGCGGCAAAACCGTTTTTTAAACCGGACACAGAGTCGGACATGCAATACTCTGGGGTCTGGTTTAAAAAAAAACGGTTTAGCCGTGGAGAGCATAAAATGCTCACCGGCGCTCACGGCTGGACTCGGCATGACAGGTTTCCATCTTCTGCATGCAGAAGACGGAAACTTGATAACGGAGTCCAGACGCTGGTGTGAACCCAGCGTTAGTTGAGGCTTATTGGGAAAGGTTTTCTGCTTGAAACAACTGTGTTAGACGTAGTGCAAGTACCCATTAAAATGCTAACTGATAAAGATGATATAATATTCTGTGAAAATGTAAATATGACAGAACATTCAATTATATCATAACTTTATCCAATAAACTGGTGGAAGAGTGTTCAGCAACATTGATTTTGGAGTTGTAGCAGTGACTTTCTGCATCCCTAATTTATGTTATATATTACCAAATTTAAAAGACATCTCTTTAAGTAATTCTTTATAATACACAGAACCATTGTACAATGTAGTTATAGATAGTAGAGATGAGCGAATAGTATTTGATTGAATAGTAGTATTCCATCGAATACCTCCCTTTGCATAGTTATGGTGTACTTGGTCAGATACCACGTGGGAAACATTCGATTCCCCTCCCACCTTCCCTGGCGCTTTTTTCACACCAAAAACTATGCAGGGGAGGTATTCGATTGAATATACTGTCTCATCTCTAATAGATAGTTAATTTTTATACTCCTAGCTTGTGCCTTCAATATTCTACCATTAAAGGGGTTTTCCAGGATAGTATGAAATCCCTACACTAATCTAAACACCCTCCTACTTTCTAAATAACATTAATCCATATCCCTGGGGTGATCATGTGACTGCCCCAGGGACATTCTCTGATTATCCTGTGACAATCTGTTTCCCTATTTCTGGAAACGGATAATCACTAAAGCTGAGTTCACACTGAGTTTTTTGGCAGCGGATTTTGACGCGGAGGCCACCTCAGAATTCGGTCCAAAAATGCCTCCGCGTCAAAATCCGCTGACAAAAAACTCAGTGTGAACTCAGCTTAATACTCCCCCCCATTCACAACATCATGCTTACCATCCATGGCTTCTTCCAACGAGATGGCTCCTCCATCTGTACTGACAGGAAGCGCGCTCTTCTCCAAGCAGTGTGGGTGCACTGCTGGCGGTAAATCACCTCTACTGCGCGCCCATGCATGAGCAGTAGAGGTGACTCATTGCTGAAGAAGAAGCGCGCACAGATACAGAACAGGAAGAGGAGCCGTCTCACAAGAAGAAGCTAGCAGCATTGTGGACTCACAGAGCTCATGTCAAGAATATATTACTGAATGCGACAAATATGCAAAGTTGTAACTTAGGAGCAGATTGAAAACTTCATATCGGGGAGTTTACAATGAATAAGGTAACTGAAAGCACAACTTTACCTCTTGTAAAGAGAGGAATAATGAAACTCACTTCCCAAAATCATTTTACTCTTTGACCCATTGCAATCTAATGTAACACTCTTCTGGCCAAATTTGATACTAATATGAAATGAATGAAAAACAAAATCTATGAAATGAATGTGCATTGTATGTATTTCGAGCAAAAAAAAGTATGTTTAGGATTCATAGATTCTTGCTAAATGTTGCTTACAGAAGCTGAAGAAAATCTGTCTTCCTCCTCATTCTCCTCATCTACATCAAGTTTAAGGGGGAGCAAAAAAACCAAAAAACTTTCAAGGAAAAATCAAAAGAAAAATACGGATGATATTCCTGATCCAGACAATCCAGATAAAGACCCTAGAGGTATATTTTTTTCTTTTTTTTTTTCTTTTTTTTTTACAATTCATTGTAAAAAAAAAAAACAAAAAGAAAAAAAAGAAAAAAACTAAATACAACTTGATACAGTTGCATTTAGTCTTTGTAACTGTGACCTGTAATCGATTTTATGTGTCTACTGAAATGCTTCAATAAAATACCTGTCTTAGGGTAAGCATTCATGTACAGATTTTGCAATTATGACCATAACTAGACATGGGTTAAAAAGAGAGGTGAAATACCAACTGTACATCCTTGCTTTTTATTATCCACATCTGGTATTGGCTTCAAGAACTGTTTTAGAAAACCTGACCATTTGTCCTCTCAAAAGAGAGACAATGCATCAGTCTGAGAAGGTCAAACACTGCCAAGCAATATACTGATATAAGCTCATGAATGTGGCGCAGCATGCTTCTGATTTACTTCATAGTTGAATCCATTTTGCAAAATAGATGCTTTAAGTGATATTCCTGTCTGAGACATTTAAGACTTAACCATAGGATATGTCATAGATAGATGCAGGTCCCACCTATTTCAAGAATGGTGATACCTTCACACCTTCCTACCCATTTATATGTTACTAGCTTCTGCCTGAGACTTCGTCCGCGATTTGTTGTCGGCACTCTGCTACATCTGTGTATATGGGCAGTATACCTAGGTGTGCCTCCTAAAGGAGTGCAGGCAGCCCTTAAGGAGTGTAGGTTAATATGTCCTATGGAACCTTCATTAGGGGATTTTAAACGGTTGCAGTAAAGGTTAATATTCTTCTTTTTATTGAGTTCCAAAAGAAGCCAAGCAGACAGGGTTATCCTCTGAACTCCTATAAAAGGGAATGGAGAGAGCCATAGATGTGCAGCTACCTCTACCCTCACAGTGGGCACAAGACTGGAGTCTGTTGGATCCCAGTTCTTGAAATAGGTAAAGGTCCCAAAGGTAGGACCTGCAGTGATTGAACATTTAAGTATATCCTGTTTCAGAATAAATCTACCTAAAAATGAAATGCATTTCAGCCCAGGTATGCCTGCTCCTTGCTCTCTAACCTGTAATGTACATTATAATACACTGTAGAGCTCAGATGTTTCCAGATCTAGGATCTGAAAATAGATGGGGTTTACACTATTTACTATAGACTTAAAGAATATATTGGTTTACTATCAAGTCTATTATTTTCATATACTATATAAAATGAAATGTATCACCAATCTATCTACACTACATGTAAAATGTGCAAATTAAATCCAATAAAAAAAATTATGAATTGCTATAAATAAGTAAAAACAGGCTTTATATGGGACTATATACTGCATACCTACACATCTTCCACTGACTGATAGAAATAGAACAAATGCTTTCCTTTACTAGAACCAATTAGACAATAAGATCTTTCAAGGAATTCCCACTTTATCCAAAAGAAGTTTTTGTATAGCAGGCATAAAAGTTAAAGTAAAATAGAAGGTTTCTCAGCACATGTAAGCAAAAGAAAGTCAATGTGTAAGTGTTCTCTGCTGAGGCTGCAAAGTAAAAGCAAGCAAACTACAAAGATACAGCAGCATGCGATAAGCACTGCCACAGGTATCAGTATTGAATATGTGGATTTTATTGAATTTCTTTACTGTACATAAAATGTCAGGTTAATCAAACTGTGTGTTCCTATTTGCCCTCAAACACAACCCCATATAACCTCCGGCTTTGGACGTACATATCAGATACTAGATATATAAAGTGACTCAAACTGTACAATTGCAGACCCCAACCAGACACCTAAAGGCAAGGACAATAGACCCAAGAAGCCAAAGACATTGGATGATGATGATCCTGAATCTCGTCCAGGAGGTAAAGAAATCTAAGGGGGTTCCAGCGATGAAACCTATAATGATTCTGTGAATAGGGCATCATTTTTAAACATGGCACATCCCCTTTATAGGGGTTATGGAGAGAAAAATAAAGCTTAGCAGTGCATTGTAAGTTTTCTTTCTAATATATATCCACGTCCCATGCTGTATCTACTTATAGGTTAGTAATAAAACTTATCCAGTACAAAATATGTGCTGGCAAGCTTTATTTTTCATGAAGAACCCTTATAAATATTTGTCTAATGAAGTAACGGAGCATTTCTTACTATCTGTGCGGTCTATCTTCCATCCTTTTTATTTCCTTAAAGTGTTTGTCTATATAATAGCTGTTTATGTAAGACACTTACATATTGTATTTGAACCTTTCCCCCCTGTTCTCCTGTTGTGCAGCACCAGTAAAGCTCCTTTACATTGTGACATGACTGCTATGGCTTTGGTACAGTTCACATAGAGCACTAGAACTGCTGGATGATACACCCACCAACCCACTGAATTTTTATTTTATCATTTCTACTTACTTCAACTCTTGTTAGTGGCATTTCTAGTGATTCTCCACTGACATATACTCAAATGCATTTGGATTTTTTTTTATTTTTTGTGAGTTTTGAACTGATATAATCCACAGTAAAGCACAGATGTTACAAGAATATACAGATCCAAGACATCCTCATACAGTGATGAAAAAGATGGAAAACCCAATGAACTCAGCTAATGTAGACTTTAACCCATTAACTGCTATGATCCTCAATTGGGGATGGGGTACTTTAACCCGCCTATGAACACCATCTGTCATTGAGGAATAGAAACGGGACATTCACATGCTCCAGCAGGATGTCGCCCGTGATAGGAAACCTAAACTCATCACGTGCATGCATTGCCTCGTGCACACGTGGTCATTTTCACAGTGCAATTCCTGTATTATTGAAAAAATAATAATTGGCAGTTAATGTGTTAAGGGCCCTTAAAAAGAGTCTATGCCTCTGCTCACTTGCTATGGACTATGTAAACTTCATCTTTCATAACAACACATACAAACATATACAGAAAAGGACATTAAAGGGATTTACTGCCTTCAAATTGAGTTTTCATACTGTGATTCATGGGGGTCGATACCCAGACCTTGCACAGCTCTGTTGTTCTGCCGGTAGCTGATGCAGTGGATGGGGAGTGCGTGTTGGCTGCTCCTATTCCAGTAACTGGATACATTAATAACTAGTTAGCGGTTACTTAAATAACCAATTATCTACATAGGGTCCAAGCAATCCTGTGGATAGATCATCTGTACGAAAAATACATTTAGAGGTCAGAAAATCCCTCTAATTTACAAGCAGTGCGTACACATTTCTGTTGTAATACTACCCATATATCTGGAGATGGATTCTTTATTTACTACTGTGAGCTTCTGAATACAGATTTTTATTTTGTCAAAGTAATGCAAGAACATTTGTGAGCCCTCACTTTTGGTGCAGTGACACCTTTGCTTCTCTGATGCCTCTGTAGGACACCTTTTGTGGCTGAGGCCACTGGCTCATTGGAAAAAAAGGATATGGAAATCAGTAATTGTTTTATTTTGTTACCATTTTCCTATTGTTAGACCCAACTTCTGATGGTCCAGATAAAAACCCCAAAAAGCCTAAAGGACCTGGAGATGATACTAAAGACCCAGCTGTACCTCCTAAAGGTACTTTTCATTTTTACATCATTGCAAAAGCTGTAATTGAACAGAAATGTAATGTTATGTAAGGAAAAACAGGTCAAAGTGTTATTGCATTAATGCTTGCTGTATTTTGCCATGTCGTGCATGTTACGTCATGCAAATTCTTTGCAAGCCATGATTTTGCTGTACAAAAGAGCCATATGGGTACATTTATGGGAAAATGCAAAGAGTGATGAGTGAAAGAAGCAGCAAGAAAGATCTTGGAAGAAGTACAATGGGCTGTAGTGTGTGACAATTTGCTTGGTCTTACTGTGTGTTCCCCTTTACATAATGTACTATCATGGTTAACTAACAGTAACATACAAAGTAGGATACCAGACAATATCTATCAGCACCGTATGGTATGGCACCACATTATTGTGTCATGTGTTTATTTCCCAAATAACTTCATACAACTGCCCAGCTAACAGGACTGTAACGCGTCACTGCCATTATATATTACCAAATTAATATACTGTACAATTCCACAATAGAACATACAGTATTCAAATAACAGCAACCTTTGCCAACATCATTAGTATTCTTGTGAATGTTTTGTCCACAGCTAAACCTAGTCTGTCTGGCCACTAACTAAAAATGATAGATTCCTATCAGGGTGAAAGGCCTATTGCCCAGTGCCTGAATACAAACACACTTGTCCATACCAGTATTATTACTGCCCTGTTCACCCCAGGCTGGGAGCCACTGAAGAAATGTAATCTATTCTTAAAAATATTGCCCAGGAATTGGAGGTTGGAGGAGGTGCAAAATATAAAAAGTCATATTCATCTGTCCATGGCGCTCCATTGTCCATTGCCAGTGTATGCTCACTCTTGCGACCTTGAGTCTTGCGGCCCCCATGACTCATTACATGTGCAACTCAGGGCTTCCAGTATCCAGACCAAGTGTACACCAATGGAAGCCAATGGAGTGTCAGGGAAAGGTGAGTATGCTTTTTTTTTCATTATTTCCACCTCCCCCTGCCTCCATAGGTTTTGGTCCAATTCCTTGACAATTCCCTTTAAGGAAAATCTGGAAGCCAATTAAGCTCATTAAACTGCCCTAAACCTGGACTGTCCTTAACATGGAATGAAGTCTTTTCTTTCCAGCCCTGTAACATGGACAACTTATAGGTTTATTTGTATAACACATACAAGAAAGGATACTCATGGCATGGCAAAAAGCTGCTGAATTTCATACAGTGTAAGGCTGGGTTCACACCACTGCTTAAACTCCAAAGTTTTCGTCAAACCTGTTTAAAAAATGCGGAGAGAAAAGTGCGGAAACCTAGTGGACCCTATTATAATCTAGGAGTCCATTGGTTTCATACTTGCACATTAGCATATAGACAAAGCCAGCGATAACTTGGCAATGGAGGAACCAATTTACAAATGAAAACAATATTTGAGTCAGGTTATCTTGTATCATATAGGGGGTTCTGGTGACTCCATTTAACCCCTTCTCCCCCAGTCAAATTCTCAAATTTTCATTTTTCCTCTTCTCTGCGTTCTTAACTTTTCAGCTCATACAGCTCTGTGAGGTCTTGTTTTCTATAAGATAAATTGAGATTTGTCATTTGTGATTCCATACAATGTAATGGGAAACCAAAAAAAAATCCCAGTAGAATCAGGAAAAAAACATTAGCTCCAACAAGTTTTATTTTAGCAACATTTTGATTGTTTTCCTATCACTGTACAGGATAAATACTTTGAGGCGAAGTGTAATATGTTTCTTTTTTTGTATTTTTTAAATGTGATTTGGGGAAAGTAGGTAATTTGATTTTTTTATATTTTTTTCTGCATTTAAAAAACTTATTAAATCTGTTTTCCATTTTTATGGTGCCTAGAGGTTCTAATCATCCATACAATGTAATGCAACGTTTCTGTATTGAAGTATATTGTCTATTTCCAGCACTTACATTGTAATATAAGCCATGTAATGTCAAGCTTTGAAGCCTTTGATAGGATCAATCTGATATTACTGATATAACTATTCTTAGTCTAGGACATCAAAAATTTTAAAACACAAATACACCATTGCACTCCTAAATATCTTTTGCTTTATAACTCCATATTCCTATTCACTGGAAACCACCACAGGGCTAGTAAGACCAAAAGCCACCTGCTTGAGAAAAACACCAATAGATTACTATAGCAATACAATATAGATTTTGTATTGGATCCCAAGAGCTTCAGGGTAACAGAGACATAAACAGAGATTTTTGGTCAGGATTTTGAGGCCGTATCCGCCTCAAAATCCTGAGCAAAAAGACGGCTCCCATTGAAATCAATGGGAGCCGCTTAGGTCTTTTTTCCGGGAGCCGTTTCTTCCAGCTCCCAGAAAAAAAGCGAGATGTTCATTCTTCAGGCGGAGTTGCCTCGCAATTTGGCCTGAAGACACTCCCTCCTCCGGACTAGCCCCATTCATCGGGCCTAATCCAGAGCGGAGTGCGTGGCTGAATACTGGTGCAGTGCACTGACTTTCAGTCACGGTTACCTGACTTTTGGTCTGGAACCTTAGGCGGTCTCATGAATATCATCATCCAGCCATAAATGTAACATATGAACGCCTACAAACACATGAGCTCTTTGTCAGTTCAGTTACTTTCCTCAATAAAAGGACATCAGTAATTGTTTCATCTTGTTACCATTTTCCTATCATTAGACCCAACTTCTGATGGCCCAGATAAAAACCCCAAAAAGCCTAAAGGACCTGGAGATGACAATAAAGACCCAGCTGTACCTCCTAAAGGTACTTTCCATCTTTACATTCTTGCAAAAGAATGTGAAAAAGATGTAATTGAAAATAAGTGTAATCTTATGTAAGGAAAGTTATGTCAAAGTGTTATAGTGTTAATTCTTGCTGTTTATCGCCATGTCGTGCCATGCCAATGCTCTGCCAACAAAGTTACTGCTAAAGATGAAAGTACAGGGAATCACAAAAATGGCTTGCATCAGGGAACATCACAGTGGCTCAGTGTTTAGCACTTCAGCTTTGCAGCACTGGAGTCTTGGGTTTGAATCCCGACAAGGAAAACATCGGCAAGGATTTTGTATGGTCTCCCCATGTTTGTGTGGATTTCCTCCCATACTCCAAAGACATACTGATAGGGAAAAAAATGTACATTATAGTCTATGGGATCTGTGTGGTTTCACTGCACGCCGCTTGCCAATGTGTTTGGTAGTCCCTTTGGGGGGGTCCCCATGTGGACTCCCCTGAACAGATTACTGACGCAGATATGAACCAAGCCTCACCTGGCTGGTAGGAAATATTTTTTCCTAGCACCCCAGGAATGCTAATAGGCTAACTCCACAAGTATAACAGATGAAACACTGGTCATACCCAGTTCTATCTGTCGGTGGATTATCATGTGAGTACTTTGAGTGGTCGTTGGCATAAACAATAGTGGATATGATGGTAAATAACACAAATAATTTCAGAAAAGCAGCACAGAGTTATCTCCTCCCATTACCTTTGTGTGTTTTGGAGTACTATTTCATTGTGTCTAGATATTCCTTTCCAAAACCAGACCTTTTGTGTGTTTGCATCCTCTCACCTGAAATAAAACTATCATTGCGTACAAAAAGATCATCCAAATCATGAATCTCATCATCCAGCCATAAATGTAGTGTATGAACATCCTACAAACACATGAGCTGTTTGTCAGTTCAGTCTGCGTTGGTATTCTGTCCGGGGGAGTCCGCATGAGGACAACCCCGAACGGAATTAAGAACGCAGCTGCAAGCAGTGTGCCAGTGAAAGCAGACGGACCCCATAGACTATAATGGGGTCCGTGTGCTGGCCACAAGATCTCCGCAGGGATCATGCGGACAGGAAACTAGTTCACAATCTACTTTCCTGTGCCCATGATTCGTGCAGGCAGTGCGCGGCAAGCACACGAACCCCATTATAGTCTATGGGGTCCGTGTGCTTTCAACTGCACACCACTTGCAACTGCATTCAGTATTTAGTTCGGGGGTCCTCATGAGGACTCCCCCAGACCAGCGCAGATGTGTACGAATCCTTACTTTGTTCAATAAAAGGAAATCAGTAATTTTTTCATCTTGTTACCATTTTCTTATCATTAGACCCAACTTCTGATGGTACAGATAAAAACCCCAAAAAGCCTAAAGGACCTGGAGACAATCCTAAAGACCCAGCTGTACCTCCTAAAGGTACTTTCCATCTTTACATTCTTGCAAAAGAATGTAGAAAAGATGTCATTGAAAATAAGTGTAATCTTATGTTAGGAAAGTTATGTCAAAGTATTACAGTGTCAATTTCACTGTGTGTCGCCATGTCATGCCTTGGCAATGCTCTGCCAAGCACCTTTTGTTGTAAAAATTTGATATATTGGTATATTTATGGGAGAGTGCATGGAACAATGAGTGAACAAAGCAGCATGAAAACCTATGAAGAAGCACAATTGGCTGCTCTATGTGACAATACTCTGTCCTTAGTTCCCTGTGAATACCTCCTGGTTGTCCTTGATGTGACATAACATGTACTGAATAAGGCATTGTGTCACACATTATACAAATAACTAGCCCAGCCATCAGTGTCAGACTGAGACTCCTTGTCCCAGACAACCAAAGACAGAAATAACAAGTGGTTGAGAAGTATAATTGAAAAATAATATACAAGCAAAATAACATAAAACTGGTAAAGGACAAGATGGAAAAAGTAGAAAAAAAATACAAAAAGGAAATAAATGTAAAGATAGACTGAAAGTTAATTGTAATGGGAGACCGATATGACTGCATCAGGGAGAAGGTGACCAGAAGGTTTATGGTACAATCTGCAAGAAATCAGCAGTAGATCGAAATAGGTTAGTACCTCCAGAAAGAGATTAATATTGGATATAATGTTATAGGGGAAAAAATTCCCTTTTGAGGCCATGTGCATGGAGGGTATTCAGTTTGAAAATCCATTGTACTACACATTTTGTCAGGAGGGCTTTACGGTCACCGCCATGTCTGGGATATGTTTCATGGTCTATGACTTAAAATCGCAGTTGTTGGGGTATATGATTGTGGGTGATAAAATGGTCCCGGATGGGGAGATCAGTCATCTTATTACATATTGTGGATTTGTGCTTGGAAATTCTTTTATCCATTAGGTGGTTTCTCCAACATAACCAAATCCACATGGACATTTGATAAGATATACAACATATTCCGAATTGCACGTGAGATAGTTTGGTATTGGAAAGCTCTTAGTAACACGTCTGCATTGGGAGCAGCTGAGGCAGGGACTAGTCCCTATTCTAGAGATACCTGTACTCATTGGCTCTCATGAGTTTACCTCTAATGTTGGGGGACCTCCAATAGGACATTATGAGAGGTTTGTTAAAGATATGTGAGGTTTTTTTGTAGTATAGATCAATGTTTATTGGTTATCCTTTTTATGGCATGACTTTCAGTTGAGTATATGGTTACACTGGGCACTTGTTATGGAGTTTAGGAAAGGGCTTAGGTTTAAGTAGTGATTCACGTGTAAGACGGTTCACCTTCACAAGATGTTAATGAAGCAAGGACTTGACCTAGCTTTGAATTTATTTCTCATCTGGGTAAGTCTTACTTGTGCACGAGCCTCAGATGACACAATGCATTTTACCCTCAATAGTTGTGATTTGGGTAGAGATTGAATAAGGTCTGGATTATAAAAGTTGTCGTACTCTAATAAGCTATTCCTGTCACTTGGTTTAGATAAGAGGTCAAACAATAACCGTCCATTATTTACTTCTACCCCCTACATCCATAAAGGAGACACTTGTCGCGCTGTGTTCAATGAAGAAGTTGATGGAGGGAAGACAAGAGTTTAAGTAGTGATCGAATTCAGTCAATTTCATAGATTCCCCGTGCCACATAATTTGTATATTTGCATTCCCCTCACCTGAAATAAAATTATCATTGCCTGCAAAATCATGAATCTCATGATCCAGCCATAAATGTAACATATGAACAACCTACAAACACACGAGCTCTTTGTCAGTTCAGTTACTTTGCTCAATAAAAGGAAATCAGTAATTGTTTCATCTTGTTACCATTTTCCTATCATTAGACCCAACTTCCGATGGCACAGATAAAAACCCCAAAAAGCCTAAAGGACCTGGAGATGACAATAAAGACCCAGCTGTACCTCCTAAAGGTACCTTCCATCTTTACATTCTTGTAAAAGAATGTGGAAAAGATGTCATTGAAAATAAGTGTAATCGTATGTAAGGAAAGTTATGTCAAAGTGTTATAGTATTGATTCTCGCTGTTTATCGCCATGTTGTGCCATGCCAATGCTCTGCCAAGCACCTTTTGTTACACAAATCAGCCATATTGCTAAATAGACTCTAGATCAGTGGTCAGCAACCTTTGGCATACCATCTGCTGTGAAACTACAACTCCCAATATGGTCTATTCACTTTCATAGGTGTTCTAAGAAAAGCAGAGTAAGTATGCATGCTGGGAGTTGTAGTTTAACAATTAACAATGCCATACAACTGCCCAACCAAGACTATGTTTACAACTATGTTGGACTCCGCTCAAAGCAGTTTCTGAGAAAATAACAGATAACTCACAAACCCAATGTAGTTAATGGGGACTTCTCAGAATCTGTCCATTATAATCTGTCAGACGGAATGGCTTTGCTGCTTAATCCATTTTTCTGGTTCTATGATGGACAGGAAGAATTAATTAAGTAATGCTGATGTGAACACTGTCTAACAGTGCTGTAAAGTGTCACTGCCAATATACATTACTAAAATTATGTAATGTAAATATTTTTTTTTGCTCATACCAATAATTGGAAATTTTAAAAAAATGCTATTTACTGTTGCCGTTTTCCTATAAATAGCACCAACTCCTGATGACAAGAATAGACAACCCAAAAAGCCTAAAGGAACTGGAGATGATACTAGTGACCCAGATGTACCTCCTAAAGGTACTTTTTTCTTTACATTCTTATGTATTAGCAAAGTAGTCATTAAAAAGAGAATGTATTTTATGTTTTACCTTCACTAAATCAGATCTGCCAAATCAGGTCAGCAAAGTCAGCGTCACAGGTGCTTCCATTCATTTCTATGGAAGCGTGCTGTTCGGATCGGCTGATCCGAAAAGTGTTCTCCCATCTCTAGAACCAACCTACCAACACACAAGCATCTTGTATAAATCAAACCTTTTCTCATGATGCCATTTTCCCACCACCAGAACCAACTCCTAAAGACAAAGATGGAAAACCCAAAAAACCTAAAGGAACTGGAGATGACGATGAAAACCCAGATACACCTGAAGGTACTATTTATCTTCCTTATACGATTTAGAAGGGGTGTACATTTCTGTTCAATCCTCCTTTCCTCTTATTATTCCATTTCTTTAATATTTTATTTTATATATGTTTAATAAGCTACATAAATATTAAGATCCATTTGGTCTAGAAGATAGCAAAACAAGAGCCTAAAGACAAGTATGGCTACTATTACTAGTTGCAATTTTCTTTATCTTACTATTAACTGAGATGGCCCAGTTGATGTCTCCTAAAATTCAACGTTCATTATATAGTATTAAAACCTCAGCATATAACTGTTTACTGTTGAACTAAACACTTGTATAGCTATCACATCAGCATTGCAAGCCTCAATATCTATAGAGCGCTCTGCAAATATACAAGATTGTTCAGTATTGCTATGGCCAATGTGAGACAAAACTTCTCTATCAGAAAAAAGCAGTAAGAGAAGATAATGGGGATATTGTCACTCCTTAGGGAGAGACCACCATGTAGGTGTGTGGAGTCTTATAAAGCCATTTACATCCTGGGAAACATATTTGCATATTCTTCCCATAAGAGAAGATTTGAAGAGAAGATAAGCCTGCCTTAGCTTTTGGAATAGAAATACTAATTTGGCAATTAAATCCGCATCATGATTAGGGTGCATTCACACGGAGTAAACGCGCCACGCATTGTGGCACGTTTACGCCGCGTTTTTTTACGGTGCGCGATTACGCCGCGTTAACGCCGCGTTTACGCGGCATTAACGCGGCGTAATCGCGCACCGTAAAAAAACGCGGCGTAAACGTGCCACAATGCGCGGCGCTTTTACTCCGTGTGAATGCACCCTTAATTAGACTTTGCATGATGTTAAGGATGCTGCCCTCTAGAAGGTGGCATACAGAGTGCACTGTTGTCCTAATTACATCCTGGAGAATAGATTTGCATATTTTTTACCCTGAATGGGAATGTGTAACTCACCGGGCAAAGTCACAATGAACTTTTCACCTCTAACACTACCCATACATTAATCTCCCTATGGGTTTCCCCTGGCTAACAGCTGTGTAAGGCTTACCATAATAAGTATAGGTGCCCACCATCAGGGCACCTAGAACTGCAGTTTTTACTGCAATATTTTTTGGTTAGGTTCTCCTCTGTTGGTCTAAATACTCCCCTGATAAACCTGGCAACTTAGTTGCAACTTAGAATCTGATTCTTCACTGTAGCTCTCAGAAGGGGGATGAGGGCTAACTCCTGCAGGGTTGTTCCTATGAGACATCTCCTTTAAGATATTTACAGTATTTTGACAAACGCCAGTTTCCCACAAGTGTTCAGGAACTCCATCCCAGATTCCGCTTAAACTTGGTGGAGAGAAAAGTCCTGCAAACAAGCACTTCTTTCCAATAATTTCAGTTTAAAATCAGCGGAAACCCAGCGGATCCCGATAAGTGGATAAGGTGTCCGCTTGGGGACCCGAAGGACATAAACCTGAACACTAGTTTGGAACTAGCATTAGCAAGAGTACTATTTTATATTACAAAACAGCTGGATCTATTCTGCATATATCAACAAAAATATGTTTTCAGAACCAAATCAAAGAAAACCTGGTGATGGTGATAAACCAAGAAAACCAAAGAATCCAAATGAAAAGGAACCTGAGGACACAGGAAAATCTCCTAAAGGTTAGCTTACTGAATAGTAATTGGAAACCACAGCAGTAGAGTCAAGATTATTCATTGTTCACGAGCCTTCAGAAATACACATAGCGCCATGCCAAATATATATGAATATAATGTCGATAAGTTGGGCTCTTCTACATCTGTATAATATTATTAAAATTATTATGACATTTCACTCAGTGACTTGAATTTGTAATCTATCTAATTCTGTATTAGGCTAGGTTCACACTTGCAGCGGGCTCTCTGTCCAGGTGTCCGTTGGGTTTCTGTCGTTTTTATACTGAAACTGCCGGAGAGATAAGTCTTCCGTGCAGGACTTTTCTGTCTGAAATTTTTCAGTGGTATCTGTAGCAGAACACGGATGTGAACCTAGCCTTACACAATGCCAACAGATATACTGTGCTAGGTTTACACTATCATTCAGCTCTCCATCGTTTGGGTCTGCATGGGGACCTGGAAAGACAGAATACACAATGTACTTAAAGGGGTATTCCCACGTCGCATACTCACCAGTCTTCGTTGTTGTAAAATCTTCTGTCTTCCTGCTCCGTTGCGTCATTGGTGGGCGGGGTTACATATGCAAAGCCAGCGGCGAGATGCCACTGGCCCTGCGTGCACGCTCATAGATGGTGAGACCAGTCCAGCCTTCACAATGTGAATACAGACCCGGCATCTGCCTCTCTATTACAGCGGATGCTGGGTCTGTATTTGCATTGTGAAGGCTAGACTGGTCTCACCATCTATGAGCGTGCACGCAGGGCCAGCGTCATCTCGTCGCTGGCTTTGCATATGTGAATACAGACCCGGCATCCGCTGTAATAGAGAGGCGGATGCCGGGGACGGTTAGACGCTGGCACAGATGCCTGTGACATCGCTATGCTCCTGCCCTGCATGAAGCCAGCAGCGATGTTGCAGGCATCTGTGCCGGCGTCTAACCGTCCCCGGCATCTGCCTCTCTATTACAGCGGATGCCAGGTCTGTATTGGCGGCCCCTTCCCCCAAAGGGTAAACTACCCCCCCCCCCCTCCAGGCTCGCTCCTGTGCACATAGCCCCTCCTCCCTCCCCCCTGAGAGCAGGCTGATACATCACTTGACTTCTGACCAGATAAGTCAAGGGGTGTGTCAAAAAAAATGAATAAAGTAAGATAGTGGACAAACAAAGCAGTTTTGCTGAAGCAGTGTATTTAGGAAAAGTCTTACATTCACATTAACAAGCATTATAGATAGGATCCTTGTGATGGGACAACCCCTTTAAAAAGGATACCTGCGGACCCCATAGACTATAATTGCAAGACTTGTCTTTCTGTTGATTTTAGGTGGAATGTGCAGATGTGCACCTATCCATACTAACACCTTGTAGTATATATGGTTTGTAATTTAACCCCTGAGAATACTGTAAAGGCTAATAATTGTGTCACTGGGTGGCGTTTAACTGGGACCTGGGATGTGTTTAATACCTACCTTCTGTAATGTATCTGCAGTAATGTCTTCTATATCCATCATGTGACCACTGAGGTCAATGACTGGCCGCAGCACTCACCTGAGCCTCTGAATTTCCGGTCTTGGAAATCCATGAACAGCAGGAAATGGGAATGTACTTTTTTTATTTTACACAACCCCTGCCCACCAGTGATACTTGCATTTATCCCAGACAAGAACCTATATGACATATGTCATAACAAAAATAAAGATAATCTAAAATTGTAAACTAATTGCTAAGCAGATTGTAATGTTTTCATCACCAGAACCTAACCCTAAAGAGAAAAAGAAACCCGACGAAACAAGCTCTGTTGAAATTGAAGAAACTACAGAAGAGCACACAGAAGATGTTAGCAATGGTAGGCTTGTAAACTTGCTCCTTTGATTTCTTTTCCCTTTTGGTTGCCCATCCTATAATGGTTTTAAGAGGATATCCCCAATTATAAACAACTTTGCATAAATGAATAGTACATGTTAATATATGAAACTTTGAAATATATCTTATTAAAAATATATGTTTTCCTCTCCACTTTTTTAAATACTAGTGTATAAAGAAGGGAGATGGGATAGAAAAGACTCCAATAATTGTTACTGTTACACTCTGCTATTCTGTGCACTTATAACACTGTTAGGGCCCCTTCACACGGCGTAAGCACTCGGGTCATTCCGAGCCGTACATGCGAGCGCTTTTAAACACTTCCCATTCACTTCAATGGGAGCGCTCGTAAAGCTAGCTTTACGCACGCTCCCATTGAAGTGAATGGGAAGTGTTTAGAAGCGCTTGCGTGTACGGCTCGGAATGAGCCGAGCGCTTACACTGTGTGAAGGGGCCCTTATGTTTGTAGATTTGTAGAGGCTACCAGTATATGGAATGAGGCAATAAATCAATTAATCAGTTGGCAGCAAAATCCTACTCCACCCCTCCCTTCTCCATAGAGATCTGTGTGTGAGGCTGAATATGGAGACGGATATTATTAAGATATATTAAGTTTCTTATATTCAAATGCACTATTAATTTTCTCATCTTCCTGGGTCCCCCTTGTTAACTTGGTCCAACTACTTGGACCAACCATCCAACACTCCCTCCTCCTTCAACAAGAATCCATAATGTTAGTGTGTTGTAACTAACATAGCTGATGTTGATAACTAATATAGTATATAGTGACTTGTAGAAAGTCTGCCTTCTCAAATAGAGACAAAAATAGTCTGAGAAGAGATGGAAGGAGTCCAGCTGTTGTAAAAAGTGCCATTTGCTTTGATGTTTATATAGCCAATAATGAGGAGGATTCGCTTCTGTCCAGCCAAAGGATCACAAAGAAACGTTCACCTGCCAAGAAGAAACCAAAGAAACCAGGAGATGATACGGATGGTAAATTAAGTGCAGCTACCATAGGAAAACAAGCACTATATATGTCTTTACTTACTATATACAGTGGGGCAAAAAAGTATTTAGTCAGTCACCAATAGTGCAAGTTCCACCACTTAAAAAGATGAGAGGCGTCTGTAATTTACATCATAGGTAGTCCTCAACTATGAGAGACAAAATGAGAAAACAAATCCAGAAAATCACATTGTCAGATTTTGTAAGAATTTATTTGCAAATTATGGTGGAAAATAAGTATTTGGTCAGTAACAAAATTTCATCTCAATACTTTGTTATATATCCTTTGTTGGTCAAACGTTTTCTGTAAGTCTTCACAAGGTTGGCACACACTGTTGTTGGTATGTTGGCCCATTCCTCCATGCAGATCTCCTCTAGAGCAGTGATGTTTTGGGGCTGTCGCTTGGCAACACGGACTTTCAACTCCCTCCAAAGGTTTTCTATAGGGTTGAGATCTGGAGACTGGCTAGGCCACTCCAGGACCTTGAAATGCTTCTTACAAAGCCACTCCTTCGTTGCCCTGGCGGTGTGCTTTGGATCATTGTCATGTTGAAAGACCCAGCCACGTTTCATCTTCAATGCCCTTGCTGATGGAAGGAGGTTTGCACTCAAAATCTCACGATACATGGCCCCATTCATTCTTTCATGTACCCGGATCAGTCGTCCTGGCCCCTTTGCAGAGAAACAGCCCCAAAGCATGATGTTTCCACCCCCATGCTTTACAGTAGGTATGGTGTTTGATGGATGCAACTCAGTATTCTTTTTCTTCCAAACACGAAAAGTTGTGTTTCTACCAAACTGTTCCAGTTTGGTTTCATCAGACCATAGGACATTCTCCCAATACTCTTCTGGATCATCCAAATGCTCTCTAGCAAACTTCAGACAGGCCCGGACATGTACTGGCTTAAGCAGTGGGACACGTCTGGCACTACAGGATCTGAGTCCCTGGCGGCGTAGTGTGTTACTGATGGTAGGCTTTGTAACATTGGTCCCAGCTCTCTGCAGTTCATTCACTAGGTCCCCCCGCGTGGTTCTGGGATTTTTGCTCACCGTTCTTGTGATCATTTTGACCCCACGGGGTGAGATTTTGCGTGGAGCCCCAGATCGAGGGAGATTATCAGTGGTCTTATATGTCTTCCATTTTCTAATTATTGCTCCCACAGTTGATTTCTTCAATCCAAGCTGGTTGCCTATTGCAGATTCAGTCTTCCCAGCCTGGTGCAGGGCTACAATTTTGTTTCTGGTGTCCTTTGACAGCTCTTTGGTCTTCACCATAGTGGAGTTTGGAGTCTGTCTGTTTGAGGGTGTGCACAGGTGTCTTTTTATACTGATAACAAGTTTAAACAGGTGCCATTACTACAGGTAATGAGTGGAGGAAAGAGGAGACTTTTAAAGAAGAAGTTACAGGTCTGTGAGAGCCAGAAATCTTGATTGCTTGTAGGTGACCAAATACTTATTTTCCACCATAATTTGCAAAAAAAGTCTTACAAAATCAGACAATGTGATTTTCTGGATTTGTTTTCTCATTTTGTCTCTCATAGTTGAGGACTACCTATGATGTAAATTACAGACGCCTCTCATCTTTTTAAGTGGTGGAACTTGCACTATTGGTGACTGACTAAATACTTTTTTGCCCCACTGTATGTCTAAAGAAAGATGCATTATCTTGCATGTTTGGTAGTAAGCTTTGGCCATATATTTCACAATGTACAGTATACTATTCTTTTCTGCAATGGAACACAGCACATTGGAACCAATTGACTTGTCTTTATAATCGTATATGAGATACAAGAGTGAAAATATCAACTAGATCAATCTGATGTAAATGTGTAAGGTGGTGGAAGCAAACCCTTTCCACAGTTGTGCCTTATATATGGAGGACTTGCAGTTAGTGACCAGGGATCCCCGCTCAGGATAGGTCTTGTACCATATCTGAGTGTTTGCGCTCTAGGCATTATACAGTCATGGCCAAATGTTTTGAGAATGACACAAATATGATATTGTCACATGATCTGCTGCCCTCTGGTTTTTATGTGTGTTTGTCAGATGTTTTTATCACATACAGAAATATAATTGCGGTGGTCTGACCTAGCTGTCCCACTGCTCTCCCAGGTGCCTGCAGCCTTTTTACATGCCTGTGAGGACTCACCGCTTCCGGCGACTTTGTGGTTCCCGAAACTGACATCCAAATCTCCCAGGAACACCTGCCCTCTTCTTCCGGTCTCCTCAGCTGCCTGGTTGGACTTATTGGAGACGCTGATGCCGAAGCCCTCACCCCTTCTACCACTCAATCTTCTCCCTTACCTGTGTGGCCGGGGCACTACGGTCAACAAAGACATGTGGGATAAATTCAAATCCCTTTCCCTCCTTGACATCACCACTCCCACAGGCTTGCTACCAGCGACCGATGTGTGCCAACTTCTTTCGGAGGTCAAACTGACGTTCTTACATAGACAACATCTGTCATCTGTCCTTGCGGATCTCCAGGGGAAAATTCTCTTTCCGCACCCACCTAACGGAGTTTGAAAAATTATTGGCCTCCAAAACATTGCTACTTCGCGGTGTATCTACCTTCCTGCATCGCTTCGTGGCCCCTCCGGACCACTTCAAACCTAAGTTTGTCTCGGCGTGGGAGAAGGAACTCGGCCTGTCCCTGTCGCCCGACGACATAGATGCCATCCTTTCCGCCTCTCATGGCTTTTCCCCATGCATCAGGCTTCAAGAAAACAGCTACAAGCTACTTGCCCGGTGGTACCGTACTCCGGAATGGCTATTTGACAAGAAACTCCACTCTTCGGACAGATGCTGGAGGTGCTTGACAGGACCCGGCTCCTACTTACATATTTGGTGGAACTGTCCGGTCATAGTCCCCTATTGGGCTGAGATCCAATCTTACATAAGGCTAGTGAGCTACCCCTACTTTCAAATCACCCCTGAGATGATTTTTCTTTCTTTACCCTCCAAGGAGTACAGTCCTTCCAAAGACAAACTTGTAACACATCTACTGTCTGCGGCAAAATCATTGATCCCGCTTTTCTGGATGCAGAGAGAATCCCCCCCAATTTCAGTTTTCAAAGACAAGGTCAATCAGATCGCCAGATTTGAAGAGCTGCTTTGCTGGTCCTCTCGCACACACGATAAGTACCTTAGGATCTGGACACCCTGGCTGATACAAAAGCGCTGACTTAGCGACTGGCCTACTCCCCCTCCCTCTCCCCCCCCCCCCCCTCGGTCTTTGTCTCTTGTCTTACGTCTCCTCAATGTTCCTTCTTTGTCTGTGTCCTCTTTCACCTTTCTCTTTACTGTCTGTGGTTTTGAAATGCTGCCTATTTGACGACTTTGTAATGTTTTCTATTTTACGCCCTTGTGAATATTGAACTTCTGCTGATTGTGTGTTGTTTTAATTCCATACACTCTGTAAGCGACAGTTCTTACGATTTCTGTATTGTTATCACTTTTTGAAAATAAATAAAACTTTTGAATTAAAAAAAGAAATATAATTGCAATCATATTATGAGTAACAAAAGCTTATATTGACAGTGAGAATGAGTTAATGCAGCAAGTCAATATTTGCAGTGTTGACCCTTCTTCTTCAGGACCTCTGCAACTCTCCCTGGCATGCTCTCAATCAACTTCTGGACCAAATCCTGACTGATAGCAGTCCATTCTTGCACAATCAATGCTTGCATTTTGTCAGAATTTGTAGGTTTTTGTTTGTCCACCCGTCTCTTGATGATTGACCACAAGTTCTCAATGGGATTAAGATCTGGGGAGTTTCCAGGCCATGGACCCAAAATCTCTATGTTTTGTTCCCTGAGCCATTTAGTTATCACCTTTGCTTTATGGCAAGGTGCTCCATCATGCTGGAAAAGGCATTGTTGATCGCCAAACTGCTCTTGGACGGTTGGGAGAAGTTGATCTTGGAGGACATTCTGGTACCATTCTTTATTCATGGCTGTGTTTTTAGGCAAGACTGTGAGAGAGTCGATTCCCTTGGCTGAGAAGCAACCCCACACATGAATGGTTTCAGGATGCTTTACAGTTGGCATGAGACAAGACTGGTGGTAGCCCTCACCTCGTCTTCTCCGAATAAGCTGTTTTCCAGATGTCCCAAACAATCAAAAAGGGGATTCATCAGAGAAAATGACTTTACCCCAGTCCTCAGCAGTCCACTCCCTGTACCTTTTGCAGAATATCAGTCTGTCCCTGATGTTTTTTCTGGAGAGAAGTGGCTTCTTTGCTGCCCTCCTTGAGACCAGGCCTTGCTCCAAGAGTCTCCGCCTCACAGTGCATGCAGATGCACTCACACCTGCCTGCTGCCATTCCTGAGCAAGCTCTGCACTGCTGGTAGCCCGATCCTGCAGATGAAACACTTTTAAGAGACGGTCCTGGCGCTTGCTGGTCTTTCTTGGGCGCCCTGGAGCCTTTTTGCCAACAATGGAACCTCTCTCCTTGAAGTTCTTGATGATGCGATAGATTGTTGCAATCTTTCTACCTGCGATACTCTTCCCTGTTAGGCCATTTTTGTGCAGTGCAATGATGACTGCACGTGTTTCTTTAAAGATAATCATGGTTAACAGAAGAGAAACAATGATGCCAAGCACCAGCCTCCTTTTAAAGTGTCCAGTGGTGTCATTGTTACTTAATCATGACAGATTGATCTCCAGCTCTGTCCTCATCAACACCCACACTTGTGTTAATGGAGCAATCACTGAAACGATGTTAGCTGGTCCTTTTAAGGCAGGGCTGCAATGATGTTGAAATGTGTTTTGGGGGATAAAGTTCATTTTCTAGGCAAATATTGACTTTGCAAGTAATTGCTGTTAAGCTGATCACTCTTTATAACATTCTGGAGTATATGCAAATTGCCATTAGAGAAACTGAAGCAGTAGACTTTGTAAAAATTAATATTTGTATCATTCTCAAAACTTTTGGCCATGACTGTACTTCTATGTATTTGCTGTCCATACTGTATGGTTCACTAATACTGATGACTCATATCTGCATTATAATAGTCATTGCTCCACAGCCTGTTGTAGAGAAGAGGCAGTGTGATGATTCCCTCCTAGGCAGAACTTTGTTGCACCTAATGTTTGTGCTGCGGGATGGAAAAACTCCCTATATTAAACTCACTGGTGTCATTGCTAGTCTGGGAGGCAGGGCAGCGGCAGGTCCAAACCCATCCTGCAAGTCAGTGGAGCAAACTGATGCAACAGTCTTGAGCAGTGTTGCTGTGCGAGCTTGCTGAGCATACTGTGTGTGAACAGGAACATTGCTATGTTTCTGTAAGCTTTGCAAATCTAATTCTGTCAGTGAAGGCTATTACTAGCATTTGATGAAGCTGCTGTGAAGTTTCAGTACCCCATAAAAACCTCATGTAAAGTGCTCGGCGATACCATGTCCTGTAACTCTCTGCTCAGACTTGCAACTAAGCTTTCCTTCTCTAAGGGCAAAGGTTCAATTCAATGCCCTTACTGTGTATAAAAAGTGGCTTGTTGGCTCCCCTCATTGACAACCAGCACCCAGCTTTGCATGTTTATATTGCCACAACACCATAGGCAGTGTGGGACGATACATACCTGGATATGTGGAGATTTGGTGCAACAGGGACTCAATGGCTGTAAAAGCGGGGTGCTTGCCCATTACAACTCAATGTAAATCAAGTGATACATAATTATAGAACAGATTATCAATTACTGGAAATCAAACATACAGAAAAGGTCACTTAGTTGTTGCGGGATGAGTGCTGGTTTTATCAGTTATATTCTGTTTTTTTTCCAAAAAAGATTCTCCTGAAAACCCATCACCACCAAAAAAAAGAAAGAAGAGGCCTAACAACGTAGAACCAAACAGGAGAAGGGGAAAACCTACAGATGAAGATTATGATGGTAAGAAATAACATTTATGGTCCTGATATTGCTTGAATAATGATGTGTCTACTTTGTCATTTTAGTGTTAAAAAGAATCAAGCGTTCAGAGCCAAAGACTGTTTCCATGAAAATATAACTGATGGCGTAAATGAGTGAATGAGTTTTAACACTTGTTTGTTTTTTTCTCAAAAAGATCCTTCCGACTACCCATCACCAAGGGACGGAGTGAGAAAAAGACCTAATTCAAGAAGACCAAACAAGAAAAAAGTCAAACCTACAGATGAAGATGACAATGGTAAGAAAGATAGAAAGAAAGAAAGAAAGAAAGAAAGAAAGAAAGAAAGAAAGAAAGAAAGAAAGAAAGAAAGTTTAACCAATTGCAGAAATTCTCATAAACTCTACTACATCAATTAAAGAGAATCATTTTGACTTGATATTTAGCATGGTTGTATAAATTCCGGGACCCCTACCAATCCTAAGAATGAAGGGATACAGTGCTTGTTTAGTGCTCCACTGCCGTCCATGTTTTTTGTGTATGGTGGATTCCCCATTCACTTGGGCAGCACTGCAGTTTCATGCTCATCTGGTGACTGGGGCACCTCTGTGCACCTCTCTGCATCATCTTCATTCTCAGGATGTTTGGGGGTCCCAGAGATGGGACTTCCAATGATCATCAAGAGTGAGCATATCCTTCGCAATATAGGATGCCATCACTTTGTAAGATAGTAAAACCTCTTTAATGGAATTCATGCCCAGTGTTATTGGCATTAAGTGTGTTTTAATTTGAGACCATGAGAGCAATATTGTAATGACACTTACATTTTCTTCCAGAACCTTCAAAACCTGGAAAAGGAAAGAACCCTAAAAAGAAGCCAAATCCAAAAGAAATTACAAAAGTGAAAAAGAAGATTGACTCAGAAGAAGAAAGACAAGGTAGGTAATAAGAGGCCTCATTGAAAACAAAATGGAAAAATATCTGTATAAAGGAAGAGTTTGCATTAGGTTACACCTTTGGGAAATAGTCTATTATCGTGGTGGCCAACTTTCTAGATTATTGGAGCCTATGGTGTGGTCCTTGAGTTTAGTATTGGGCCATACATTACATTTACTATCTCACATCCCACAAGAGGTGGCCAGGCAGGCACGGCTACCTTCCATTAATGTGTTTTTGACATAAAGAAATAGCCATGCCCAGTCATATAGATCATATTGATGACCAACCCTTAAGATAGACTGTCAAGTTTAGATCAACAATGTCTGACATCTGGGACCCCTGCCGATCAGCTGTTTGAAGTTTGGGTGAGCTCCACTTCCTCTTTTTAGGCCAGTGGCATCACGTCCATTGGTTCAGCTCAATCTCATTAAATGAATAGGGCCGAACTGCAATACCAAGCTCAACCACCATACAATCAATGAAACTGCTTGGTAAGGAGTCAAAAAGCCACTGTTGTTGTCTAAATGTTACAGCCCCATTAAGCAGCTGATCTGTGGGTGTCCAGGTGTTGGACCCCAAATGATTTTATATTGATGACCTATCCTAAGGACAGGTGATCAGTATCCAAATCCAGAGAACCCCTTACCAATAATCATGGATGACAGCAGACATATACTGTAAGTGGGAAGGCAAGTACCACCGAGTAAGCACCACTGCTCTGTTATATTCAAATAATGATGAATCAAGTGGTCTAAAATTGCAGTAATACAAGATATACAAAATTATATTTTCACTTTTTATTAATTTCTTTTATTTATTTACTCATTTTAGAAACTGTAGAAAGTGAATACTCAAGTTCCTCCCAGTCATCATCCTCACATACTAGAAGTAAATCAACCAGAAGGTTAACAGGCAAAAACAAGAAAAAACTTACAGATAAAAAAAAGAAGAAAATACCTGGTAAGAAAAAAAAGATAAAAAATTTACTGTTTCTGTTATTTTAATATATATACAGTTAGCCATGCAGATACATATATTCTAAATAGGAAAGGGTAAATGCATACTATAATAACATGTTTACTTTCTTTTTAAGAAGAAACACCAGAAGATCCATTAATGCCTCCAAAGCCAAAAAAAGATAACGATTTATTGTCAACCCCTGAACCTACAACTAAAGATGAGGGCTCTGGAGATGATGGCAGTGGAATGGACTTTTTGCCAACAACCACACCTAAAACAACTTTAAAGGATTACTCCACAACCTCTACAGCATTACAGACTACGATGGAAAAGAATCAGACAGAAGGAACAGTAAATCCATCAAAGTCACCAACACAAAATCCTGATGACACGTCAGACAAAGGAAGATCTAGTACACCCAGTATTCTACCAACTGCAGACAGAACAGGAAAAACTACAAATTTGATGAACCCGACCACTCAAAGTCCAACAACAGAGGCTAAAACCACAGGAAAAAGCACACCAACAGATGCTCCACTTCAGCAAAGTAAGAATATTAAGCACACAACTACAATGAATGATTTGGAAACATCAGTCATTGTAACATTGTATAGTACTGTAGCGGCAAACATAAATGATGTAACCACAGTGCCATCACAAGACGATGGATCCACTGTAAAACAGCAGGAGATTGATACTGTAGGCAAAGATATAACTAGTTCTGTAAATGTTCCGAGTGTGATGGCCACAACAGAAACAATAGATGGTAAAAACAGTATAGAAAGCACATTAAATCCAGGAATTACCCAACTTAAAACAGGCAGTTCTTCACCTTATAGCATACCAGAAGTAAACATGGAAACATCACCATATCCTAAAAGCATATATAAAACGACAGAATCTGCACCAAGAACATCCACAGTTGTTGAAAGAACAGACAATATAGTGTCTGAAAAAGCCAGTACAGAAAATGTAAAAACAACAATGGAAGTTGGCAGAACATTAGCACAAACAAGTCCACAAGGAGTGAATCAGCTACTGAACAGTCCTGAGGCCACAACCTCACCCACAGAAAGTTTAGAAACATTGCCAAAAACCCAGTCCACTGAAGATAAGAAATCCCCATTTATAGGACCAAGCTCCATGACCATATTTACTATGACTACAAAACCTGCTGACTCTGAACATATCCGAAGCTCAACAGTGTTAGATGAAATGCATAGAACGGAACATTTTAATACTATAGCTACAACGCAAAATATACCACAAGGTTTGACAGAAGGTTCACAAGACTCACCACCTGCTACCACTGATGCAGCAAAGTCAGATGGCTATGAACTAACTCCAGAACATGTGACTACTGGGCTGCCGGAGTCTGCTAAGGCATCTCATACTACTCTTTCCAATGAGGAGTCTTCACTAGCTCATTCTACAGTTACAACAGATATCAGTTCCTTGGGATCAAAGAACAGCATTGCTTCTACCACCATGAATGCAAATAACATTTTAAGCACATTAGTAACAACAGTTCCAAGTCAAGACCCAAAAACTGAAACAGACGCTGTAGACATATATACAACTGAGCCATCAACTTTTACTGAAGCTCAAAATTTTAATGAAAAGCAAACTACATCCGAGTCAACAGGAGATGTATTACCCAACACTATTAAATCAATGAGCACTGCTGACACCAATAGTAATGCAGGTCCAACAACAACTAATGCAATAACCACAGAGACTGAAAACCTCAGCAAGACCACAGTAGAAAATAACGCATTTACTGCAGCAAGCTCAGAGCAAGCTAGATCAGCAACTGAGGCCACTCACTTACCAACAGAAAGGGAACTGCAGTCAACGTCTGAGACACTCGGGGAAAAATATAAGTCATTTGAGACAACTATGCAAACCACATCAATACAAAGTACAGCTCAAACTGTAGGAACTGATACTACTAAGGGAACGGTCACTGATAGCATTGCTATAGGTCCAACAGGGATTAAAACCAGCCGTGAAATAGTTACAACTGAAATCACAGCACAAAGCAGATCTGCAAGTGAAGCAACCGATTCAAGGCAGAGTAGAAGTGTGACAACTGAAAATAATCCTTTATCAGAAGCTATCACAAACCACGTGGGAACACTTCCCGTGGCCACTGACATAAATGTCCTGTCAACTGTGACTAGTGAAGTTCAAGTGACAACAACATATTCAACTAAAATAACTACTGAACCACAAACTAGTGAGAATGCCAACAAGACTCCCAGTCCAACAAGTATAAATAATGCAGATTCCACCAGTGAAAAGACAATGACCAACAGTTATACTAACGCTGAAAAAACTGCATCTCAAATACACAGCACACCACTTCCAATGGAGATAAGTACACATGAGAAACCAATGGAAGAAACTGCTGAAAACATAAAAGGAAGTAGTACACATTCCCCAACTGTGACCATGCCTAAAGATGTCACAATTTCACCTGATGTGAGACCTAAAGGGACCACACTGGATACTATAGAAACAGTTCCATCTGAGCAACCGACTTTTACTGAAGCTCAAAATGTTAATGAAAAACAAAATTCATCACAGTTAACAGATCATATATCACCTAACACTATGAAGTCAATAACCACCACTGTTAGTATCACCAAAAATACAGCCCCATCATCTGCTGATATAGTTAGCACAGAGTCTGGTGGACTCAGCAAGACAACAGTCGAAAACATTAGAAACAATGATTTTACTACAGAAACCTCAGAGCAGTCCAGGACAACAACTGAGACCACCCACTTACCTACAGAAAGGGGACTATATTCAACAACTGAGACCACCCACTTACCTACAGAGAGGGGACTACATTCAACAACTGAGACCACCCACTTACCTACAGAAAAGGAACTAGATTCAACAACTGAGACCACCCACTTACCTACAGAGAGGGAACTAGATTCAACAACTGAGACCACCCACCTACCTACAGAGAGGGAACTAGATTCAACAACTGAGACCACCCACTTACCTACAGAGAGGGAACTATATTCAACAACTGAGACCACCCACTTACCTACAGAGAGGGGACTACATTCAACAACTGAGACCACCCTCTTACCTACAGAAAGGGGACTATATTCAACAACTGAGACCACCCACTTACCTACAGAAAAGGGACTATATACAACAACTGAAACTACCCACTTACCTACAGAAAGGGAACTATATTCAACAACTGAGACCACCCACTTACCTACAGAAAAGGGACTATATACAACAACTGAAACTACCCACTTACCTACAGAAAAGGAACTAGATTCAACAACTGAGACCACTCACTTACCTACAGAAAAGGGACTATATACAACAACTAAGACTACCCATTTACCTACAGAAAGGGGACTATATTCAACAACTGAAACTACCCACTTACCTACAGAAAGGGAACAACATTCAACAACTGAGACTTTCAGGGAAAAACAAACATTACTTGATACAACCACGCAAACCACATCAGAAGAAAGTACAGTGCAAACTGAAATAACAGATATTACCAAAGGAAAATTCACTGATAGCATTAAAACTATAGGTCCAACAGAGGTTAAAACCAGCTTTGGCAAGGCTATAACTGAAAATCCAGAAGAGAGCAGGTCTGTAAGTGAAACAGCTGATATGACGCACACTAGAAGTGTGACAACCAAAAGTAATCCTTTAACAGAAGCTATTGTAGGAACACTTCCCACAGCCACCGAAATGATGAAAGTGTTAGAGTCTACAGAGAGAACAGGTACCGAAACCTTACTAAAGTCAGACACTGCTCTGTCAACTGTGGCTAGTGAAATTCCTGATAGAGATGACGTTAAGATGACAACATATTCAGCTAAAATAACTACTGTACCACATACTGGAGAAAATACCAACACAATTCCCAGTCTAACAAGTAGAAATAATGCAGATTCTACCACTGAAAAGACAGTGACCAATAGTTACACAGAAACTCTCACCACAGCAGCTGAAAAACATACAGATCAAATATATAGCACTCTACTTCCAATGGAGTTAAGTACACATGGAAAACCAATGGAAGAAACTAGTACACAATCCCCCACTGTGGTCATGTCTACAGATGTCCCACTGTCACCAGATGTGAGACCTACTGAGACAATAACTACGACCACAGACATACTAGAAGGGACTCAATTTACAAGCACAGAAAAGTCCCCTGCACAAAGTAATTCACCTATAACTGTACAAGTAGGGCAAGAGACAAAGACAACAGAAGCTTTATCTAAAGCCACAGAAGTAGATCATATAACAAATTCACAATTTACTATAGAGGGGACTGACGAAAATCCAACCACTTCCTTACTCTCAACCATAGAAGAAGGTCAGTTGTCAACAGTTGAGACCAAGGAATCTTCCACAACCGAGAGAAGTGATCTTACACATATCTCTAAAATAACATCTAACACAGAACAAACAGTTACACTTCAGACCACAGACATCACTACGCAACAAAACACAGATGAAGGACAGTCCACTGTACCCCCAAGTAAAGTAAGTGCTATAGAATTATCCACAGCTGCTGACAATATAGAAACAGGCACCATGACATCTAGTGACCATAGACTATCCTCTAGCGAGGCAGCTCTTCTTTTTACTACAACAAACACTAATAATATGTATAGCACAACTGTTACATCTGATGCAGAGGTTTCAATAGCAGGAATTATAACAAATGAAAGACAGACCGAAACAATGTATGAAACCCCCCAAACACCAAATGTTCAGACACTGCAAGGTACAACGGAGAAGGAAAGTTTAGCTAGTACCAGCATAAAATCTCAATTGTTGTCAGACACCACAGAGCATCATCATGGCATCACTACACAACCTACTTCGTTACCCATTGATATCAAGACAGATCCAATATCAACAAGATCTACAGTAGAAAGAGAAACTGATAATCCTACAGAATCACTTACCAGTCATATTGATCAAAATACTTCTACCAATCCCAATGAAGTAGGGAGTGAGAAACAAACAACAAGTATACAAAATGGAAAAGACGCAACAACTGTCACATTAATGGGAATCACAGATAGTCAATTTGATGTAGCTACGTCAGACAAACCAACACAATCAGATGAACACCAAGTGACACATGTGTCATCTACATATTCAGAAAAAGTTAAAGAAATGATCACTGAATCTTTAAAGGAGACACTTTCTAGTGTAACACCAGGTGATGCCGTGACATCTAGTGTAACAGTACTTAGTCACACAAATGTAAAAGCGCACTCGACGGTAACCCAAGTAGATCAATTTAATGGAGCAACTAGCACAAAGTTACCAACAACCTCTGATGAAATGATCCACAGTGAATCTGTTACCAATAGGAATGACAACATTTTTACTGAAAATGTAGATTTAAGTGAGATGCCAACAGTTCCGGAAGCATCCATAGATAATACACTACATCAAACAACACATCAAGCCACAGTCAAAAACACACAAGACACACCAGACATCTCTTCTACTGAAGACCAGTCAACAACTACTACTGATAATATGAAACTTATAGCAGTAACCACTCTAGGCCCTAAAGCAACAAACACAAATGACATGCCCAGCTCTTCTCCTCTACTCGATACAACACACAAAGATAATTCATCACTTGTAGTGACAACTTTGTCTACACATGTAAGTGACCAGCCATCATCCACCATCACCAGGGTTAGCGAAACAACCAGAGAGGTAGCAAGCCCTATTAGTCCTACTCTGCTCATTGTGACAAATGAGGAACCAATGGTAACCCCTGATGGAACTAACACAGTGTCTGTAGACAATGAGGAATTACCATTAGGTACAGATCAGATGTTGGTAACTACTGAGGCTCCAGGCAGTCAGGAAACTCTAGCCCCTAAAGAAACAAGCACAAGTATCATCTCCAGCTCTTCTCCACTTCTCACAACAACACAAAATGATAAATCAACACTTGTAGTGACTGAAACAGGAGGCACAACACAAAGTCCACACACTCAGGGTCAGAAAAGCACAGAACAGACCGAGGCAACAACTTTGTCCACACATGTAAGTGACCAGCCATTATCCACCATCACCAGGGGTAGTGAAACAACCAGAGAGGCAGTAGGAACCAGTAATCCTACCATGTCTGATGTGACAAATGAGGACCCTATGCTAACCCCTGTTGGTACTAACACAATGTCTGTAGACAATGAGGAATTACCATTAGGTACAGATCAGATGTTGGTAACTACTAAAATTCCAGACAGCCAGGAAACTCTAGCCCCTAAGGAAACAAGCACAATTATCATCTCCGGCTCTTCTCCACTTCTCATAACAACACAAAATGATGATTCAACACTTGTAGTGACTGAAACAGGAGACACAACACAAAGTCCACACACTCAGGGTCAGGCAAGCACAGAACAGGCCGAGACAACAACTTTGTCCACACATGTGAGTGACCAGCCATTATCCACTATCACCAGGGTTAGTGAAACAACCAGAGAGGCAGCAAGCCCTATTAGTCCTACTCTGCTCATTGTGACAAATGAGGAACCTATGCTAACTCCTGTTGCAACTAACACAGTGTCTGTAAACACTGAGGGTTCAGATCAGATGTTGGTAACTACTAAAACTCCAGGCAGTCAGGAAACTCTAGCCCCTAAAGAAACAAGCACAAGTATCATCTCCAGCTCTTCTCCACTTCTCACAACAACACAAAATGATGATTCAACACATGTAGTGACTGAAACAGGAGGCACAACACAAAGTCCACACACTCAGGGTCAAGGAAGCACAGAACAGGCCGAGGCAACAACTTTGTCCACACATGTAAGTGACCAGCCATTATCTACCATCACCAGGGGTAGTGAAACTACCAGAGAGGCAGTAGGAACTAGTAATCCTACCACGCCCGATGTGACAAATGAGGAACCTATGCTAACCCCTGTTGTAACTAACACAGTGTCTGTAGATACTGAGGAATTACCATTAGGTACAGATCAGATGTTGGTAACTACTAAAACTCCAGGCAGTCAGGAAACTCTAGCCCCTAAAGAAACAAGCACAAGTATCATCTCCAGCTCTTCTCCACTTCTCATAACAACACAAAATGATGATTCAACACTTGTAGTGACTGAAACAGGAGACACAACACAAAGTCCAAACACTCAGGGTCAGGGAAGTACAGAACAGGCCGAGGCAACAACTTTGTCCACACATGTGAGTGACCAGCCATTATCCACCTTCACCAGGGTTAGTGAAACAACAAGAGACACAGTAGGAACTAGTAATCCTACCATGTCCGATGTGACAAATGAGGAACCTATGGTGACCCCTGATGGAACTAACACAGTGTCTATAGACAATGAGGAATTATCATTAGGTACAGATCAGATGTTGGTAACCACTGAAGCTCCAGGCAGTCAGGAAACTCTAGCCCCTAAAGAAACAAGCACAAGTATCATCTCCAGCTCTTCTCCACTTCTCACAACAACACAAAATGATGATTCAACACTTGTAGTGACTGAAACAGGAGGCACAACACAAAGTCCACACACTCAGGGTCAGGGAAGCACAGAACAGGCTGAGGCAACAACTTTGTCCACACATGTAAGTGACCAGCCATTATCCACCATCACCAGGGTTAGTGAAACAACAAGAGACACAGTAGGAACTAGTAATCCTACCATGTCCGATGTGACAAATGAGGAACCTATGGTGACCCCTGATGGAACTAACACAGTGTCTGTAGATACTGAGGAATTACCATTAGGTACAGATCAGATGTTGGTAACTACTAAAACTCCAGGCAGTCAGGAAACTCTAGCCCCTAAAGAAACAAGCACAAGTATCATCTCCAGCTCTTCTCCACTTCTCATAACAACACAAAATGATGATTCAACACTTGTAGTGACTGAAACAGGAGACACAACACAAAGTCCACACACTCAGGGTCAGGGAAGTACAGAACAGGCCGAGGCAACAACTTTGTCCACACATGTGAATAACCAGCCATTATCCACCTTCACCAGGGTTAGTGAAACAACCAGAGAGGCAGTAGGAACTAGAAATCCTACCATGTCCGATGTGACAGATGAGGAACCTATGGTAACCCCTGATGGAACTAACACAGTGTCTATAGACAATGAGGAATTATCATTAGGTACAGATCAGATGTTGGTAACCACTGAAGCTCCAGGCAGTCAGGAAACTCTAGCCCCTAAAGAAACAAGCACAAGTATCATCTCCAGCTCTTCTCCACTTCTCACAACAACAAAAAATGATGATTCAACACTTGTAGTGACTGAAACAGGAGGCACAACACAAAGTCCACACACTCAGGGTCAGGGAAGCACAGAACAGGCTGAGGCAACAACTTTGTCCACACATGTAAGTGACCAGCCATTATCCACCATCACCAGGGTTAGTGAAACAACAAGAGACACAGTAGGAACTAGTAATCCTACCATGTCTGATGTGACAAATGAGGAACCTATGGTAACTCCTGTTGGAACTAACACAGTGTCTGTAGATACTGAGGAATTACCATTAGGTACAGATCAGATGTTGGTAACAACTGAAGCTCCAGGCAGTCAGGAAACTCTAGCCCCTAAAGAAACAAGCACAAGTATCATCTCCAGCTCTTCTCCACTTCTCATAACAACACAAAATGATGATTCAACACATGTAGTGACTGAAACAGGAGACACAACACAAAGTCCACACACTCAGGGTCAGGGAAGCACAGAACAGGCTGAGGCAACAACTTTGTCCACACATGTGAGTGACCAGCCATTATCCACCATCACCAGGGTTAGCGAAAAAACAAGAGACACAGTAGGAACTAGTAATCCTACCACGCCCGATGTGACAAATGAGGAACCTATGGTGACCCCTGATGGAACTAACACAGTGTCTGTAGATACTGAGGAATTACCATTAGGTACAGATCAGATGTTGGTAACTACTGAAGCTCCAGGCAGTCAGGAAACTCTAGCCCCTACAGAAAAAAGCACAAGTATCATCTCCAGCTCTTCTCCACTTCTCACAACAACACAAAATGATGATTCAACACATGTAGTGACTGAAACAGGAGACACAACACAAAGTCCACATACTAAGGGTCAGGGAAGCACAGAACAGGCCGAGGCAACAACATTGTCTACAAATATAAGTGACCAGTCATTATCCACTGTCACCGTGGGTAGTATAATGACCAGGGAGATAGCAATCACTATTAATCCTACCCTGCTCATTGTCACAAATGAGGACCCTATGCTAACCCCTGTTGGAACTAACCCAGTAGCTGTAGACACTGAGGAATTACCATTAAGTAAAGATGAGTTGTCAACGGTTGCTGAAGTTCCTACATTGTTTAGCACCCAAGACAGTGAGGAAACAAGCCATGTTTTACCAATTTCTTTGTCAAGAACAAGCAATCACCCATTTGGGTTAAAAGATAATACTATAAACCCTGAGTTGGTTACAGATAGAACCACCAATGCAGAGCAACTGAGAACTGGCATCTCCGCAAAAGAACCCACTAAAACCACTGAGGGCGATGACAGTTTTACTACCCTTTTGGATAAAGATATTAGTATTGGTCAGTCACACTCTTCACCAGAGAGCACACAAGGAACTTCAATAATGACAACTGGTGAAAGCAAACCTATGACAACTGCGCCCAGCAGCCAGGGAGATCCAGTTACTTACGCTACAACAAACAAAGATAGACCAACTTCTACATCTTTTAGATTGTTAGAAAGACATTACACAACTGGAGGAACTGCAGATTCTTCTAGAACCAAGACTTTGTCTATTATAGCTACCACTAGAGCTCAAGATTTACACACAATTGAAGCAAATTCTGAAAATGAACAAGCAACCACTGAATCTACGGAAGTATTTTCAGTTACTATAAAGGACCACTTACTGAGTACTCTGCTTAATATAGATAGTGGCAGAATTAAGACTGCCCATAGTACTATCACCCCAAAGTATTCTCCGCGTCCTCATAACACAAGCAAAATATATGTATTAGAAGGAAGTAGCACTCAAAGGCAAGGATTAGACAGTACTGACCAAAACGTCCCTACAAATGCAGTTTCAGCTTCAATAATTGAGGCCAACATCACAAATACTAAGCACACAAGCTCGATATTTACAAGCACATCATACATGAATTTACATGACCCTTCTTTTAATTTTTCAGCGAGCACAATGAAAACTCCCCAGGATCAAAGCACAGCAGGTTCTAGTGGTATAATCGACACAACAGTATCTGGAAAATTACAGGAAACCACAAATACACTGTCCTCTAGTAGCAAACCAGTGGATCCAACAACACAAACACTGCCCATCACTGATAATGGTAAATATATAACCCCTAAACAAGCGACTGGTACATGGCACAAAACCAGTGTTTCATCTAAATTTACCGATAACCCACTTGACCAGAGCACTGGCTATTTTGTGGCAAACACTAATGTAATGCCTTTCTCTACCACAGCTACTACACAGAAAAGTGAACAGGCACAAACCAAGGAAACAGTAACGCAAAGTGATATCACAGTGATTAGTACGTCAACCACAAAGCATTCAGATCACACTATGTCATCAAAAGCCACCACGAAAGGGCCAAGTGCTGCACCCCAGCAAACTGAGCAACCTGTTAAACTGACGGAAGAACCTGAAGACAAGTCTGAGGTTTCTACAATAATGAGCACTGATAAACAAACACCAACTCCAGCAAAAAGCGTCATTTTTGAGACCACAACTGAATATACAGATAAAGACGACAACGAGATGTCCACAAAATCTGTCCAGCCAACAGAAACGCCAAATCCTAAAGACTATCTTACAAACAAGCCATTGCAACCTGAAGAGATGGAGCATGCTAAAACCCCCAAGCCCTCTACAACTAACCCATATCATATTTGTGACTTGATTAAAGATGAAGCGATTAAATTGAGAATATCAGATGATGACCTTCAACATGTAATAGAAATATGTAATGGCATGCAACAACAATATCAGCTTGTAAGTACACCATCTCCAGACGTAAAGCAGCCTAATACAGATGATAGAAATACTCCCTCGACTGACCCAGATCTGGTAACACCTAACGGGAACCAACCAGGAGTAAGAATCGTTCAGATTGTGGAGGAAATATATCGGAGGATGAATAGCTATCCAATGATAAATATAACAGTAATACGTGGTTACAATACACATAAGCCAACAAAATGGTTATTGCTACTTAATAAAATCAAAAGTGCCAATGGTAAGTACAATCTCAACTTACTTATTTTAGTTTTACGTCCATCTTGCTTAAAGGAGTTGTTCAGCTTTAGCAAATAAATGTTATTGCTTGTATGATTTGTAAGTTATACGATTTTCCCATATACTTTCTATATCAATTCGTAACGTTTTTCTAGATCTGCTTGCAGAGATTCATTGTTTACTTTTAGTAGATAAAAATCAGTCCACAGTCACGTGACATAAAGTCTATGATTAGAGAAGAGCGAACACTGTTCGGAACAGCCGTTCCGAACAGCACGCTCACAGCACGCTCCCATAGAAATGAATGGAGGCGGCTGGCACGCAGGGGGTTAAGCGGCCGGCCGCCGGCAAAGTCTGTGTGCCAGGTGCTTCCATTCATTTCTATGGGAGCGTGCTGTTCGGATCGGCTGATCCGAACAGTGTTTGCTCATCTCTATCTATGATCACATGATCTGCGCACATGACCATACACTGTTTTATCCACAAAGATCTAGAAAATCAGAAGGAATTGATACAGAAACTAACTTTTCATTATACAAACAGTAACGTTTATTTGCTGAACCTGGACAACGCCTTTAGCATGCAAGAATCTGTTCACACAGTCATCATGGATTCTGTTTATAGCCTAGTAATTAGAGATGAGCGAACACTAAAATGTTCGAGGTTCGAAATTCGATTCGAACAGCCGCTCACTGTTCGAGTGTTCGAATGGGTTTCGAACCCCATTATAGTCTATGGGGAACATAAACTCGTTAAGGGGGAAACCCAAATTCGTGTCTGGAGGGTCACCAAGTCCACTATGACACCCCAGGAAATGATACCAACACCCTGGAATGACACTGGGACAGCAGGGGAAGCATGTCTGGGGGCATAAAAGTCACTTTATTTCATGGAAATCCCTGTCAGTTTGCGATTTTCGCAAGCTAACTTTTCCCCATAGAAATGCATTGGCCAGTGCTGATTGGCCAGAGTACGGAACTCGACCAATCAGCGCTGGCTCTGCTGGAGGAGGCGGAGTCTAAGATCGCTCCACACCAGTCTCCATTCAGGTCCGACCTTAGACTCCGCCTCCTCCAGCAGAGCCAGCGCTGATTGGCCGAATTCCGTACTCTGGCAAATCAGCGCTGGCCAATGCATTCTATTAGCCCGATGAAGTAGAGCTGAATGTGTGTGCTAAGCACACACATTCAGCACTGCTTCATCACGCCAATACAATGCATTAGCCAGTGCTGATTGGCCAGAGTACGGAATTCGGCCAATCAGCGCTGGCTCTGCTGGAGGAGGCGGAGTCTAAGGTTGGACCTGAATGGAGACTGGTGTGGAGCGATCTTAGACTCCGCCTCCTCCAGCAGAGCCAGCGCTGATTGGCCGAATTCCGTACTCTGGCCAATCAGCGCTGGCCAATGCATTCTATTAGCCCGATGAAGTAGAGCTGAATGTGTGTGCTTAGCACACACATTCAGCTCTACTTCATTGGGCTAATAGAATGCATTGGCCAATCAGCGCTGGCCAATGCATTCTATTAGCTTGATGAAGCAGAGTGTGCACAAGGGTTCAAGCGCACCCTCGGCTCTGATGTAGCAGAGCCGAGGGTGCACAAGGGTTCAAGTGCACCCTCGGCTCTCCTACATCAGAGCCGAGGGTGCGCTTGAACCCTTGTGCAGCCTCAGCTCTGCTACATCAGAGCCGAGGGTGCGCTTGAACCCTTGTGCACACTCTGCTTCATCAAGCTAATAGAATGCATTGGCCAGCACTGATTGGCCAGAGTACGGAATTCGGCCAATCAGCGCTGGCCAATGCATCCCTATGGGAAAAAGTTTATCTCACAAAAATCACAATTACACACCCGATAGAGCCCCAAAAAGTTATTTTTAATAACATTCCCCCCTAAATAAAGGTTATCCCTAGCTATCCCTGCCTGTACAGCTATCCCTGTCTCATAGTCACAAAGTTCACATTCTCATATGACCCGGATTTGAAATCCACTATTCGTCTAAAATGGAGGTCACCTGATTTCGGCAGCCAATGACTTTTTCCAATTTTTTTCAATGCCCCCAGTGTCGTAGTTCCTGTCCCACCTCCCCTGCGCTGTTATTGGTGCAAAAAAGGCGCCAGGGAAGGTGGGAGGGGAATCGAATTTTGGCGCACTTTACCACGCGGTGTTCGATTCGATTCGAACATGGCGAACACCCTGATATCCGATCGAACATGTGTTCGATAGAACACTGTTCGCTCATCTCTACTAGTAATGACAGATGTGTTGGACTTTTTTATTTTTTAATATATTTTGGCGAGCTTCAGTAATCCCATTGACTTTAATGAAGTCTCCCTGTTTACCATTATATTTGGAAGACTCCAAACATAGTGGAAAGGCCGAGTCCCTTATAGAAGATGTCAACATAAATGAGAACAGGGTCCAATCCTATTTCCACAACCTTCTACATCATTTGTGATTTTATAAATCTTCTTACTATTTACCGTATTTTTCGGACTATAAGACGCACCGGACCATAAGACGCACTAAGGTTTTAGAGGAGGAAAATAGGGGAAAAAAAAATTTTAAGGAAAAAAAATTGGTGAAATATTTAATAACCTAATAATATAATATTTCACCAATGTAAATAGAACCGGGGGCTTTCGGACACAGGGATACCAAATGTGTATGTGTTTCACAGTAATGTTTTTGTTTTATATGTATTGTAGGGCTATGGGGGTGATTTGAACATATCTATCTAATCTATCCTATCTATCTATCTATCTATCTATCTATCTATCTATCTATCTATCTGTCTGTCTGTCTGTCTGTCTGTCTGTCTGTCTGTCTGTCTGTCTATCTATCTGTCTATCTATCTATCTATTCTATCTAATCTCATCCATGGATGGAAAGAGACACCCTGCAGTGAAGCTATGTAAGAAGAGAAAAAGGGGCGGGCCAGACTGGTGAAGGAGGTGTGGTTTTCTAAGCAAACTTGAAAACACACCTCTTTCACCCGTCTGGCTCGTCCCTCCTTCACTGCCTCTCAGATCTTGCTCCGGCAATGAAGCCACACAGGCAGGGAAGTAGGGGCGGGCCAGACGGGTGAAGGAGGCGTGGTTTCAAGCTTGCCGAGAAAACCACGCCTCCTCCTCCCTTTTGGCTCACCCCTCCTTCCCTGTCTGTGTGGCATTATTGCAGGAGCCAGATCTGAGAGGCAGTGAAGGAGGGACGAGCCAGACGGGTGAAAGAGGCGTGGTTTTTTCTGCAAGCTTGAAACCACGCTTCCTTCACCTGTCTGGCTCGCCCCTACTTCCCTGCCTCTCAGATCTCGCTCCTGCAAACATGCGACACAGACAGGGAAGGAGGGGCAGAGCAGGCAGGCACCGTGCTGCTCTTCTTTTCATTCGCACAGACGGGACACAGACGCTGCGCACTCTGCATTCGGACTATAAGACGCACACACATTTTCCTCCCATATTGGGAGGAAAAAAAGTGCGTCTTATAGTCCGAAAAATACGGTAGTATATGTATAGAGGATATTGCATTGTGAAAGTACTATACTATTTATTTGTAATATATCCTTAGCTGGAGCACATCCCTATAGTGTAGACATTATTGCCGCACTTACTTTGTCTGTACTGTACATCTTTACTTACTTTCATATAGTTGAGATTAGGTAGGTGGGATATTTTAATATAGTGAGAGTCAACATAGTAAGCATGTTACACCCAAATGGTTATAATCACTGTACATATAATATAGTACAATATGATAAAGCAAGGACCGCTGAGAGATAAAATGTCTGCCAAACTAATGAAACTTTAAGAAGCCAAGATGTCTCAGGGGTCGGGGAATGTATCAATAGTTCCGATTTAGAATGGAACAGTTACAAGTGGATGAGGCAATGGGTAACATGACTCATAATGCATAAACAACAATCTGGCACAGACTGTTAACTTGACTCTTTCAATGGGTTTTCAATGACTTTTATTGCTGTCTGTTATAGAATGTCAGAGGACAGAAAGTTATCACACTACAGAACGTCGAGTTAAACAGTGCTACATCCTTAAGGTGTTGTGTAAGTCAGAGAAGGCTAGACTCCAAAGATATAAAGAAAGAAGAAGATCTACTATAGATATCCTTATCTTTCAACAAAGAGAAAGAATGTGCTTTCCTATATGTTCAGAAAAGTCATGAAAAAGAGGCGATCAAAAAAGTCCTCCAAAAGCAAATAATGGATAAGCAGCTCCATATTCAGACCAATAGGAAAGGAGTCAAAAGGGAAATGTATATCTAATAAAGGTGTAAATGTTAAATCCTAGACCCACAGAAGAATTTGTGCATTGGAAAGCCAGTAGATGGGATGACTACTCTGCAGAATGGATCCATGGTGGTGTTTCGAGGTAAGTCAGTAGATTTTACTGAAACTACCTTCGTCTGTAATAGTATGATCTCTGTGCTGGTCTGGGTCTTTTACATTCCTCCAGAAAACATCTATGATTATATATTGTCAGTTTGACCTGTCGCTAAACATTGAGAGAAGGATCAGGGAATTGGGAGAAGGATCAGGGAATAAAACGTAACTTTTAATTCACATGGTTTACAATAATTATGCCAGCATAGCGTCCTCCTTCTTAGGACTAATTCTTAGGGCTTAGACTCACTCCTGATTAGGCCTGAATGAATGGACCTAATTGGGAGTGAGTCTTGCGCCGCGGACGCCGCTGCTGAGTCAGCCGAGGAATCCGTGTGAAGATAGGGTGTGTCTCTTCTTTTTCCCGCTAGCTGAAAAAAATCACTAGCGGGATAAAAAACCGAACTGCTCCCACTGAAATGAATGGAAACGTTTTTTGCAGGCGGATTTTGAGGTGGATTCCGCCTCAAAATCCACTTGCAAAAAATGCAGTAGATGAGTGGATAAGGTTGGATGAATGCACAGGTTCATCAAGTCCAACCTATAACGCTATAGTGTTGATACAGAGGAAGGCAAAAAAAAAAAACATACCATGAGGCTTATGCCAATTGTCCCATGTCAGGTGAAAAAATTCCCTTCTTGACTCCAATCTGGCAATCAATATAAAACCCGGAATCAACTTGTCCTTACCAAAATCTAAAACCCATAAGCCATCATATTTTTCTGTTAGAGAAAGGCATCCAGATCCTCTTTGTACTCACCACTGCACATTCCCATATACAAAGTCTTCCATCTAGGCTCCCTGATATGTTCCCATGCTATCTAGTTCTTTATCATAAAATGTTGGGTAATTTCAGGTCCCTACTTTTGGATGCTGAATCAAGAAGGCGTGATGGGAAGTCCCCGTAAAATTAGTGAAGTTTGGGGAATTCCATCACCAATTGACACAGTATTTACTAGATGTAATTGTGGCGGCAAAACCTTCTTTTTCAAGGTAAGAAATGATGAAGTTTTCAGTGTAACCAATGTGAATGTCCTGATGCCTTTGGCTTCAGGGTCAGAATGTGTAAGATTTAACAACCCTGTGATATAATTCTTATTACCTATTTTATACTCTTTTATCATTTTGTTATACATGGAAAATTTTTTTAAAAAAGTCTTGCTACAAAAAATATATCCAGGCCTGACAGATCTGTACAGTGGCTTTCAAAAGTATTCATACACATTGAACTTTTTCACATTTTGTCACCTTACAACAACAAACTTAAATATATTTTAATGAGATTCTAAGTGATAGATCAACCCAAAGTAGCAGATAATTGTGACGTGGAACAAAAGTGATAAAATAAAAATCTGAAAAGTGTGACATAAAAAAGTGTTCAGCCCCCTATACACTGACACCCCTAAATAAAATCCAGTGCGTACAATTGTCTTCAGAAGTCAATGAGTTAATAGAATCTACTGGTGTGTAATTGAGTCTCAATATAAGGGTCCATTTACACAGAGTTTTTGGGCACTGATTTTGATGCTGAATCTGCATCAGAATCCACGTGGAAAAATGCCTCCCCATAGAGTTCTATGTGTTCCACTCGCTTTATTTTTCCACTCGCAGAATTTTTCCACTAGCGGAAAAAAAGCTTCCTTCAGGCGGATTCTGCCTGCAAAAACCAACACTGTTAATGGGAGGCGGAAAATCGAAGGCGCGGAATTGGCAAAAACCATACGGAAAAACTGCTAGCAGTTTTTTCAAGGTCCATACACTGTGCTGGAGGGAAAAAAAACCAAAAACTTAAAAAAGCCTAAAAAACTGCTCCAAAAACCTCTTCAAAAACTGATTACCTAATTCCTGAAGCAGATTTTTTCCTCGCCAAAATCCTTGATCAAAAAAACCCTAAATAGAGATGAGCGAAAAGTGAAATATTCGATATTCGTTTCGAATAGCCCCTCAATATTCGACTATTCGAACGAATATCGAACCCGATTATAATCTATGGGGAAAAATGCTTTGTTTCAGGGGAAGCCACACTTCGACTCAGGAGAGTCACCAAGTTCACTATGACACCCCAGGAAATGATGCCAACACCCTGGAATGCAACTGGGACAGCAGGGGAAGCATGTCTGGGGGCATCTAACATGCCCAAATACCTGTATTACGCCACTATCTCGTCAGGATCCCTGTCAGCTTGTGATTTGTGGGAGCTGACTTTTTCCCATAAGAATGAATTGACCAGTGTTGACTGGTTGAATGCCATACAGAGTACAGCATTTGGCCAATCAACGCTGGTTCTGTTGGAGGAGGCGGAGTCTAAGATCGGTCCACAGCAGTCTCCATTGTGGTCTGATCTCCATTGTGGATTTTTGAGCTCAGCGCACACTCAGCTCTGCTACATATCTGGTGTAGCAGAGCTCAGCGCACGGCCAGCTCTGCTACATCTCGGGTGTAGCAGAGCTCAGCGCACACTCAGTTCTGCTACATCTCGGGTGTAGCAGAGCTCAGCGCACACTCAGCTCTGCTATGTCTGGGGTGTAGCAGAGCTCAGCGCACGGCCAGCTCTGCTACACCTGTGCACTCAACACTGCTACATCTGAGATCGGACCACAATGGAGACTTCTGTGGACCGATCTTAGACTCCGCCTCCCCTGGCAGTACCAGCGTTGATTGGCCGAATGCTGTACTCTGTATGGCATTCAGCCAATCAACGCTGGTCAATGCATTCCTATAGGAAAAAGTCAGCTCCCACATATCGCAAGCTGACAGGGATCCTGATGAGATGGAGCCCCAAAGAGCTGTTTGAGTAACATTCCCACGTAAATAAAGGTAATCCCTAGCTAACCCTGCCAATACATCCATCCCTGTCTCACAGTCTCATATGACTGGAATCTGAAATCAACCATTCGTATAAATTGGAGGTCACCTGATTTAGCCAGCCAATTACTTTTTCCGATTTTTTTCGATGTCCCACCTCCCCTGCACAGTTATTGGTGCAAAAAAAGTGCCAGGGAAGGAGGGAGCGGATACAAATTTTTAGTGCGTTGCCTCGTGGTATTTGATTGTAATTGAATACCTCGAACGGCCTGATATTCGATCGAATATCAATTCGATCGAACGCCGTTTGCTCATCTCTAACCCTAAATACTCCGGTACTGTGAAGGCTTCAGTGGCTTGTTAGAGAACACTAGTGAACAAGCAGCATCATGAAGACATTCACCACATTGCTGTTCATTTTTTCCCTCTCATAACATAAAACATATAATTCTTCTATAAAATAAACCACTTCCAGTGCAATTCTATGCATATCTCTACCCGTAGGCTTGGATTTTTGATTGTTGACATACATTCACTATAAAGAAGTATACAGTTCTAAAGGCGTAAGTTCTTTTGTTTATCTTGTTTCCTCCATTATAATAGGGTTCTCGCTATTGGCGTTTCACAAATGATGTTATGGACCAAGGTTATCCAAAAGAAATTATTAGAGGGTTTGGTGGTCTCAGAGGTAAAGTAACCGCTGTACTGCCCGTCGCTGGATTTAGAACAAGGCCAGAGTCTGTCTATTTTTTCAAACCAGGTAAAAGGCAATTGTTCTTATATATGTGATCTACCATCTTGTCAGTCATAGACAACACTGTAAAGAGCATCGAAATAGAAAGTAATTATTATGCCACAACAAAAGGGAGCTTTATTCATTTTTAGTGACACCTGGAAGCTGTCATTGTTGTGTTTTATATTTCAAATAAGATTTAGACCCCTGTGCACATAATTGAGTTTGCATCCAATGTGGGGGCCACGTTTGCAGCAGAATGCAGTTGGGCGATAGTCGGAGGAGCACCCTAGTGTTATCCAAGTGCATTCTATGAAGCATTCACATCTCTGGGGGCTTCCAATCCATTCTGTTCCTATGACATGGAGCAGGATATATCATTTCAGGAACATTGATTTAAAGATACAGATCAACTATATATTCAGGTCAGACGCTCTTTAAAGTAGTTATCTGGATTAAGATATTGAAGGTTTATCAGATTATCAATATCATATGGATAGGGGTCTGACACCTTGCTGTGTGAAGAGGTTACAGTGCTCAGATGAGCCCTGCACTTTTTCACTGCTTACCAAGTTCAATGTCGTACATTGTATAGTAACGGTTTTTGATACTCCTGCTCAGACTCCTTCACTTGAATGGGACTGAGGTGCAAATAGGTTATTTTGCCAATGAACATGATATGAAAGGCCTGTAAATTGAATGCATCTGCAGCTTCGAACAGTTAATTGGTGGGTTTACCAGGTATTGACCAGATATTGATGACCTATCCTAAAGAAAACCCCCAAGTAAAGCTTGAATACTATTCTCTTGTCTACACGTCATGGCAGTGTATGAGACAAGAAAGAGATCTGATACCTGTTAGATATGAATATATAATGTCATATATGTAAAATTCTTCTGATGCTTATTGCTATTTTACAGGTGGTTTTGTTCAAAAATACACATTCCGACAGGAACAAGCCAAAAAGTGTACAAAGAAGAAGCGTCCTAGCGTACAATACCCTATTTACTCACAAAAAATTCAGACTGTAAAGTATCGTTTTCCACGGAATGTAGTGAGACATCGGATCCAGATCCATCGGACTTACACTGCTGTACAACAGCCACTAGGTGATTTGCTTGGTTTGCCATAATCAATATAAGACATATTGGATGAATGAGCAATAGATACTATACGGCTTATTTGGAATCTTTATGCACTTCCTGCATTTAGAAAAGTCACAACTAAGTTTACATTGGACGAGAATAGTCATTGCACTTTGGTATATGAAACTGAATAATGCATGTTTTATGCAACCAGCCACCTCAATGTTAAAGTTTCCATATGGTTTCTGGTTGGTTAAATATATACAGTGTGAAACTGCAACGTTTTAAATGTATTGGTACCATTTTAGAAAACCATGGTAATAAGGTGTGCCTTTTATAGAATTCAGCCTATTCCATCCCTAACATCCATTGGTCATTGCACCATTAGCTATATGTATTCAGGGTCAGTAATTATTGTTGTTTAATGTCTCTATATAGGAGTTCTTCATCAGCAGGCTTTAGTAAGATCAACCTGGAGAGGAATTCCAAATAACATCATCTCTGCTGTATCACTACCAAACTATGGAAAGCAGGATGGCTTTGACTATTATGTCTTCGCTAAAGGTAATTATCAAATATTTCCAGTATGATTGTTGATAATTATAAAATATCATTTTAGAAATCAGATCATTTTGCTCACAATTGTCTTCTATTAGAGATGAGCGAGTAGTATTCGATTGAGTAGGTATTACTACGGTACTACGGTACTACGGTATTTGAAATACTCGTACTCGATCGAGTACCACTCGCTATTCGAATGGAAAAGTTCAATGCAGAACCAGCATTGATTGGCCGAATGCTATACAGTCGGCCAATCAATGCTGGTTCTTCCTACCTTTAGAAGTTTTGTGCGTGCAGCTTCCCCGCGGCGTCTTCCAGCTCTGAATTCACTCTGCCAGGCATCGGGCCTGGGCAGAACCGACTGCGCATGCCCGCTTGTAGTACGGACATGTGCAGTCAGCTCTGCCCAGGCCCGATGCCTGACAGAGTGAATTCAGAGCCGGAAGACGCCGCAGGGACGCTGCAAGGAGAAGACTTCTTGGAGAATCCAGCCCAACCCTCACTCGTGGACTTGGTAAGTATAATTTGATCGAACATTGCCTACCCCTGAAACGAGCATTTTCCCCCCATAGAGTATAATAGGGTTCGATATTCGATTCGAGTAGTCGAATATTGAGGGGCTACTCAAAACGAATATCGAATCTCAAACATTTTACTGTTCGCTCATCTCTATTTTCTATATGAAAAAGGGGGTTTCTAAAAATTTTTTAAATGATCCCTATTTCATGAAGAATACCCTTATAGCATTGCAATATATCAAGGAGGGGGGTTGTTTCAGTTTTTCTTTCATTGGAAATACACATATAATGGACTGTCATTTTTGTTTTCAGATAAATATTACAACATTAACATGTCAAGTAAAATAGCAGCGAAACCTCTAGCTGGTTCTGAGCAGAAAACTACGAAGGACTGGTACAATTGCAAAGAATGAGAGGACACAAGGAGGCTACTACTATAACAGTCAACTCCATTATCAATAAACTACTCTGCTTTACTCTGAAAACAATGCAACATTGTAATCTCTGCTGAAAACAAGTAAACTACTAAGATGCAACCTCCTACAATATTTCTGTACAACCTGAACCATTTGTCTTAATATTTATTTTTAATCACGCAATTTACAATTACCGGGATACATTTGTAAGGAATATGTGAAAATGAAACTTTTTTTCAAATTAAAAATCATATATTATTGTAATTTTATGGTCCCATTATTTTGCAGTATTTCCAGATTTTGTATCATCTGTAAAACAAACATTATTATTGGAGACTCTTCTGCGCTCATACTTTTGCAGTAAATAACTCTTATTAAACCTGTGTTTTTTATTTCTATTAGTCTGATGGCAAACCCATCCCAGGAACTGCTCCTTAGTAAATCTTTGTTTGGGTTGCCAAACCTAGACGTCATGACTCCGGGTCAGTTAGAAGGCTTGAGTAGCCAGGGCTCTGTAAATTGAACAAAGAAAATTGTGGCATCACAGGCTAGAGGTTCCAGGAAATAGCTTGGGGTCATGCGTCCATAAATGTGAGGGGATACATGTCCTCTTGGTCAGATTCATGAAGTCACAAAATAACGTTGATTGTGTACCCTCCTTCTGAGGCACTCCACTGCCAGACTTAAACAGGTCTGTTATTTTACTTTATCTTATCTTACTTTATTTTTTGTTAGCCTGTTACCCATTTGTATGCCAGTTGTGCCTGCTGTGGGTATATTGGTGTCTTATCTTAAGTGGCAAGTGGAAGCAGCTGTGTGTTTAGCTATGCAATTGTATGGGTCGCTTCACCCTTACATAGCCTAGTGTCACAGGTATGACCACGGAGGGAATGTAGAAGTGGAGTTCCCCTTTTTATGATCACATGTGTATGTGTGGTGAATAAGGTGTACAGATACTCCACCAAATTGGTATACAGTCAGCAGACATATCTGTTGTGAGCCCCATAAACAGAAAAATAGTAAGTGGCTGAAAATCTTAAACGTTTGATATAAAAGAAAAGAAAGAAAGAAAGCAAAAAAACAAAACCCCCCACAAGGCCGATGCCAATTGTCCCATCAGAAGAAAAAATTCCTTCCTAATCTAAAATTTGGCAGTTAAACTAAGTCCATGGATCAATATCTTATCCCAAAATTTTCTAGCTACCATAATCTGTGATATTCCTACTTTCAAGAGATGCATCCAGGACCCTCTTGAACTTGTATAAATTGTCAGCCATCACCACATCCTGTGGCAGTGAGTTTAATATGGAGAGTTTTGTAGATGAGAAAGGAGTCCCTTCCCTCAATCCTTCAGAAGGAGAAGATCTAGAAGAGGTGGATTATCTAGAGCAGGGATACTTAATTGGCAGAACCGGGTCTGCAGCTGCCACCTGGCCAGACCCCTTCACCTTTCATTAAGACAGAAGCTGAAAGAAACTTTCATCTCCCGCCCGCTGTCCCCAAACCTGATCCCTTGTGCTAGCGGCAGTGGGGATTGATAATCATTAGAGATGAGCGAACACCGTTCGATGGAACAGGTATTTGTTTGCCATTCGAGGTATTCGTTTGCAATTGTACCCACCGAAGCTAAGTGGGAGACACAGCAATTCAATCAGGCTACATCAGGTCAATCCAATTTTTAAGGGTCTAACGCACAAAGCTAAGTGGGAGACACAGCCGTTCAGTCAGGCCATGTATGGTCAAACATGTTTTTAATGCTTTTCTGTTATGGTCTCGGGATCCTTGACCACGGACTGGCCCCTGACTGATAACTTCTCAGTACAGTACAGGAAAAACACACCAAAAGAAAACAAAATCGGAAGTATGAGCAGTTTGGACTTCTAGTGTGGATCTCCTACACCCTGCCTCGCACAACTAGAAGTAGCCGTGGGCCCGAATAACTTGCCTGAATGGGCACGAGCACAGCCGGAGAAGTGGCTAACCTGCCAAGGGAAATAGAGCCCCTGTCTAGCTTCACGTTTACGAAGGAGAGGCAGATACAGAACAAGCCCCCCACGGATGTCCAGACGCGGACTAACGGTGAACATGAGAACACAAAGCATAGGAAGAGAATAAACGTGAAACACAGAATAACTGAACTAAGCAAGGGATAGGAAAAAACAGAACTTAGGATCACACACAAAAACCCCTACCAAAATTCCAAACTTCCAAACAGAAAAATACCTAGGGCTCGCTGCGCCCGGAACACTATGTCTGGATACAAGCTCAATACTTAGCGAACCAGTCCTGTGTGAACAGGAGCAAGAAACTGGATGGGCCAGGATGCAGATGGTAGCAGCTTCAGACAACAGACATTCACTGAGAACAGGAACAGACGTTTAAGACCGGCATCAGATAGCATGTGCAACAACCTTATATAGTAAGGAGAAGGCCTCGCCCATGGCCTGTAAAGTATTCAGCACTGCAGAGAACTTAACCCCTTCAGAGGCCAAGACACACCAGGCACTGATCCATCAGGCCACTCACCACGTGATCCACGCCCGAGTGCCAGAGCAGAAACTGCATGTCTAGTGTGAACATTCCCCTGCTGTGCATCAGGTGGTTCACGCACTGAATGCCGTCCGGACACTCTGCGCCTGAACCTAACAGGCCGAGACTGCTTAGACCGGGTCATAACATGACCCCACCCTTGATGAGGGGTCACCGAACCCTTAAAGGCCGCACCTGGTTTCTCTGGGAATCTCCGGAAAAATTCCTGCACCAGTCTAGCCGCATGCACTTCAGACGCCGAAATCCAAGAATTATCTTCTGGTCCATAGCCTTTCCATTTAACGAGAAACTGTAACCTGCGTCTACGCCATCTAGAGTCCAGGATATTCTCCACTTCATATTCCAGATTACCATCCACCAGAACTGGCTCGGACAGAGAGACAGAAGAAATGAGAGGTGGAAGAAACTTCTTCAACAAAGCCTTGTTGAATGGCGCAATTGTACTCCCTATGAGGAGGCAATTTTTCAGATTGGGATTTGGAGAAAACAGAAGAAACATCAGACAAGTATTCCGGAACTTGATCATCTTCAGTCAGTACCGAAGACAGAGTAATAGTTGAATCCCTACATTTACACCTCCAACTGGTTAATTTCTGGGATTGCCAGTCAATTACTGGGTTGTGGGCTTTCAGCCACGGGTACCCCAAAATAACTTCACTTTGGAGACCCTGTAAAACCAAGAAAGTACAAAGCTCCTCATGTTCCCCTTCAGTCACCATTCTCAATTTGACTAGAAACTGGGGCTTGGATTCTGCAATAGAAGAGGAATCAATAGCCTGAAGATTGATCTTCTTAGTTACTGGAGCAAGAGAAAAATGACACTGGCGTGCAAAATCATAATTCATAACATTAACCATCGCCCCGGAATCATCAAAGGCCTTAGCAGTACATGAGGAGGACAAACTACAATCAGGAAACGTCACAGACAAGGAAAAGCGAAAACCTGGTCCAAGACGAACCTCTGGGTTGGACTTCACTGGAGGGCGTTTCAAACATTGCGAGATTACATGACCTGGATCTCCGCAGTAAAAGCACCTTTTATTTTTGCGCCGATAATCCCTCCGCTGTTCAGGAGTTTTGAAATGATCAATTTGCATTGGCTCAGAGAACTCCTTATTTACGGAAGGGAGCGGCAAATTGTTTTTCCTTTGGCGTAGTCGTCGGTGTACCTGTATGGCTAAAGACATAGATTCATTAAGCGATTTAGGCTTTGAGAACCCCAACATTACGTCCTTTACCGAGTCAGATAAACCCTTGCGGAAGATGGCTGCCAGCGAGGAGTCATTCCACGTAGTCTGTACAGCCCATTTTCTAAATTTCTGACAATACACTTCTGCCTTATCAGAACCCTGCTGCAAATTAATGAGAGCATGTTCAGCAACACCTTCAGCATCAGGTTCGGAATAAATCAACCCAAGGCTCTCAAAAAATGAATCCGGATTTAGCAAAGCTGGGTCATTAGGGAGCAAAGAATACACCCATTGCTGGGCATCACCTCGCAGTAAGGAGATGATGACCTGAACCTGTTGCTGAGGTGTTCCAGCAGAAAGAAAGATTATGAATGATAATCTGTTTTCCCTTAGCCCAAACAGCAGCACAACTGGGGTATTCCTGACCCTATGAGCTGTTAGGACAGGTGGAATTTTTAATTACCTAACAGCTTTGACCCCTATAAGAGGCCGGAAGACCTGCTCCTCCCTTGTGTTAGTAACAAGTATGATATACAGAGCAATCTATGCCAAGAGCTACACACATACACAAAATCTGTACAATAGCACCTCTTAGGGAGGGAGCCTTGTGCTGCTGTTTGGGCTAAGGGAAAACAGATTATCATTCATAATCTTTCTTTCCCCCTACGCCCAACAGCAGCACAACTGGGGATTTAGCAAGTATTATCTCCCCTAGGGTGGGACCTCCTGGCAGGCTGATGCCAAGACGGAGTACCCAAATGCTGTAGCATCGGCCGTACGCCAGTCCAATCTGTAGTGTTTGGCAAAAGTCAGCTGTGAGCTCCAAGAGGCTGCAGCACATATCTGCTCTAGAGAGAGGAACCGTGTCTCTGCCCATGATGTCGCCACTGATCGGGTGGCATGGGCTCGTAGGAAATCTGGAACAGGAAGATTCTGAGCCCGTAGGGAACAGCTGATAGCTTCTCTGATCCATCTAGACAGGGTTACCTTTGATGCTTTAGCGCCTCTATTGTGTCCAAACACATTAACCAGAAGATTCTCTGATCTTCGGAACGGTGCTGTACGATCCAGGTAGATACGTAGTGCTCTTACCAGATCCAGGGTGTGTAGCTTCTCCTCCTGCTCAGTGGCAGGGGAGGGAAAGAACCCCGGTAGGGTGATCACTTGATTGGTGTTCTGAAGTGTGGGTACCTTCGGCAAGAATCCTGGAACGAACCTTAGCTGTACTCTGTCAGGAAAGAAAGTTATGAAAGGTTCGGAGGCTGCTAGAGCCTGCAATTCGCCAACCCTCTTGGCGGAGGTTATTGCCAACAGAAAGGTCACTTTAAATGACAGGTACTTCCAGTCCACTTCAGATAATGCTTCGAAGGGGGGCGCACATAGCCCTTGTAGAACCGCGGCCAGGTCCCACCTGGGGACAGGGGGCCGTACCTGGGGGCGGAGCCTGGCAGCCCCCCTAAGGAACTGTTTGACAAGAGGATCTTGTGATAACCGTGTCTCCAGGAGAGCAGATAGAGCTGACACTTGAACCTTGAGGGTGGCAGGTGCTAGTCCTCTCTCCAAGCCGTTCTGTAAGAACTCTAGGACTGCATCTCTGTCTGGATCGCGGTGGCTGCCTGTACACCAATCTCGGAATATCCGGGCGATCCTTTGGTAGCTCTGATTGGTTGCCTCTGCTCTTGAATGGGCTAAGGTACTTAGCACTCCCTGGGACAATCCTCTGTCTGCGCGTATGGTGCGGTTAGCCTCCAGGCAGTGAGGTTGAATTTGTCTAGGCCCAGGCACGGCCGACAGTTCAGTGACACCAGGTTCCTGACTGGTGGAAGCCTCCAGTAGTTCCCCCGACTCATAAGGATAAGGTCGGTGAACCATGCCCTTTTTGGCCAGAACGGCATGATCACTATTGCCGAAGTCTGGTCCTGCCTGAGTTTCGCCAATACCTTCAGTATCATCGGGATGGGAGGGAACACGTATGCCAGTTCGAACCTCCATGGTATTGACAGGGCATCCACAGCCAAAGGGTTGTCTTCCCGGTACAGGGAGCAAAACCTTTCTACTTTGGCATTGTGTTGGGTGGCCATCAGATCCACCTCGGGGAGACCCCACCTCCTGGTCAGGTAGTGGAAGATGTCCTGGTTCAGGGACCATTCGCCTGCGGTCGGCCGGCCTCTGCTGAGTTGATCCGCTAGGATGTTCAGGCGGCCCTGGATATGTACCGCGGCCAGCTGGGAGAGGTTTCGTTCTGCCCAGGAGAAGATCAGGTTGGTGACTTGCATGAGCGAGGGGGACCTGGTTCCTCCCTGCTTGTTGATGTAGTGGACTGTCGTCAGATTGTCTGATCTTACTTTGACCGCTTTCCCTCGTAGAAGTGGTGCAAATGACAGAAGGGCTCGATGAACTGCGGTAAGCTCGCGCCAGTTGGATGAGTGCGTCCTCTCCCGCTGATTCCATGTACCTTGAACCGGGGTCTCCCCCAGATGAGCTCCCCAGCCTGTGAGGGAGGCATCTGTAGTCAACAGGGTCCAGGCGGGCTGGACCGAGGACTTCCCATCTCGCAGATGGGTCCACCAGGGCAAGGTTTGCCAGGTGCTGATGGTTAACTGGATTGGCTTCTGTAAACCTGAAGGACTGTGATTCCAGACTCTCAAGATCTCGTTCTGTAGAGGGCGCATATGCCATAGGGCCCAAGGAACTGCATCTAGGGCAGCGGACATCAATCCGAGGACCTTCATCGCCGTCCTGATGGTGACCTTCCGTGTGGAAGACAAATGATGTGCCGCCCGAGCAATTTTCCTTTTGCGAGGAGAGGGTAGAGAGACCGTCATGTTGAGAGAGTCTAGAATAAGTCCCAGGAACTGAACTCGTGTTGATGGCACCATCATTGACTTCTGCCAGTTTACCAGCCACCCCAGCTTGTCTAGTAGAGCTACGATGGTCTGCACCTGCGTGGTAAGAACCTCCTTTGAATGAGCCTTCAGAAGCCAGTCGTCCAGGTACGGGACTATGAATATGCCTTGAAGGCGCAGGGCGGCAGCGACCGGAGCTATGACCTTTGTGAAGGTGTGGGGGGCGGAGGATATGCCGAACGGGAGGGCTGCGAACTGGAAGTGCACCTCTTTCCCCTGTATGTCTACGGCAATCCTTAGGAACTTTCGGTGTGCCAGAAAGATGGGTACGTGGAGGTAGGCGTCCTTCAGGTCCAGAGTGACGAAGTGATCTCCAGGGTGCATGAAAGGTAGTACTGACCTTATGGTTTCCATGCGAAACCGCAGCCTAGAAGGCTAGAGCCTTCCCCGCCTTCCCGGTCTCTGATTCTTAGGGTCTTGAATACTCTGGACATTTTGTCCAGGGGAAAAATCTCCTTCTCCTCCTCCGTACTAGAAGACGACTCCACATCCCTGAGGCGCAGCTTTTCCAGAGGCGGCAGGGACAATTCGCAATCCAGCCGTGGCCTCTTGGCCAGGGAGACGGCTTCCATTCTTTTCATGGAGTCCTGGACGTACCCCTTCACCCAGGACACCATCTCTCGCATGGGAGTTGTTTCAACAGAGGGGGCCCTGCACCCCTGACAGAAGCGATATTGGGAGTCATCAGGCAGCGGCACTCTACAAGAAGCACACGCCAGATGCTTCCTTTTGGAAGTAGCTTTCCTTCTAGGCGGAACAGTGGAGGAAGAAGAAGACATTCTGAGGAGGAAGAAAAAGGATACACTAACTACTTACTGCACTCAGAGATGCAACTCTCCAACCTCCCCCCCCCCCCCCGGCCATGTCCACCAAACCTTAGTCAATGAAGACAGTTCTCCAGCACAGAAATTGACCAGGGAGATTCACCAACTGATGTGCTTGCAACCGGAGCGACAAGCACTAACTGAAGCTCTAAGGGGACTTAAATAGACCAGGGGGCGGGGTTTTGCCCGGAGCCCCGCCCAAGGGGTAGGGGCTATAACGGAGCCAGAATCTCATGAAAAAAAAGGGGAGGGGAGAGGAGAAGACAGGGGGAGGGGGATCTGACCCAGGTATGGTCCCCAGGACCGGGGGACCCCCCTCCCGAACTACCGTGCAATGCTCGTGTCTAGGGGTTGTTCTCTTCCCGTCCGCCGCGAGACCCGCGCACTGCGCATGTGCGGCGGACCCTATTAGACGGCGGACCGGAGGAACCTGAGAAAGGTTCCTAGGTCTAGCGTTCCTAGGGGAAAGCCCCGACCCGGCGCGCCAGCCGGACAGGAGCGTGCACGAGCCGGCAGGGTCCCTGCCGGGAGAAGGGGACCTCTGCTGAAAAAAGAGGATGTCCAGAAAAAAGATCTTCTGCTGTCAGGTACCAGTGGGGGAGAGTAGTGGACCCCTATAGGAGGTCAGAACATCTGCTCCCCCCCTGACCACCTGTCCTGTCCCACAGGACAGAAAAAAACACAAGGGAGGAGCAGGTCTTCCGGCCTCTTATAGGGGTCCAAGCTGTTAGGTAATTAAAAATTCCACCTGTCCTAACAGCTCATAGGGGCAGGAATACCCCAGTTGTGCTGCTGTTGGGCGTAGGGGGAACGAGTTTTAACTGAGAAATAATTCTGACAGCTATTTTTAAAATTGTCAAACTGGGTATAGTCTCCTGAAAAACAGTCGGGTAACTTAATTTTAGGCTCCACATCTTGTGGCAGCCCTGCAGTCTCAAGAGCTTGTATGCGCTGACCTAACTCCTGATTTGAGAGAGTCAGTTTTTTCACCTGCTCAATCAAAGAACCAATAGCTTGCTCCATGACAAAAAAAAAAACTATTGAAGGATCCCACAAAAAAAAAAATTCCAATGAAAAAGGTCAGCTAGTTTTTTCTTTTTGGCCGGTCTTACTGTTATGGTCTCGGGATCCTTGACCACGGACTAGCCCCTGACTGATAACTTCTCAGTACAGTACAGGAAAAACACACCAAAAGAAAACAAAATCGGAAGTATGAGCAGTTTGGACTTCTAGTGTGGATCCTCCTACACCCTGCCTCGCACAACTAGAAGTAGCCGTGGGCCCGAATAACTTACCTGAATGGGCACGAGCACAGCCGGAGAAGTAGCTAACCTGCCAAGGGAAATAGAGCCCCTGTCTAGCTTCACGTTTACGAAGGAGAGGCAGATACAGAACAAGCCCCCCACGGATGTCCAGACGCGGACTAACGGTGAACATGAGAACACAAAGCATAGGAAGAGAATAAACGTGAAACACAGAATAACTGAACTAAGCAAGGGATAGGAAAAAACAGAACTTAGGATCACACACAAAAACCCCTACCAAAATTCCAAACTTCCAAACAGAAAAATACCTAGGGCTCGCTGCGCCCGGAACACTATGTCTGGATACAAGCTCAATACTTAGCGAACCAGTCCTGTGTGAACAGGAGCAAGAAACTGGATGGGCCAGGATGCAGATGGTAGCAGCTTCAGACAACAGACATTCACTGAGAACAGGAACAGACGTTTAAGACCGGCATCAGATAGCATGTGCAACAACCTTATATAGTAAGGAGAAGGCCTCGCCCATGGCCTGTAAAGTATTCAGCACTGCAGAGAACTTAACCCCTTCAGAGGCCAAGACACACCAGGCACTGATCCATCAGGCCACTCACCACGTGATCCACGCCCGAGTGCCAGAGCAGAAACTGCATGTCTGGTGTGAACATTCCCCTGCTGTGCATCAGGTGGTTCACGCACTGAATGCCGTCCGGACACTCTGCGCCTGAACCTAACAGGCCGAGACTGCTGAGACCGGGTCATAACATTTACCCCCCAAGGCTAAGTGGGATACACAGCAATTCAGTCATTCTATGCATGCAACATCCAGCTTTCCACATGCTGTACCCCCCAATGCTAAGTGGGAGACAGCTGTTCATTCAGTCAGTCCATATCCGCGACATCCAGCTTTCCTCCACTGAACCCCCCCAAAGCTAAGTGGGAGACAGCCATTTATTCAGTCAGGCCAAGTAGGCTCAAACCTGTTTTTGATGCTGTACCCCCCGAAGCTAAGTGGGATACACAGCAATTCAATCAGGCTACATCAGGTCAATCCAATTTTTAAGGCTCTAACCCCCAAAGCTAAGTGGGAGACACAGCCGTTCATTCAGTCAGACCATGTATAGTCAAACCTGTTTTTAATGCTGTACCCAGCGAAGCTAAGTGGGAGACACAGCAATTCAATCAGGCTATATAAGGTCAATCCAATTTTTAAGGGTCTACCCCCCAAAAGCTAAGTGTGATACACAGCAATTCAGTCACGCTATATAAGCTCAATCAAATTTTTGGACAATCCAGATCTGCTAGCAGGTTCTGGCCATTATCACATACGCAAACATGCCTGGGCCCAGGTGCAGCGGTGAAAACCATATTGCCATATCATCCAGGATGGCATCCCTCACCCTGGAGGCAGTGTGCTGTCTGTCCCCCAAGTTGATGAGCTTCAGCACGGCCTGCTGACATCTCCCCACACCAGTGTTACAGTGTTTCCATCTCGTAGCTGAGGTGGAGGTTGCAGCGCAGGAGTAGGCTTTCAGAGAGGCTTTCCCCAAAGTGTCAGAGACAGATATAGAGGTGTCCAGGCCGGTTGGACTGGACTGCAGCACCAGCACTGTAAACAGTGAAAGAGGCAGTGTCGGCAATGCCGGGCGACGATTGTCCTGTGTTTGCTCTCTCCCACTGAGCTCAGAGCTTGCCTTCCAAATGACAGCACACGCAAAGGTGGTAAGGTTGCTCTTTTCAGAGCCCCTACTCAGTTTAGACTTGCAAAGTGTGCAAACCACACTAAATTTGTCATGTGACTGGTGACACTAAGCACCTCAGTGGCGATAGTTTGGCCAGGGGGTGCCGCTAGCCTCCTGTGTGACAATGAGATCATCTGCGGACAGGAGTGTGCACTGACTATCCTGCTGCAATGGTTCTGCTCCTATGCCTGACTCCTCAGCGTACAATCCCTGATGGTGATGAGGGATTCTTGCATCACACACAGGAGTGGGATTGTTAAAATCACTAATGCATCGTTACAGCTGACCCTCTTGGTGGACTCCTCAAAGACACGGAGAGATCTCGCATAAGTCTGGCAACACGGGTGAGTGGCTAGTACAAGGAAAATTTTTGGCCTTGCTGCCTCTGAACATGCCTCTGTCTCTAGCCACCTTTTTTCTTGCTTAGCTCGCCCCCTCATCTACACTGCTTTCCCCGCTATACATCACCCCTGTCCATGCCTCTGCCTGTAGCCACCTTTTTTGCTGCTTAGCCTGCCTCCATATTTACATATTATTTGTGCGATTTTATTCTTCCCCTGTACCAAAACAAAGGATGAGATTTTTAACTTATACCGGGGGTCGAGGATTGCAAAAATCCATTATTGTTTGCTCTCCATGATGTGAACTATGCCTTTGTCTCTTGAAAAGCAACCTAACATGAAGTCAGCCATGTGTACCAGTGTGTTACTTGGCATGACTTATAATGAGCTTCTAACCAGCACAGTTGGGGGAATCAGGGTGGATTGAGCCTCTAACCAGAAGAGTTTGGGGGCACTAGTGTGAATTGAACCTAGTAGGAGCAGAATTAGGCAACGCTGATGGTGGAGGAGTATGAGGAGGAGGAAGAATTGTAGAGGGTGAACACACACATGAAACTTCATGTCAGGGTGCTTGACACTGCTGGACATGAAAATGATGGGTCTATCCAGTGGCTGTTCATTTTGATCAGCATCAGCCGGTCAGCACTGTCGGCTGACAGATGGTTGTGCTTATCCGTGATGATGCCTACGGCTGCGCTGAAGACATTTTCTGATAGCACGCTGGCGTCAAGGCAGGAAAGGACCTACAATGCGTAGAGCGCAAGTTCCAGCCACAAATCCAACTTGGAGACCCACTAAATGTAGGGCGTAGAGGGATCGGAGAGACAGGGCTGGGGTTGGCCAAGTACTCCCGCAACATGCGCCTATACTTGTCCCTCCTGGTGACACTAGGCCCCTCAGTGGCGGTAGTTTGGACAGGGGGTGCCATTAACGTGTCCCAGACCTTGGAAAGTGTGCCCCTGGTGGGTGTGGACCGGATGGCAGTTGTTAGCCTGTTGGAGGAATTAGTCTGGCAACATGGGCGAGTTTTGCATGAGTGGCTAGTACATGGAAAATCTTTGGCCTTGCTGCCGCTTGACATGCCTCTGCCTCTATCCACTGTTTTTGCTGCTGCGCTTGCATCCACATCTACACTGCTTTCACCCCTAGACATCACCCCAGTCCATGCCTCTGTCTGTAGTCACCTTTTTTCCTGCTTAGCTTGCCTTCACATTTACAATGCTTTCCCCGCTATACATCACCACTGTCCATTTAGGGTCGGTGGCCTCGTCGTCCACCAACTCCTCTTCCAATTGCTCACTCTCCTCTTACTGCAAACCGCACATAACCACAGCTTGCCCTGATAGCAACTGTGTCTCGTCATCATCACTGAGGCCAAGAAACGCTGGTTGCGGGTCCACAACCACAAGATTGGCAGGAAATGGCAGATTCTCCAGTATTTGGGCATCAGGACACACAAAGTCGTCTGGTAGCTCCTGGGATTCGGGAAGTGGTTCAACAGAGGAAGAGACAATAAAAGTACCCAAAAAGAGATCCTGGGAGGGGGCAAGGGTGGGATGACTTTGTTGGTAAGATTGGGCATGTTGGGAGGAAGGAGGGGCAGACTCTTGGGTATGAACACGACTGCAGGTAGTGGCTGACTGGCTGGTAGAAAAGAAGCTGGAAGCATTATCTGTTAGCCATTGTAACACCTGTTCCTGGTGCTCGGCCTGGTCTGCGTTGTACCCTGTACCCTGCTTATCAGGAATTGTGATGAGCGCATGCTAATGTTTCTTGTCCAGTGGAAAGGATGGGATAGGATTTCACATAAGTCTGTCACCCATGGAAACTCATTGTACAGAAACTGAGGGAGCTGACTTTGATGAACCCTTGGGTTTTGTAGATGGAACTGTCACAACCTGAAGACTTGTTTAAAAGTTGTGTGTTTCTAGTGGGGTTTGGTCCGGTGGTCTGAGGTCTTCTGGTGGTTTCCTTGCCATTGGGCCATCTGTTTGGGCATTGAGTATCGGCCTTCAGAATTTACTTGAGGTTCTTTGGATCGAACCTCAGGTGTTGGTTGTTACCATTATCCTATGGGACAATTCTGGGGCCTTTATTAGGAGGAGGGCTGGCTTCACTAGTTGCCGGTTTTCGTTGTTACCAACTGGAATTCATGGCTCTGGGAGGAGTATTGTTTTGTGGAATTACAACTGACTAGGAAGTGGTGTGAGTGTTGCATTGTGTGTGAGTTTGGTTTGTCCCTCCACACTTCTACTCTACCCTGTCCTTCAGTTCTGTTTGCCTGGCACTATCTGGTTATTTGTGAGGTTTGGGTTCCAGTTTGTTTTGCCCCAGTTCTGTGTTTACCCTTTCCTCACCTCTCCACTGTCCCTCTCCTCATTATCTTGTTGCGTATTGTGTTGTTCTGCGTGTCTGTTGTCCAGCACATCCCATCCTGTTTGTTTTGTCTGCAGCTGCACCTTGGTTTCTGTAGGGGTGACCACCTTAGCATCCCCAGTCCCTAACTCTCTTGTAGCTCTCGCCCTATCTGTCAGCTAGGCCTTCTTGTTAGAGAGCCAGGAGTTGTTGGGGCCAAGGCTAGCTTAGGAACAGCTGACCACCATCCGCAGGCAGGGCCTAGCCAGCCGCTGTAGCATCAGGGAAAGTCTCCTTCCCCTTTTCCCTTAGCGGTGCAGTCTGCAGTCCAGATTCTGGGTCTGGGCATAGACACAAACGTAACATGAACTCCATCAAAGGTCTCTGCTCAACATATGGTATCTAGGGTTTCAGCGTGTGGTGACCTCGCACAACAGCCGGTGCTTCAGGCAGATGTAGGCGTTGCTGGAGTGTATTGAGGCTAGCACCAGGTACTGTAGACTTGCCAAAGTGGGAGCACAAGCGCCGCACTTTAACCAGTAGCTTGTGTATATTGGGGTAAGTTGCACCAATAATTTGAAAACGTGGGCCATGGTTTCTCAAGGGTGCAACAAGGTTAAGGCCTTCCATAAGCTCTCCGATCCCCCAATGGGACCATTCTACTGTCTTAGTGGGGCTTTGTAGTCCTCCATTTGAGCCAATGCATGAAGTGGACCTAAAATTTATGTCTGTAAAGTTGGCCTTTCTTTTAGTGATTACATCAGCTAAACATGTAGGTGAACTACAGGCTCTGTCAGCCCATGAGCCTCACACAACCTTTTTTCCTGATCGTGAGATTTTTGCCCGGGTTTTTGCCTAAGGTCCCTTCCTATGCTAACCTAAATCAGGTTCTCTCATTACCTGTATTTTTTCCCTCTCCCTCCTCTCCTGAGGAGGAGAAGTGGCACTCACTGGATGTGGTGAGATGCTTACGTATTTACCTAGAGTGTACTAGGGATTTTAGGAAAGAGGAGAACTTGCTAGTTTCCTTTTTAGGGCAATCCAAGGGGTATAAAGTCTCAAAGCCCACATTAGCCAGGTGGATTAAGGAGGTGATAAGGCTCTCATTTGTCTATCAGGGGCTTACTCTGGATTTTGTTAAAGCCCACTCTACTAGAGCAATGTCTACCTCCTGGGCGAAAAAGCATTCGGTCTCTTTAGAACGTATCTGTTCTATTCTCAATCCACTTTTATTAAGCATTATCGTTTAGACCTTCAAAGGTCAGAGGCTACCGCCTTCGGCCAAACTGTCTTGTTATTTGTATGTCGTGGGGCCCGCCCTAGGGGTTATCTCGCTACATCCCCATCTGTTGTGCTGCGGTTTGGACGTAGGGGAATCGTTGGTTATGTATGATAACCTGTCTTCCCTTAGTCCAAACAGCTGCACAAGACTCCCTCCCTATTATGGCTATTGTTATTATTGTTATTTTACTTTATAACTAACACAAGGGGAGGAGGTTCCTCTTACCTTTTTATAGGGGAGGTTAATTATTGCATTTCAATTAATAAAAATTTCACCTGTCCTAAACCGCACACAGGGGCAGGAATACCCCATCTATTGTGCTGCTATTTGGATTAAGGGAAAACAGGTTATCATACATAACCAACGATTATCTTTCCTACAAAGTTAGCTTTTTACTTGCTGTTACTTCAGCTAAGTGCATTGGTGAGCTTCAGGCATTGGCATTGCCTTTTTCCAGGAGAGGGTTCAACTTAGATTATTCCGGGGGATTTTACCTAAAGTGCCATCTTTTCAAAATGTCAATCAAGTCACTATGTTACCAGCTTTTTTCCTCCTCCCACTTAAGAGTGGGAGGAGAAATTACATAAATTGGATTTGGTGAGAGCCTTGCGGATCTACTTAGACCGGACATCGCCTTTCCGAAGATCAGAGAACTTACTGATTAATACCTGTGGTCATGACAGAGGTATCAGAGCCTCTAAACCCACTTTATTTAAGTGGGTTAGGGAGGCTATTTTTTGTTCTCGCCATGCTCAGGGCCTTCTGGTTCCTGAGTTTTTACAGGCCCATTCAACTAGGGCAGTATCAGCTTCATGGGCTGAAAGACGCGCTCTCTCTCTCTGTGGACCAGATCTGCTCCAAAGCAACCTGGAGCTCTCACCTAACCTTTGCAAGACACTATAGGCTGGACTGGCGCACCTTTGAAGCAGCTGCTTTTGGCCATTTAGTCTGTCATCCACTTGCCAAGATCTCCCTCCCTAGGGGATTATACTTGCTAGTTCCCCAATCTTGTGCTGCTGTTGGGCGTAGGGGGAATGGAAGATTATATAGATAATGTTTTCCCTTAGCCCAAACAGCAGCACAAGGCTTCCTCCGTTATCTTGTTGTAATATTTGTTATATCTGTACTTATTTTTTCATGTGTATGATACTTTATGACTAACACAGGGTGGGGGAGGTCTCTCCGGCCTCTTATAGGGGATCTGTTAGTGTAATTAAAAGTTCCACCTGTCCTAACAGCACACAGGGTCAGGAATACCCTAATCTTGTGCTGCTATTTGGGCTATCTATATAATCTTCCATTCTAACAGCTAAACTGCATATTCAAAGGAGCAATCAAGATGTGTCTCTATCGGGAAAACTTAATTAGTGATGTTCAATTTAAAACAAGTTCCCTTATTAGAGATGAGCGAGTAGTATTCGATTGAATACCTCCCCTGCATAGGTATTGGTGTAATCGGTCGAATACCAGTAAACGCAGTAAAAATTTGACTCCCCTCCCACCTTCCCTGGCGCTTTTTTTTTTTACACCAATAACGATGCAGGGGAGGTATTTGATCAAATACTACTCGCTCATCTCTATTCTTTATGTTTGATAGTTGCAAGTCAAAGGATCCCAACAGATTAGTTCGGATGACAGTAAATGTTTTATCTAAGCATTGTGCTACACGTGAACATGCAGAGTACAAAATACAACATTTCGGCTGTTATAGCCTTTTTCAAGTTGTGTTATGTACTCTGTCTCTGTGGGCTGCAAATGTAACACGAGTGATTGTCCTGGCTGTGGGTAGGAGCAACCTTATGGGTTAAATATAGAGCCGTAAACAGAGGAGGCCCACGAGACCTTAATTTGCTTGTGGTATACAGTCCCTCTGGTGGAAAGTCCCCCGTACCTGTGGCTCAAATTGTCTGGGACCAAGCGGCCTAATAAGTTTGTGGAGATGGCCTGTGGGGCTTGTTGATGAAGTTATATGTCATGGCGAGGAGTCCCTCTGTAGCGTGGTCCAAAGCGGGTACCGTTGGTGGCAGTAGTGGAAGGTATGATCATTGTCACAATTTTTGCGTATCTTTTTGAATTGGCCGAACGGTATATTTTTCAGCCAGGGGCCGTAGTGTGCGCTATGCTACTATAAATAACTATTGACCTCCACGCTTTTGAAGTGCATAGATGTGGAAAAGGAGCCATCTGCTATGATTGTGATGAGCAAGTCAGGGAACTCAAGGCTCTCCGTGGAGAAATGGTAAGTGAAAGAAAGACCCAAATTATTTAGTCCCAGGGAAATGAAGTTCCTACCTGATTGCTCATCACTAGAGATGAGCGAACACTAAAATGTTCGAGGTTCGAAATTCGATTCGAACAGCCGCTCAATGTTCGTGTGTTCGAATGGGTTTCGAACCCCATTATAGTCTATGGGGAACAGATACTCGTTAAGGGGGAAACCCAAATCCGTGTCTGGAGGGTCACCAAGTCCACTATGACACCCCAGGAAATGATGCCAACACCTCTGGAATGACACTGGGACAGCAGGGGAAGCATGTCTGGGGGCATCTAACACACCAAAGACCCTCTATTACCCCAACATCACAGCCTAACAACTACACACTTTACATACTCAATACCACATCTCTGACAGTAGGAAAACACCTTGAAACATGTGTATTTGGCACTTGCAGTGAGGAGAGCTTGTCACCAGCAGTGAATTTGGCCCTTGTAGTAAGTTGAGGTTGGCACCAACATTTGTTTTGAAAATCAGGGTGGATTGAGCCTCTAACCAGCAGAGTTTGGGCAAATTCATGGTGGAGGGAGCCTCTAAACACCCCAGTTTGGGCAAATTCATGGTGGAGGGAGCCTCTAAAAACCCCAGTTTGGACCAATTCATGGTGGAGGGAGCCTCTAACCAGCCCAGTGTGGGCAAATTCATGGTGGAGGGAGCCTCTAAAAAACCCAGTTTGGACCAATTCATGGTGGAGGGAGCCTCTAACCAGCCCAGTTTGGGCAAATTCATGGTGAAGGGAGCCTCTAAAAAACCCAGTTTGGACCAATTCATGGTGGAGGGAGCCTCTAACCAGCCCAGTTTGGGCAAATTCATGGTGGAGGGAGCCTCTAAAAAACCCAGTTTGGACCAATTCATGGTGGAGGGAGCCTCTAACCAGCCCAGTTTGGGCAAATTCATGGTGGAGGGAGCCTCTAAACAGCCCAGTTTGGGCAAATTCATGGTGGAGGGAGCCTCTAAACAGCTCAGTTTGGACCAATTAATGGTGGAGGGAGCCTCTAACCAGCCCAGTTTGGGCAAATTCATGGTGGAGGGAGCCTCTAAACAGCCCAGTTTGGACCAATTCATGGTGGAGGGAGCCTCTAAAAAACCCAGTTTGGACCAATTCATGGTGGAGGGAGCCTCTAAACAGCCCAGTTTGGGCAAATTCATGGTGGAGGGAGCCTCTAACCAGCCCAGTTTGGACCAATTCATGGTGGAGGGAGCCTCTAACCAGCCCAGTTTGGGCAAATTCATGGTGGAGGGAGCCTCTAAACAGCCCAGTTTGGACCAATTCATGGTGGAGGGAGCCTCTAAAAAACCCAGTTTGGACCAATTCATGGTGGAGGGAGCCTCTAAACAGCCCAGTTTGGGCAAATTCATGGTGGAGGGAGCCTCTAACCAGCCCAGTTTGGACCAATTAATGGTGGAGGGAGCCTCTAAACAGCCAAGTTTTGGGAAATTCATGGTGGAGGGAGCCTCTAACCAGCCCAGTTTGGACCAATTCATGGTGGAGGGAGCCTCTAAACAGCCCAGTTTGGGCAAATTCATGGTGGAGGGAGCCTCTAAAAAACCCAGTTTGGACCAATTCATGGTGGAGGGAGCCTCTAACCAGCCCAGTTTGGACCAATTAATGGTGGAGGGAGCCTCTAAACAGCCAAGTTTGGACCAATTCATGGTGGAGGGAGCCTCTAAAAACCCCAGTTTGGACCAATTCATGGTGGAGGGAGCCTCTAACCAGCCCAGTTTGGGCAAATTCATGGTGGAGGGAGCCTCTAAACAGCCCAGTTTGGGCAAATTCATGGTGGAGGGAGCCTCTAACCAGCCCAGTTTGGACCAATTCATGGTGGAGGGAGCCGCTAAACAGCCCAGTTTGGACCAATTCATGGTGGAGGGAGCCTCTAAAAACCCCAGTTTGGACCAATTCATGGTGGAGGGAGCCTCTAAAAAACCCAGTTTGGACCAATTCATGGTGGAGGGAGCCTCTAACCAGCCCAGTTTGGACCAATTAATGGTGGAGGGAGCCTCTAAACAGCCAAGGTTCGACCAATTCATGGTGGAGGGAGCCTCTAAAAACCCCAGTTTGGACCAATTCATGGTGGAGGGAGCCTCTAACCAGCCAAGTTTGGGCAAATTCATGGTGGAGGGAGCCTCTAAACAGCCCAGTGTGGGCAAATTCATGGTGGAGGGAGCCTCTAAACAGCCCAGTTTGGGCAAATTCATGGTGGAGGGAGCCTCTAAAAACCCCAGTTTGGACCAATTCATGGTGGAGGGAGCCTCTAAAAATCCCAGTTTGGACCAATTCATGGTGGAGGGAGCCTCTAAAAAACCCAGTTTGGACCAATTCATGGTGGAGGGAGCCTCTAAACAGCCCAGTTTGGGCAAATTCATGGTGGAGGGAGCCTCTAAAAACCCCAGTTTGGACCAATTCATGGTGGAGGGAGCCTCTAAAAACCCCAGTTTGGACCAATTCATGGTGGAGGGAGCCTCTAAAAACCCCAGTTTGGACCAATTCATGGTGGAGGGAGCCTCTAAAAAACCCAGTTTGGACCAATTCATGGTGGAGGGAGCCTCTAACCAGCCCAGTTTGGACCAATTCATGGTGGAGGGAGCCTCTAACCAGCCCAGTTTGGGCAAATTCATGGTGGAGGGAGCCTCTAAAAACCCCAGTTTGGACCAATTCATGGTGGAGGGAGCCTCTAACCAGCCCAGTTTGGGCAAATTCATGGTGGAGGGAGCCTCTAAAAAACCCAGTTTGGACCAATTCATGGTGGAGGGAGCCTCTAACCAGCCCAGTTTGGGCAAATTCATGGTGGAGGGAGCCTCTAAACAGCCCAGTTTGGGCAAATTCATGGTGGAGGGAGCCTCTAAACAGCCCAGTTTGGGCAAATTCATGGTGGAAGGAGCCTCTAACCAGCCCAGTTTGGACCAATTAATGGTGGAGGGAGCCTCTAACCAGCCCAGTTTGGGCAAATTCATGGTGGAGGGAGCCTCTAAACAGCCCAGTTTGGACCAATTCATGGTGGAGGGAGCCTCTAAAAAACCCAGTTTGGACCAATTCATGGTGGAGGGAGCCTCTAAACAGCCCAGTTTGGGCAAATTCATGGTGGAGGGAGCCTCTAACCAGCCCAGTTTGGACCAATTCATCGTGGAGGGAGCCTCTAACCAGCCCAGTTTGGGCAAATTCATGGTGGAGGGAGCCTCTAAACAGCCCAGTTTGGACCAATTCATGGTGGAGGGAGCCTCTAAAAAACCCAGTTTGGACCAATTCATGGTGGAGGGAGCCTCTAAACAGCCCAGTTTGGGCAAATTCATGGTGGAGGGAGCCTCTAACCAGCCCAGTTTGGACCAATTAATGGTGGAGGGAGCCTCTAAACAGCCAAGTTTTGGGAAATTCATGGTGGAGGGAGCCTCTAACCAGCCCAGTTTGGACCAATTCATGGTGGAGGGAGCCTCTAAACAGCCCAGTTTGGGCAAATTCATGGTGGAGGGAGCCTCTAAAAAACCCAGTTTGGACCAATTCATGGTGGAGGGAGCCTCTAACCAGCCCAGTTTGGACCAATTAATGGAGGGAGCCTCTAAACAGCCAAGTTTGGACCAATTCATGGTGGAGGGAGCCTCTAAAAACCCCAGTTTGGACCAATTCATGGTGGAGGGAGCCTCTAACCAGCCCAGTTTGGGCAAATTCATGGTGGAGGGAGCCTCTAAACAGCCCAGTTTGGGCAAATTCATGGTGGAGGGAGCCTCTAACCAGCCCAGTTTGGACCAATTAATGGTGGAGGGAGCCGCTAAACAGCCCAGTTTGGACCAATTCATGGTGGAGGGAGCCTCTAAAAACCCCAGTTTGGACCAATTCATGGTGGAGGGAGCCTCTAAAAAACCCAGTTTGGACCAATTCATGGTGGAGGGAGCCTCTAACCAGCCCAGTTTGGACCAATTAATGGTGGAGGGAGCCTCTAAACAGCCAAGGTTCGACCAATTCATGGTGGAGGGAGCCTCTAAAAACCCCAGTTTGGACCAATTCATGGTGGAGGGAGCCTCTAACCAGCCCAGTTTGGGCAAATTCATGGTGGAGGGAGCCTCTAAACAGCCCAGTTTGGGCAAATTCATGGTGGAGGGAGCCTCTAAACAGCCCAGTTTGGGCAAATTCATGGTGGAGGGAGCCTCTAAAAACCCCAGTTTGGACCAATTCATGGTGGAGGGAGCCTCTAAAAATCCCAGTTTGGACCAATTCATGGTGGAGGGAGCCTCTAAAAAACCCAGTTTGGACCAATTCATGGTGGAGGGAGCCTCTAAACAGCCCAGTTTGGGCAAATTCATGGTGGAGGGAGCCTCTAAAAACCCCAGTTTGGACCAATTCATGGTGGAGGGAGCCTCTAAAAACCCCAGTTTGGACCAATTCATGGTGGAGGGAGCCTCTAAAAACCCCAGTTTGGACCAATTCATGGTGGAGGGAGCCTCTAAAAAACCCAGTTTGGACCAATTCATGGTGGAGGGAGCCTCTAACCAGCCCAGTTTGGACCAATTCATGGTGGAGGGAGCCTCTAAAAACCCCAGTTTGGACCAATTCATGGTGGAGGGAGCCTCTAAACAGCCCAGTTTGGACCAATTCATGGTGGAGGGAGCCTCTAAAAACCCCAATTTGGACCAATTCATGGTGGAGGGAGCCTCTAACCAGCCCAGTTTGGACCAATTCATGGTGGAGGGAGCCTCTAACCAGCCCAGTTTGGGCAAATTCATGGTGGAGGGAGCCTCTAAAAACCCCAATTTGGACCAATTGTGGGAAAGCAGGGTGGAGGGAGCCTCTAACCAGCAGAGTTGGTGGAAATCAGGGTGGAGGGAGCCTCTAACCAGCAGAGTTGGGGGAAATCATGTTGGAGGGAGCCTAGTATTAGCAGAATTGTGCAACGCTTATGGTGGATGAGTATGAGGATGCGGAGGAATTGGAGAGGTTGAGTACAGACATGGAGTTTCATGTTGGGGTGCTTTACACAGGTGGGCACAAAAATGAAGGCTCTATCCAGTGGTGGTTCATTTTTATCAAAGTGAGCCGGTCGGCACTCTCAGCTGACAGACGGGTGCGCTTGTCAGTGATGATGCCACCGGCTGCACTGAACACCCTCTCAGATAGGACGCTGGCGGCAGGACAGGACAGCACCTCCAAGGCATATAGGGCAAGTTCAAGCCACAGGTCCAACTTCGACACCCAATACGTGTAGGGCGCAGAGGGGTCGGAGAGGACAGGGCTGTGGTCGGAAAGGTATTCCCGCAACATGCGCCTATACTTCTCACGCCTGGTGACACTAGGACCCTCCGTGGCGGCACTTTGGCGAGGGGGTGCCATCAAGGTGTCCCAGACCTTAGACAGTGTGCCCCTCGTTTGTGTGGACCGGTGAGAACTTGGTTGCCTACTGGAGGAACTGCCCTCCCTGCCGCCAACGTCACATGCTGGAAACATCTCCATCATATTCTGCACCAATTGCCTGTGGCAAGCATTGATGCGATTGGCCCTCCCCTCTACCGGAATAAAAGACGAGATGTTGTTTTTATACCGGGGGTCAAGGATAGCAAAGATCCAGTACTGGTTGTCCTCCATGATTTTGACAATACGCTTGTCGGTTGTAAAGCACCCCAACATGAACTCAGCCATGTCTGCCACAGTGTTAGTTGGCATGACTCCTCTGGCCCCACCGGAAAGTTCAATCTCCATTTCCTCCTCATCCTCCATGTCTACCCATCCGCGCTGCAACAATGGGACGATTCGAAGTTGCCCGGAAGCCTCCTGTATCACCATCACATCATCGGACAACTCTTCTTCCTCCTCCTCCTCCTCCTCCTCCTCCTCCATTAAACGCAGTGAAGCGGACAGATGTGTGGACCTACTCTCCAGCTGTGACGGATCGGATGCTATCCCTAACTCCTCTGTGTGATCTGAGTTATCCCTGATGTCAATCAGGGATTCTCTCAGAACACACAAGAGCGGGATTGTAAGGCTCACCATCGCATCCTCAGAGCTCACCCTCCTTGTGGACTCCTCAAAGACCCGTAGGATGTCACAAAGGTCTCTCATCCATGGCCACTCATGGATGTGAAACTGAGGCAGCTGACTTTGTGGCACCCTAGGGTTTTGTAGCTGGTATTCCATCAAAGGTCTCTGCTGCTCAACCACTCTATTCAACATCTGAAACGTTGAGTTCCAGCGTGTGGGGACGTCGCACAAAAGCCGGTGTTGTGGCACATGCAGGCGTTGCTGGAGAGATTTTAAGCTAGCAGCGGCTACTGTCGACTTGCGAAAGTGGGCGCACATGCGCCGCACTTTCACCAGTAGCTCTGGAACATTGGGGTAGCTCTTTAGGAAACGTTGCACCACTAGGTTGAAGACGTGGGCCAGGCATGGAACATGTTGGAGTCCGGCAAGCTCCAGAGCTGCTACCAGGTTCCGGCCGTTATCACAAACGACCATGCCTGGGCCCAGGTGCAGCGGCTCAAACCATATTGCCGTCTCATCGAGGAGGGCATCCCTCACCTCAGAGGCAGTGTGCTGTCTGTCCCCCAAGCTGATCAGCTTCAGCACAGCCTGCTGACGTCTACCAACGCCAGTGCTGCAACGTTTCCAACTCGTAGCTGGGGTCAATCTAACAGTGGAGGAGGAGGCGGTGGCGGAGGAGGAGGCGGTGGCGGAGGAGGAGGCGGTAGAGGAGGAGGAGGAGGGGGGTGTTCTTCTCGTGTCCCTGCCAGGAATGTTAGGCGGGGAGACGAGGTACACCGGGCCAGTTTGGGAAGCAGTCCCAGCCTTAACTACATTCACCCAGTGTGCCGTCAGTGAAATGTAGCGTCCCTGTCCGCATGCACTTGTCCACGCGTCGGTGGTCAAGTGGACCTTTGTGCAAAGCGCGGAACTAAGGGCCCGCCTAATGTTGAGTGACACGTGCTGGTGCAAGGCGGGGACGGCACACCGGGAGAAGTAGTGACGGCTAGGGACGGCATAGCGAGGTGCCGCAGTTGCCATCAGGTCCAGGAAGGCGGGAGTTTCAACAAGCCGGAACGCCAACATCTCCTGGGCCAGCAGTTTAGCGATGTTGGCGTTCAAGGCTTGCGCGTGTGGGTGGTTAGCAGTGTATTTCTGCCGCCGCTCCAATGTCTGAGAGATGGTGGGTTGTTGTAAAGAAACGCCTGATGGTGCCTTTGATGGTGCAGGAGAAGGAGATAAGACAGGACCAGGGGAGGATGAGGTAGAAGTCAACAAAGTGGCGGAGGCAGATGAAGTGGTGCCTGGCTCGTCCTCTGGAGTGCATCGCCAGCACAGTCAGCAGTGGCAGTGGCAGAGGCAGTGGCAGAGGCAGTGGCAGTGGCGTGAACGGCAGGCGGCCTTTGTCCTGCCGTTGCTGCCTGCCACTGATTCCAGTGCTTGGATTCCAAATGACGGCGCATTGAAGTGGTGGACAGGTTGCTCTTCTCAGAGCCCCTAATCAATTTCGAGAGGCAAATTGTGCAGACAACACTATATCTGTCCTCGGCGCATTCCTTGAAAAAACTCCACACCTTCGAGAAACGTGCCCTCGAGGTGGGAGTTTTTCGGGGCTGGGTACGAACTGGAACATCTTGGGAGATTCCGGGTGTGGCCTGGCTTCGCCTAAGCTGCTGACCTCTGCCTCTAGCTACCCTTTTTGGTGCTGCACCTGCCTCAACATCCACACTACTTTCCCCGCTTGACATCCCCCCTGTCCAGGTCGGGTCAGTGTCCTCATCATCCACCACTTCCTCTTCCAACTCCTGTCTCATCTCCTCCTCCCGCACAATGCGCCGGTCAACTGGATGCCCTGACGGCAACTGCGTCACATCATCGTCGATGAGGGTGGGTTGCTGGTCATCCACCACCAAATCGAACGGAGATGGAGGAGACTCTAGTGTTTGAGCATCTGGACACAGATGCTCCTCTGTTAGGTTCGTGGAATCGTGACGTGGAGAGGCAGGTTGAGGGACAATGAAAGGAGCGGAGAACAGCTCTGGGGAGCAGGGACAGTTTGGGTTATTGTTCTGTAAAGCTTCGGAATTTTGGGAGGAAGGAAGACAAGACTGTTGGGTAATAGGAGGAGAGGAGGCAGAGTCTGACTGGCTGCTGGACAATGTGCTGTAAGCGTTCTCTGACAGCCATTGCAAGACCTGTTCCTGGTTCTCGGGCCTACTAAGGTTTGTACCCTGCAGTTTAGTTAATGTGGCAAGCAACCCTGGCACTGTGGAGTGGCGCAATGCTTGCTGCCCCACAGGAGTAGGCACGGGACGCCCTGTGGCTTCACTGCTACCTTGCTCCCCAGAACCATTCCCCCGACCTCGCCCACGGCCTCGTCCACGTCCCTTTCCGGGAGCCTTGCGCATTTTGAATTCCTAGTTAGAAATTGGCACTGTATACCAGTAGTAAAAATTGTGGGTGCACGTAACCCCAATATATTCTTTGAATTACCAGTCAGAAACTGGCACTATATGGCAGTAGCAAGAAATGAGGGTATTTGTATTCCCAATATATTCTTTGAATTCCCAGTCAGACAATGGCACTGTATACCAGTAGTAAAAATTGTGGGTGCACGTAACCCCAATATATTCTTTGAATTCCCAGTCAGACACTGGCACTATATGGCAGTAGCAAGAAATGAGGGTATTTGTATTCCCAATATATTCTTTGAATTCCCAGTCAGACAATGGCACTGTATACCAGTAGTAAAAATTGTGGGTGCACGTAACCCCAATATATTCTTTGAATTCCCAGTCAGACACTGGCACTATATGGCAGTAGCAAGAAATGAGGGTATTTGTATTCCCAATATATTCTTTGAATTCCCAGTCAGACAATGGCACTGTATACCAGTAGTAAAAATTGTGGGTGCACGTAACCCCAATATATTCTTTGAATTACCAGTCAGAAACTGGCACTATATGGCAGTAGCAAGAAATGAGGGTATTTGTATTCCCAATATATTCTTTGAATTCCCAGTCAGACAATGGCACTGTATACCAGTAGTAAAAATTGTGGGTGCACGTAACCCCAATATATTCTTTGAATTACCAGTCAGAAACTGGCACTATATGGCAGTAGCAAGAAATGAGGGTATTTGTATTCCCAATATATTCTTTGAATTCCCAGTCAGACAATGGCACTGTATACCAGTAGTAAAAATTGTGGGTGCACGTAACCCCAATATATTCTTTGAATTCCCAGTCAGACACTGGCACTATATGGCAGTAGCAAGAAATGAGGGTATTTGTATTCCCAATATATTCTTTGAATTCCCAGTCAGACAATGGCACTGTATACCAGTAGTAAAAATTGTGGGTGCACGTAACCCCAATATATTCTTTGAATTCCCAGTCAGACACTGGCACTATATGGCAGTAGCAAGAAATGAGGGTATTTGTATTCCCAATATATTCTTTGAATTCCCAGTCAGACAATGGCACTGTATACCAGTAGTAAAAATTGTGGGTGCACGTAACCCCAATATATTCTTTGAATTCCCAGTCAGACACTGGCACTATATGGCAGTAGCAAGAAATGAGGGTATTTGTATTCCCAATATATTCTTTGAATTCCCAGTCAGACAATGGCACTGTATACCAGTAGTAAAAATTGTGGGTGCACATAACCCCAATATATTCTTTGAATTACCAGTCAGAAACTGGCACTATATGGCAGTAGCAAGAAATGAGGGTATTTGTATTCCCAATATATTCTTTGAATTCCCAGTCAGACAATGGCACTGTATACCAGTAGTAAAAATTGTGGGTGCACGTAACCCCAATATATTCTTTGAATTACCAGTCAGAAACTGGCACTATATGGCAGTAGCAAGAAATGAGGGTATTTGTATTCCCAATATATTCTTTGAATTCCCAGTCAGACAATGGCACTGTATACCAGTAGTAAAAATTGTGGGTGCACGTAACCCCAATATATTCTTTGAATTACCAGTCAGAAACTGGCACTATATGGCAGTAGCAAGAAATGAGGGTATTTGTATTCCCAATATATTCTTTGAATTCCCAGTCAGACAATGGCACTGTATACCAGTAGTAAAAATTGTGGGTGCACGTAACCCCAATATATTCTTTGAATTCCCAGTCAGACACTGGCACTATATGGCAGTAGCAAGAAATGAGGGTATTTGTATTCCCAATATATTCTTTGAATTCCCAGTCAGACAATGGCACTGTATACCAGTAGTAAAAATTGTGGGTGCACGTAACCCCAATATATTCTTTGAATTCCCAGTCAGACACTGGCACTATATGGCAGTAGCAAGAAAAGAGGGTATTTGTATTCCCAATATATTCTTTGAATTCCCAGTCAGACAATGGCACTGTATACCAGTAGTAAAAATTGTGGGTGCACGTAACCCCAATATATTCTTTGAATTACCAGTCAGAAACTGGCACTATATGGCAGTAGCAAGAAATGAGGGTATTTGTATTCCCAATATATTCTTTGAATTCCCAGTCAGACAATGGCACTGTATACCAGTAGTAAAAATTGTGGGTGCACGTAACCCCAATATATTCTTTGAATTACCAGTCAGAAACGGGCACTATATGGCAGTAGCAAGAAATGAGGGTATTTGTATTCCCAATATATTCTTTGAATTCCCAGTCAGACAATGGCACTGTATACCAGTAGTAAAAATTGTGGGTGCACGTAACCCCAATATATTCTTTGAATTACCAGTCAGAAACTGGCACTATATGGCAGTAGCAAGAAATGAGGGTATTTGTATTCCCAATATATTCTTTGAATTCCCAGTCAGACAATGGCACTGTATACCAGTAGTAAAAATTGTGGGTGTATATAGCCCCAATTCTATTGCTAGGGGACTTGCAGGGTATTTCTGGGGTGAAGGTGGGGGGGCACACCGTTGGAACGGGTATCGGGTATACGGGAATACACTGACAGTGTATTCCATTCAGGATCCTGGGAAAGCTGGGTTGCGGCGATTGAGCCCGTCAGTGCCACGTTACACTGACAAGCTTCTCCCTGGAATTTAGCTCTTACAAGAGCTGTTGTGGTTGTCTTCTCCTTCCTATCCTAGCCTGTCCCTGCCTACCCAGAATCTAAGCCCTAGCTAGCTGGACGGAAACCTCCGTCCTCGGTGAATTGCAAGCTCAGAATGACGCGAACCTGGGCGGCGCTGTTCTTTTAAATTAGAGGTCACATGTTTTCGGCAGCCAATGGGTTTTGCCTACTTTTCTCAACGTCACCGGTGTCGTAGTTCCTGTCCCACCTACCCTGCGCTGTTATTGGAGCAAAAAAGGCGCCAGGGAAGGTGGGAGGGGAATCGAGTAATGGCGCACTTTACCACGCGGTGTTCGATTCGATTCGAACATGCCGAACAGCCTAATATCCGATCGAACATGAGTTCGATAGAACACTGTTCGCTCATCTCTACTCATCACCTTTCCATACAAAAATGAGATTGTGAATATACCGCTTAAAGAGAGCAATGTGTGTGTGTGATAAATAGGGGAGCTATAGATATACGGTTCTTCAAAACGACGCATATACAGGTTGGCATACGAGGGTGTGAACCTGGTCCCCATTGTACAACCCCTTGTTTGTCTGTAGATCTTATTATTGAAAGAAAAAACGTTATGTTCGAGGATGAAATTGATGTCAGACAGGAGAAATTGCCTCTGATTGTCTGGCATGTGTGTATTTGATGGAAGAAAGTGGTCTACTGCTAACAGACCTTTGTCATGGGGAATGTCAATGTATAGCTGTGAGACATCTGCAGAAAGAAGGGACCAGTGAGTGTTGGATGGACGGTTCTTATTGAGCTGGTGTAATTCTTTCATTGTGTTGAGTCCTTTAAGTATGATGTAATGTTAATAGTCATTTCTTAATTGCTCGTCAGAGAGCCTACCCCAGAGATAATGGGGTGGTCAGGGGGACATGTGAGAAACTTATGTACCTTAGGCAAAAGATTAAAAAAAAAAAAAAAAAAAATAGAAGGGGTGGCTCAGTAACGTGTAAAAATGTATTTTTTTTGGTTAGTGCGTTTTCTTTTGATGCTTGTGAGATGAGAAGTATGTATTGGTTAACATATGTGGATAGTGGATTAAAAGGAAGGAGCTCGCAGAACTCCATATCACCCAATAGATTTACTGCTTCATTGATATAATCGGTTGTATCTTGGATAATCATACCACCACCTTTTCGGCAGGTTTAATGGTTATATCGAAATTAGACTTAAGTTGCTTTATGGCTCGTAGTTCAGAGTAAGATTAATTTTTGGCCGAGGGTATGTGGTGTCCAGATAGTTTTTGTAGGTCTGTGTGGATAGCGAGAAGAAAGTATCAATAGCAGGGCCCCTGTGTTGTGTGGGATTGAAGGAGGAGGGTGGTGGAAGATTGGGTGATGGTGGTGGAGCTGTTAATTGGGGTAGCAGAGTGATGGTGGGAGCTGGTATGAAATAGGAGGCACGGTTAATTGCAAGGGGAGGGCTAAAAAGGAGTCAACAGAGGGTTTGGCGGAACGGTGGGGATGCTCGGAAGACTACACATATGGTGTGGAATTGAAACGTGGTAAGCGGTAATGGCATTGAGTGGGCCCAGAGGTAGTGCAAGAGGGGCCTCCAAAGGCACTGAGGTAGATGAGGGTGAGGATGGGACCTAATGGATGGAGATATGTGAAGAGAGTATGGGTGAGTCCTCATGGACCGATATTTGTGAAATGTGGAGGTCATCTGTAGATGTAGGTTGAATAATGGAGGCTAGGTGATCTAATTCTGAAAGCTCCATTGGCGATATTGCCTGCTGAGATGGGTGGTATTGTATGGTATCCTCTCTTCTTAAAACACTAAATAGACGTTCACAAGACCAAAGTTACAGAAGCAATGATCTGTACAAAATCCTACTCAACCACTACTTGTGTTTTCATGTACTCACACACTTTAGGATAGCAATTTTTATTTATTTTATTTATTTTTTAACGATGGATAAAAATTAAGTTGTAATGCAAGTCATTGTCCACAAATATTAGGATTTTTACATGGTAAACTAAAAAAAAAAACACAAGTCAATGTTTCTGTTAATAAATCTTTAATTTCACTTTTACAAAAAAAGTTTTATTTTAACGAGCACTTAAAATCAAGACAAAAGCTGTGTATTCACAATATGGGGAGAGAGTGTTCTTAAAAGTTACTTCTGTTTATTCCTCCTCTACTTCCTAATGGAACTCCTGCAAAGAAAGAAAACTACTGTAGAATTATATCAATTAGATAATACTTGAAGAAAAAAAAGTCAATTTTGCTATATTTTGAGCATTAACAATATTTTCTGACTAGAACTTTCACCCATAAACTATTCTACACTGTATTGTATCTAAAAATGACAAACTACCAGGTGTGTATAAAAAAATAAAATAAATATAAATATATATATATATATATATATATATATATATATATATATATATATATATATATATATATATATATATTTCACCTGAAGAAATCCATCATGACTTCAGCACAGAGTATTCTGTATTCATTAATATGCTAACCACTCCATGATCAGGCCATTTTGAAGGCTATATACACACTACCAAAGCCTTCAGTTTGGAGAATCCAGCTGTCAATCACACACACACACACACACACACACACACACACCTCAACAGCCTGGATATATATGGTCAATGAGTGTAGGACATTGTCTAAAAGAATCAATTGCAATTTAAATCCAAACATGAACTGGTTAATAGCTTAAAGTTTATGGCCGTCTCATAGATGCTATAAAGTTTCTTGCAGAATGATTTATACAGACATTAAAGGGGCTATCCAGCCTTTATATGGATAACTAATCCTCAGAAAAGGTTATAAATATAAACTCGGTGGGGATCAGATATCAGACGATCAGTAAGGGTACCAGCAAGCTCCATTGTGCAGTGTCGGTGCTGGGGTAATACAGCCCAGCACCCATATTGATGATCATGAAGATAGGTCACCAATATTAAGAGGCAGGTGAACCCTAAGTTATTTCACTTTACACTCCATTTTACTTTTATGAGCCAACCAACCTCTTTGCCTGGTAAACTGTCGCCCCCGAACACCAGGTCTTCCAGTCTGTGGATGAAGTCTCACTCGTCTGAGGGGCTTTGACTGATTGGTGCTTGTGTCTGCATAGAACACATCAAGAAAAAAAAGTGATACGTTATATTCCAACACACCAATAGGTCTGCAAAGAAGGCTGCAGATGGAAGTAAGTGGCCAAATAATCTAACTTTCAGAAACTATATAACAAGTATACTATTAATATACATGATGGAAAAGTAACAAAGATTCATTTATGGGCATGAAAACACGCTTACCAGTCTGGTGTGAGGGTGCAGAGAGGTTTGGAAGATAATGTAATAAAACATGCTTTTCCACAAAATGGGGAACTTTTTGATGTGATACAGTGGGATTAATGACTAAGGGGGCTTTCACAACTGTGCTCTCTCTCCAGTTTGTGCACTTCCGATGGAAACCCGGCAATCTGTTTTAAAACCCATTCACTTCAATGGGTTTGTAAAGATGACCATCTGTATGTGCCTTCTGCCTTTCCGCGGGGAAACCGTTTTCTTTTAGCCAGATGCAAAGTTGGACATGTTGGACTTTGTGTCCGGCTAAAAAAAAACGATTTCCCAACAGACAGGCAGATAGCGCACACAGACGGTCACATTTACAAACCCATTCAATTGAGTGGGTTTTAAAACTGAATGTCAGTTTCTGTCCCCTGTCCAGTTTTCCTGGGGCTGAAGACAGAAACCCAGCTGAATGCACACACCAGACACCAAGCGCAGGGGTGAAGGCCCCCTTACTGATCAGTCTGTATGTATTCCTTGTTGTCCATCTATGGATATCGATTTACCACTGTAATTGACATACTACTTGTAATTGTTATACTATGCCTCATTTCAGTGCTATTCTGCCCATATACATAGCTTAAAGAGGACCTTTCATCAGATTGGGCACAGGCAGTTCTATATACTGCTGGAAAGCCAACAGTGCGCTGAATTCAGCGCACTGTCGGCTTTCCCGATCTGTGCCCCGGGTAAAGCGCTATCGGTCCCGGTACTGTAGCGCTTTACAGTCAGAAGGGCATTTCTGACAGTCTGTCAGGTACGCCCTTCTCCACAGCAGCGCCTATCGCGCTGTACAGTGTGAGCAGGGAGGAACGCCCCCTCCCTCTGCTCACAATGCTCGTCTATAGACAAGTATTATCAGGAGGGGAGGGGGCATTTCTCCCCGCTCACACAGTACAGTGCGATAGGCGCTGCTGTGGAGAAGGACGTACCTGACAGTGTCAGAAACACCCTTCTGACCGTAAAGCGCTATGGTACCAGGACCAATAGCGCTTTACCCGGGGCCCAGATCGGGAAAGCCGCTGAATTCAGCGCACTGTCGGCTTTCCAGCAGTATATAAAATTTCCTGTGCCCAATCTGATGAAAGGTCCTCTAAGTTTTTTTTGGTAAGGTTGTACTGTTTTCTGTGTATACATTCCTGTACCATAAATGGTCATGTTATGCATTGATCAGACATACACATCCATGAAGCTCACCCCCCTCACCCCTCTATCTAAAAGGTACTATAACACTGATCTATTGTGCTGGTTGGCTACATTCCAGGAATGCCAGACGGGTGCTTATTAGAGCATAATATGCAATGCGGCCTCACATTTCTTCAAGTCAACCACTTTGCGTCACCTGTAGCTATCATCTTAGTTTTGACTTCCTTTATATATTATATATTCTAGTCATTCTACAACCATCTTGAAGTTAACCTGTTCAAAAAACCATTTGCATACTCATATCCATTAAAATACCAGTGTAAAAATACAATACCAGCAGAAGAAGAACTAGGAGGATCTTGGCTTGTAGAAGGAAGGTCAGTTTCAGAAGGTTGAACGGGATCTTGGTCTTGCTGCGTTTCCATTTCCAGCGTGGACTCTGCGGCAATTCTGTAAGAACATTATATGCTCTTCAAATTGAATAGCTTTTATTTTGTGAACCAATGTTTCATCCAAGTATGAACTAGATACTTGAACACATGTAGTACACAAACCGTAAAAGGAAATTAAAATATTAAAAGCAGAGCTTACCCCTCAGATTCCGCCTCCACAAAAACTTCATCTCCTTCATCTGCCGTGCCAGACTCAACAGCTGTAGAAACATTTCCAGTGGAAGTTGTGACCATAGGAACGGACTGAGACGCATGATCCGAAGTATCAGCCGCAGGGTTCTCGGCAAAAACAGAAACTAGGAAGCAAGGCCAAAACACATTGAATAAGAACAGATTATGCAAACGTTTCACTTCTAAAAACAACAAGACAATCAGCTGGACGCTCTGCTACAGTAAAGATATGTTCTCGGACTTGGTTACATGTTTGGTCCTACCTGGTGCTGCAACTTGAAGAGGTGTCGTTGGGACGCTGCGACCACCTGACTCCTCCTCATGAGCAAGAAACAATGGCGTTTCATACATCCCTAGGCCTTCAAACATAGAACATGGTAAAACAAATGAGTGTTCAAAACCTAAAGTAATAAACTTCACAAACTCAGGACAAGAAACGCAGCTACAAAATGTAATACACTCCCAAAATTCACCAAGGAGGAGCTGCATACATTGAAACTTTACATGTGTGAACGTAATGGTTGTGTTTACAGGCAAAACTGGACAACAGAAATAAGGCTCTAGTATCTGAATACAAGAGGGAATATGGTTGGGTATAGAGGCATACAGGTTCCAAATGGGATCCTGCAGCACAGTTGTCCAGAGATGTTTGAGGTTGCCAAAGCCGGTTTCATATCAATTGGTAACAAACCAGGGCTAAGTCTCCATACCCACACTTGACTCCAAGCAGAACATGAATTTTTTTTTACAAAACTGGTGGTCTGTTTGGGCATATTTGCCGTGTGCGTGCCCTCATATAACCACTGCTCCAATACCTCTCAATAGCTAGGTCAGAACAGATTAAATAGTAAGCAATTTTATTGACGATCCTGCATCTCTATAGAATGACCAACACACTCCAAATCAACTGTGAAAAAATCTGATTGTAATTAAAGGTATGTCTAGCTGTCAACAATCTCTCACCATAAGGCACACTACCCAAAAGTAACTTTTTCTTGTGGCAAGACCCAGTGTATATCAGACCACACCTAAAATCATTTACATAGCTGCATGTCAAACTTTGCATCAATCAACCATTTCTATGTGAGTGCATTTTTTTTTTTAATGTCAATGAGTATTCATAGGTTAAAGGTTTAACTCTAAAGTACTGCTTAGATAAAAAATGAACACTGAAATGAATTTCATACCTCCTTGAGACGCAAGCTGACCAAGGTCAGAATGACTAGAGCTGGCTTGTGGCATGTCTTCCGGTGGCCCAAACCGGAACCGAGGTACTCCAGCTACTTGGGGGGAGCTGAAAATATGTACACAAACCAAAATTACTAAACTATTTAATTTAAAAAGATGGAGAATATAAATAGATTGTCAGGATGAACTGTGACATTACTGGAAAAATAGTCTGGCTGTCATTTTACCACATATAAGTACGGTCACCTATCCATTACTCTGTGACACCATACTGTAATAGAATATTTTCATCCACAATGGTAAAAGCGTGTAGTTAGCCTACTAAGTGATCAAAGGATATAGAAATACTAGCCATAATCAAACTATGGATTTATAGTTACTCAAATACTAGAACATTTCTCACTCTTTTTAGCACCACTGGTACAGACCTGGCCATCGACATCTTTTGTTATTACTAGTGTCAGCCTCTTACTGTCCAGGTCTATACCCATGGTGCAATGTCCCCAAATGAATTCAATGAGAAAAGGATTTTATGGATAGTACATTTAACCTGCACAGACAATCCTAGTGTGACAATAAGGACAAGTTACATGAAGCAGGACCCTGTATTTCTATAATACACTACATCTTATGCAACAACTTACTGAATTGCTTCTGCAAAACCATCTGTACGATGCGGTACAACAAGTGTTGGTGTGCTCGGCACTGTGCGATCTTCATCATCAAAAAAGTGTTGCTGTTAGGGAAATCAATGTAAAGTGAATATATATAATTTACTTATGTCTTTAGTAAATAATTTTAAACAAAACTTAAAATCTGCAAATATTAAATACATCTGTAACGATAACTAAACAATAAATGAATCATCAAAATATTAATTGTTGAGTATAAAATTCAATTGCTTACCATTCCACCTAAGCCAGGTGTAAGCTGAAGTCCACGGCCTACTGACTGTCTACGGGCCATCTGAATTCGCTAAGAAATTGTAAGATATTTATCGTTATATTCATTTTAGATGACATTCAAACATTATATTGCCTCCGCTATATTAATATCAGGAAACTTTGTCTTTAGGGTGAGATTTCTATTAATCTGGGCACCAGCAAAGACCTATGATGCTAGAAGTTCCAGAATGACTGCGACTCTACTGTTAACTCACATTATGTTGCAAGTATGACACTAGTCATTTTGGAATTCATTGCATTATTACCATGATGAAGTAAATTCAGTTAATTAAAGCCACGGTCAGGACAGAATAAGAGTAGGCACAATGACTGTTTCATGGCCCAAATAAAGCAGTGTAGGGCGCTGAAGCGGACTAAGCAATAAATACATCGGATCAGCTGACAATCCCCCCTACCCCTCCATCAGTTCAATTCAGATAAAAAAGGGTTGATTTGAATTGGTACCTGAGCTGGCGGTCCAAGCTCTTGAGGAGGAGCATGGATTGTTAAACGGGGAGGCAGAGGATGTGGTGGTCTGCGCGGGGACTGAGGAGGGCGAGGACTTGGACGGTCAGAAGCAGAAGAAGGCTGTTCTCTAGCTTCTTGTGAAAGTGATGATTCAGTGGTCCCTGTAGAAGCTTCACCTATACACAAAGATTAAGGCAGCTACTGAGTATGAGAAGTCAGTCAAAAGAAAAGCAATTCACCAAGTTCACCCAACAAATCCTCTTCCAGGTAGGAATACATTGTAGAATAATCCATACCACTATTTTGAGAGTCGGCAGGTCTTTGCCCAATATCTCCAGTACCCATACTTTCTTCTGTCTCTGTGCCAGGATCAGTTCCTTCAGCACCCTGAGGATAAACAAGTTAAAATGAATTCTTATCCTATAGATTAGGGTAAACTTTGAAAAAAACAAAAAGGCCGAGACCACACATTATGGAAAATCTGTAGTCGTTGTGCAGATTTTACTTCATTTATTTGTCCAAGTCCGGAGTGAATTTTACAAGACAAAAAAACAAACAAAAACAAACCTGAGACATGCGTTGACCAACCCATACACAACCTCTCACCTCATTCTCCTACCCCATTCCACTTTTTCCCCCTGACTCCCAGATTGAGGGATAAGTGCTTTGGTGGACATAGCACCCTGGCCCCGGCCACTAGGAGGCTGACACATAGCCTTCAATAGAGCCCCGCAGGACTGGGCAACACCTAGGCCCCCCCAGTTTTCCCAGGCATCCTGGTCTCTCTTGGCTGGGTGCAGTGAGGGTTGGAAGGGGGAGGGGTTTAGACGTCTTCCAACCCTCTGTGTGGGAATCCAGTGCTCCTATGCAAGCAGCCCTGCTCTCAGAGCTTTTAGCCAACCTGGTGGGATACGGCTCATGTGGAAACTCTGCAATATTTTTTTTTTTTACTTCTGACTGACAAATAAATGCAGCAAAGTCTGCTGTTTTTTTCCACGTGTGGTCTCAGCCTTAGGCAGCTTTAGGTGCGGTGTTTTTTTAAATTTGTCTGTTTTTTACTCTGTCCTGTTCTATAGTTTGAAAACGATGACAAACCCAATTTACATAAAACCACTTTCTCAGTGTAATATGGGATAACTAACTATATTGCTATTCTACAAGAGGGCTGATTTAAAAATCACAACTACATACTGGAGGATCATCTCGGTCATAGGTATCATTGTCATCAGGACTACCATCTTCGCCATTACTCTCATCCCCTTCTTCACCCATATCACCATCATCCTCATCATCTTCATCCTCCTCATCATCATCTTCAATGTCCTAAGGAAAAAAAAAACAACAAAAATTAGGAAAAACTACAAACACTCTATGCAGACCTCTAGCATGCAGAAATTGTAAAATATTACCTCCTGCTCTCCTTCATTTTCATCCTCTGCATCCTCTCCATCACTTACTATAACAATTATGTCATCATGTTTAGTGGTAGAGGCAGAATCCTGAGAGGATTGCACAATTTGAGGTGGATCCGACGCTGGCATTGTATTATCCATAACCGGTGGTATAGACTCCTCACTCTCATGAATTAGCGGGCATTCCAGACTAGAAGACTTCAAATTTAAAAGAATTAAGGAAAAAGAAAAGGGGAGAAAAAAAAAATTACTTCAAGTGCAAATTCTTGGCTTTCTAAATAGATCTAGTCAAAATAGTTTAGTAAGGAGACGTGGTGGCGAACCTATAGCATACGTGTAAATGCACATAATAGCTGAAAACTGTCTGTGTAGGACGCAGGTCCACGGCTTACATTGACAGAACACTGTGACCTCTCCCCAACTCAATGACGGCACAATTACATCATTCATCAGCACCTGTATTTCTGTGGAAAGGGAGGGCGTCAGGTCGCTCTTCGTGGCAGCGCAGGTAAGTACAGGAGCAGATTATACTGTGTTGGGGCCCCTTCACTATTTACATCATACGGTGTGTTTTATAGCAAACAAATGATATTAGAGGTTGTAAAAACCTTGCACAGTCACTATAAAACAGGTCCTGAGCAATGTAAATAATTTAGAACAATTAAAGGGGTTGTCTAGGCAAAAAATGGACAATCCTTTAAACTTTTAAATCAGCTGGGGGCATAGAGAAAAAAAAAAAAGCATACTCACCTGTCCTTGCTGCTCTGGTGTCCTCCCATGTGTCCCAGTTCTTCTGCTCTGGCAGCTTCTCCCGGGTCTCTTCCAGAGTTCCACTGAACCCGCGCTGAGGCAATCTGTGAAGTGCCTGCAATGTCACTACCTGTGACAGCATAGGTCCTCTTCCTGAGGCTGTTGATTGGCCTCAGCGCTCATCTGAACCTGGACGCGCAGGAGGACACCAAAGGATTGGGGACAGGAGAGTACGCTTTTTTTTTTTTCTTTCAATGCTCCCGGCTGATTTAAAAGTTAAAAGGGTTGTCCATTTTTGCCTAGAAAACCCATTTGGGTTAAGGTCTCACGTGGCGTCCCGCAGCAAATAAAGCGCTGATGTTACAACCAACGGCTACGCATCATGGTTCTTCTCGCAGCGCTTTAGACAAAGTTTGCAGTGGTTTCCTGTGCGGACTGTCTCAATTATACCTATGGGGAAACCGCCGGTGTTTCTGTAGGTATAATTGACATACTGCAATTTCCAAAACCGTTCCAGTTTTGGAAATCACCAAGTATCCGCAGCGCAGTTTTTACCATAAAGTGGACATGCGGTGTTGCATTGCATAAAATGCGGTAAATAAAATACATTGAATAAAATGCGATGTTGCACTGCTGGTGACTCACGACAGGCTCCCTTTAACCTTTCCCCGCCAGTGACATTTTTCGATTTTGATTCCTCGCCTTCCAAACCCCATAACTCTTATTTTTCCATTCACAGAGCCATATTATGGTTTAAAGGGGTATTTCCATGAACTGAACTATATTTAAATTAGTAGATAATTAAAAGCTAAAACATTTGTGCAAATGTAACTAAACATTTTGCAGAGTTGTAAAGATTCTCTCTAAATATCTTGTGGTCACAGTCTGTTGTCTTGATCGGTTGCCAGTGGATAAGACCATGAATGCAGGACCTTTCTAAAGGTCAGAAAATCAGCCAAGATGTCCATATTATGGTTGGGTTATCTTCTGATACATGTAGTGTCCCTGCCTGATGACCCTGCTACAATAAGAAAATCATGGCTGGGTTTCTGACAAGTCCCAAACCATACAAAGTTTCTGCATTTCTGGTTGTATCCATTGGCAACCGATGTAGACAACAGACTGTCACTACTAAGATGGTTAAAGAAAATCTTCAAAACTCTGCAGAATTTTTAATTACTTATATTTCCAAAACTGCTTAACTTTTAATTATCTACAAATATAGATATGATTATGTACATGAGAATACCCCTTTAATGTTTGTGGGACAAATTGTTCTTTATAATGGTACCATTTATTCTGTACAAAGTAATAGTAAGCTGAAAAAAAAAAATTGAAGTGCATTTATGTGACTTTCTTACGGCAAGATGACCAGGGGTGGTGGTGGGGTGTTAATATGGACACTGTTCATGGGCATTAGTGCTGGATATCTGCTGTATAATACAGCAAAACCCCCAGCGGCTATGAAGACCGCTCAGCTCCTCCTCATATTTAAATACCCGACTTTCGCCGTACTATTACATTTTAGGTACGACAAAAAATTGCAGATTTTGTGCAGAACCACCATTTACATGAAAATTTGGAACTTCTTGCCTGATCAATTTTTTTCTTCGTAGATCAAACTTTGATGACACAACACCCTTATGAAGTAGGCTCCAGAATATGTTACAAATTATTGCCTATTTTCTAAATTCTGTTAGCAGTAGCTGAGGCAAGCCAATTTCCCATCTACACTTGTATAGAAATAAAATCAGAAAAACTGAATAATGTATCACTATCTGATTTTAAATTATACACAGAACTACAAAGAACATTTATTTTTCACCAGTAAGCTCAATGAACGATACAAGACTGTGGGGCTGGGCTGATATCCCTTTAGCCTACCATAGGACTTTCTTACACTTCTGCTGCAACTTACAGAAACAAATGTATATTGGAAGTGAAGAAACAAGATCATTACCTGTGTAAGTGTCTCTTGGGATTCCTGATCAATTGAGTGTGATTCTGCCTCGGGAAGGTCTTCTGCTAAAACCTCCTCCTTAAAAGAAAACAAAATCCCAAGAAGACATTAACTCTCTGGAGAGGCACTTTACATTAAACAGGTTGTCCGTCTTTAAAAGTGAAACTGTTTGCTGGCTGTGACATCCCAGATCCCTTCCGCTGAAGCCCCTTTAGCCTAAGGCCCCACGTTATGGAAACGCAGCTTTTTTTGTTGCGGTTTTTTTAGCCTTTTTTGTTCTTATACTTTCCCTTTCTGCTCAATCCACCGCTGACTTTGGTTCAAAAAATTGCAACAAAAAAAGCTGTGTTTCCGCAATGTGGGGCCTCAGCCTTAATGGGTCTTAGGATGAGACCCAGGAACGTTACAGGTAGTGATTGGCCTCAGCAGTCACATGTGCTGCCAGAAGACAATAATGGACCAGATAATACTGGGAAAGGAGAGTATGATTTTTAAAATTTTTTACTGCAAAGTTGAAGCGGTCAAGTTGAAAGCTGAAAGGTGAAGCGGCGCTCCTGCCGGCGGTCAGTTCACCGAACTGCAAATCTTTGAAGAGAGCAGTTTTAACTGCTTTTAGTTAAGAGATGGCAGACTAAGGGACCCCTGATGAATCTTTGTGTCTAAAAGACGAAACGCGTAGGGTCAGCTTATATAGTACTAGCTTTTACCCGCGACTTCGTCTGCGGTGATTTGAGAATTGGGCGGACACAGACGTGTGAAACTGTAAAAGTGCTTTAAAAAGTTTGGTGGGCTAGCAAATGTGATGTGTTATATTGTGTATGTCGTGATACAGACAATGTGATGTGTTGTATTGTGTATGTCGTGATACAGACAATGTGATGTGTTGTATTGTGTATGTCGTGATACAGACAATGTGATGTGTTGTATTGTGTCAGACAATGTGATGTGTTGTATTGTGTCAGACAATGTGATGTGTTGTATTGTGTCAGACAATGTGATGTGTTGTATTGTGTATGTCGTGATACAGACAATGTGATGTGTTATATAGTGGAATGTGAGTGAGTAGAGTGAGGGCTACTCCTGAGGTGACAGTAAGGAGTGTGCAGGCAGGTTGAGGCAGGAAATGCCAGGCAGTGTGTGTGAGTCTATAGCTGGGGCTAGGAGTCCTGCTTTTGTGAGTCTCCTGCTAGGAAGCCATGTTGTTTAGTGGCACCAAAAGTAGCCTGTGACTCAATCCTAAGGGAAAACTATGTTTGTGGAAAATTGCACGCAAATCCGTCCAGGCGTTTTAGCGTGATTGAGGAACAAACATCCAAACTCACAAACATCCAAACACACAAACTTTCACACTTATAATATTAGTAGGATATGTGAACCATTTGCCAATGTGAGTCTGAACAGGGACCTGGCCATCAGTACCTCCCCCTCTCTGTTGGTGTGGCGATAGACCAGTAGCCTCGGAGGGGTGGAGGAGTTTTCTGCTGAGCCTGTCTACATAGGTCCTGTGTATGAGACTAGACTTCGATTATATGGTCACTAAATCTTTGTAGGAGGTAGCCATAGATGGTATGGTATCTAGAGCAAGGTGCCTACAATAGTGCTCCTCCCTTCAAAGATTTTTCTCACTAATAGGATATGGTTAGCCTTTTGTGTGGAACATGTTTTTACACTTTTTGGGATGTTTTTAAAGGATATTAATAAAAGTGAAGTTTTATTCATTTATAAATTAATATGGTGGACAAGTCAATCCTCCCTCTGTGAATCCTTTGATGATAGGAATTAACTACAATATATTTAGCTGAGAATTTGTATTTATAACCTTATCCCATAGAAGTGAATTGGACAAGGCTGTAATTACAGTCCAAGCGGGTGTCTGTGGTGTGAGCTTTCAAGAATGATACACTTTGACAATTGTTCTTTCAATATTGATGACCTAACAAAGTGGACAACCCCTTTCACGTGCAGATGAAAAGAAGAAGGTAACTACAATGCAAAGACTACTGCTATAGAGCCACTTCTAATAAAACAAACCTCTGGCTCCACTCTCTGCAAAATCCTCAGCTTCTTGTTATGGGGAAAGTCGGGCTCCTCCATGGTCTGCTCTGAGGTCTCCATAGAGCTTTCTTCTCCTTCTTCACGTTGACGTTTTGACACAGAAGAACTTGCTATTGCTGAAACTGCAGAAGTGTTCTAGGTTAGTAAATACAATTTTTAACCCCTTAAGGACCAGGCCATTTTTTGGTTTCGCATTTTCGTTTTTCCCTCCTCACATTTCGAGAGCCATAACTTTTTCATTTTTCAGTTCACAGAGTCACATGATGGCTTATTGTTTGCGGGACAAATTGTACTTTGTAATGGCACCATTCAATATGCTGTGCAATGTACTGGGAAGCTGGAAAAAAAATCAGAATGAGGCGCAATTGGAGAAAAAAATGCATTTGCGCCATTTTCTTATGGGTTTAATTTTTACAGCGTTCACTGTTTGGTACAAATGACATGTTACCTGTGTTCTACGTGTCAGTACGAACGCGGTGATACCAAATTTATATAGTATTTGAAATGTTTTGATACTTTTAAAAAAATGATAAACTTTGCAAAATAGAAAAAAAAATGTGTGTCATGTTCTAACACCTGTAACTTTTTCATATTTCCATGTATGGAGCTGGTTGTGGTGTCTTTTTATGCGGGACAAGATGACGTTTCTATTGATACCATTTGGGGAAAGATCTGATGGTTTGATCACTTTTTATTCAATTTTTTATAGGAGGCAAAGTGTTGAAAAAACGCTTTTTGGCTGTTTTTATTTTTTTTGCCGCTACGCCGTTCGCAGTACGGGATAAATGTTTTAATATTCTAATAGTTCGGGCATTTTGGAGCGTGGGGATACCTAATATGTTTATGTTTAATGTTCTTTAATTACTTTTATAGCTGATCTAGGGAAAGGGGGGTGATTTGAACTTTTATATATTTTTTTAATACTTTTAAAAACTTTTTTTTTTCTTCTGTTACATTTATGATCAGACCCCTTAGGTACCTTGAAACCTAGGGGGTCTGATCACTCATACTAGTCACTGCAATACTACAGTATTGCAGTGAATAGGAAAATCGCAGCACTTCTATTAGACGATGCCTCTGGCATCGTCTAATAGATCTAGTGCAGAGACAAGCCTGGAAGCCTTCAATAGGCTTCCGGCTGTCATAGCAACCGATCACCGCCCTCATGTGACGTTCAGGAGGGCGGCGATCGGAGAAACATGGCGGCGCCCGTGCCGCCGGCGCCGTTTACACACTGCGGTCACGTTTGACCGCAGTGTGTAAAGGGTTAACAGCAGCGATTGGCTCGGGCACCGACCGCTGCTGTTATTGGCAGGTCCTGGCTGTATTATACAGCCGGCATCTGCCGTGTATGGAGCGAGCTCAGCGTGTGAGCTCGCTCCATACATCCCCATGCGACCCATGACGTACAAGGGTCGCTAAGGGGTTAAGCTTAAGACTATAATAAAATGTTAAAACACCTACAAGTGGTAAACACAGATGAGGATGTAGATGGCCTTTCTATAGGAGAGCTTTGGACAACTTCTACAGCGGGTTCCAGAGTGCAGAGTTCTATGGTAGGATGCGACTGCTGAGTAGGCTGGACAAAGGCAGTTTGCTGCTGGACAGCTGGAACTGGTTGTGAGAGCGAGGACTGAACATTTGGGCTAGTAGAACGAACAGATCCACTGGTACTTCCAAAAACTGGTACATGCTCCAAAAGGCCTTCGGACTGCATTGCTACATAGAACAAAAGAAACAAAATACGCACCCATATTAAACAAAACAGCATCTTGAAAGTTATTGTAAAAACAAGAAAAATAGACATGCAGCAAGTTGTGATAAAGAATAGCAGACAGGATACATGCCTTCTTGTGTTTCCACCTGGGTCGTGGGCATAACTGTAGCTGTTGGAGTAGATGCAGCAGGGGTAACCATGGGACGGATACTAGCTCTTGGCGGTCTTTGAGCTGTAGTCACTTTACTCGGTGTGGCCACAACTGGAGTTGGTTTGATATTAGCAGTTGGTGGTTCTGTCATACTGGCCCTGGAGGATCAGGAACATAGGCAAAAATAAGTTCATGATTTCAATGTATTGGATCATATCTATGCAACACCCTTAAAAAAACTCACTTATGCATGGCCTAATGCTACATTTTTGCCACTATGTTTTTCTGGAATGTCAGGGTTTTTTTTTTTTTTTTAATTTGTTTGATTTTTGCCACTGACTATATGCAAACAATAAAAAAAAATACAAGAACTAAGTTATTGGTCCTAGAGAGGATCAATAACTGGAGAAAGGCTTGCTGTCCATTCCCCTTTACTTACATTCCCCTTTCACCGGGTGCAGCAGTTGGTTTCACAGTTATCTGTCTCTGCTCTGGTCCCTGCAAAAATGAATTTTAGAAGTTAGCAGGGGAACTCCTGAGAAATGAACCTGTCCTAGACTTCCAGTGCAAAGTTTTACCTTTGATGGCTCCTGAATCTCATCCCTTTGCTCATGATGGCGTTCTTGTTGCTCACGCAGCTCTCTCTCTAAGCGGCAGATCCTCCCTTCATACTGAGATTTTAAAGCACTCATTCTAACCTCCAGCTCTTCCTTCTGCTGGTCGAGAGAATTGAGCCTTTGTTTCAAGTCTTCATTTTCACTTGACAGCTGCTCCTTTAATGCTATATAAAATTACAACACATACAATCAAATTTTAGAACTATATGCTACTATATACCAAGTATACTAATGTAGAACTATTGCTAAATAGCAAAAACAATGGATACTTGGATACTGGTTTTTGCCATGTGGATGAGAACTACAAAGAAAATGTGCTTGCTGTTTCACAGTAAATCACTGTGGATTTTTTAATGCAGTTTCCACCCATGTGGCTTATAGAAGTGAAGCTCAAGCATTACAATCAACTGTATCCACTGTACAAGCCATAGCTGCATTGAAAACTACAGCAATTTGCGGTATGAAAGCAAGAGGTTCTCAGACCCACCAAACCTATGTGTATGAGTACACACTTATTATCAAAGGTACAAAGCAGACACACATGTATGACCCGTAATGGTAGCACTTCATCCTTACATGTAAGTTGTGCAAGCTTCTGCTTGGCTCCGAGGAGAGTTTTCTTAGTTTTCTCCTCCTTTTCATTCATCAGCTGACGCATTTGCTCCTCTTGAGCAGTTTTGTCTTGGAGATCTCTATGTACTTTGGATAGCTCAGACTGAAGTTGTGTAATCTGTTCCTGCAAAGCCTTAAATTCATTTTCTTTTTCATCCATGGTCTACAAAACAAACAGAAGTATATATTAAGTATATGGCTAGAACACTTTCACAAAGTAATGAAGTCATCTTTAACAAACCATATGGTATGCAAGCCACTCCATGCTGCCCGTTGAATACGTAACAGGTACAATTTAACTTTGTAAATTTTTTATTCACCATATCTAGCCAATATAGGATATGTGAAAAACTCAAATATGTGGAGATATTCGTATTAGCAAAAAGTATTTGACCAAATAAAGTGTTGCTTTTCCATAATTCTTAGATTGATTTCTACTAGAGATGAGCGAGTACTGTTTGGATCAGCCGATCCGAACAGCACGCTCCACAGAAATGAATAGATGCACCTGGTACTTCTGCTTTGACGGCGGCCGGCCGCTTAACCCCCCACGTGCCGGCTACGTCCATTCATTTCTATGCGAGCGTGCTGTTCGGATCGGCTGATCCAAACAGTACTCGCTCATCTCTAATTTCTACCATTTAAAGTATACTATGCATACTATATGGAAAGAGGTTATTTCAATTTTAGTAAGAGTTACCTTCTTCATAGCTTCCAACTGTCCTTCTAGCGTCGATATCTTGACTTCAGCTTGTGCCCGGGAATCCTTCAATTCTTGTAATTCCTTTTGAGCCGCTCGCTCTTCTGACTGATTTGCTTGGGCTGTTGAGGTTTCAGCAACCAACTAAGAATATAAACAAGACCTTGTAATAGAATACAGTCTCCGAGTACAATAGGCTTTACTGCACTGCTATTAACCAGGTGGAAACACATGCACCCAATACTGTAACACTCTAAGCCTTTTAAGATTTTGGTTTTCAAATATTTTTGAATTATAAATGTAAAAATCAAATACAAAACAAGTAGACAAAACAGGTTACACAATTCAGAGATGAATCTAGATGTGGGTCAGTCTCAAAGCCTATGAACATTAGAGATCAATAAAGCATTAACTAGGAGAACAGAGTAACATCAAAGTCTCCTTATACTAGTGGGATAAAACATCAGCATGTTTGGCAAAAGGGGGAAGGAGAGATAAGTAGGTTTATGTTAAACGGAGAAGGTGAGGGGGAGGAGAAGACAGAGTAGGCTTGAAGAGGTAACAGGTAGGTAAAGAGGAAGAGTATGATAATGGGATATAAAAAAATAAAAAAATTGTGAAAAAAGGGACTGATTCAGGCACACAAATCCAGCCAGGGTTGCCATGTTTTCCGGAATTTGTTGTGGGTTCTGTTTTGGTAACTTGAAAGTTCTTCAAAACGGGAGATTTGGGACACGTTGGCAAACCACAACTGTTTGGTAGTAGGGTCTGTCTGGAACTGGAGTTGGGGAATGAGAATTTTGGCAGCAGATAGTGAGTGAGTGCTTAAAGGGGTATTCCCACGTCGCATACTTACCAGTCTTCGTTTCTGTGAATTCTTCAGTCTTCCGGCTTTGTCTCGTCATTGGTGGGCGGGGTCACATATGCAAAGCCAAGCGGCGAGATGCCGCCGGCCCTGCGTGCGCGCTCATAGACCAGTCTAGCTTTCACAGTGCAAATACAGACCCGACAGGGTGTCGGGTCTGTATTCGCATTGTGAAGGCTAGAACTAGTGTATGAGCGCGCACGCAGAGCCGGTGGCATCTCGCCGCTTGGCTTTGCATATGTGACCCCGAAGCGGAATAACAGCATCGCTCCTGCCGCTGCTTGCTTCATGCAGGGCAGAAGCATAGCGATGTTGCTGGCTTCACCTGTACCGGCGTTTAAACCTGTATTGGCGGCCCCTTCCCCCAAAGGGTAAACTACCCCCCCCCCCCCTCCAGGCTCGCTCCCGTGTACTTAGCCCCTCCTCCCTCCCCCCTGAGAGCAGGCTGATACATCACTTGACTCAGGAGCAGCTAGGTCAGGGCTGTAGCCACAAAAAAATGAATAAAGTAAAATAGTGGCCAAACAAAGCAGTTTTGCTGAAGCAGTGTATTTAGGAAAAGTCTTACATTCACATTAACAAGCAGTATAGATAGGATCCTTGTGATGGGACAACCCCTTTAAGTTTGCTTTGGAGGGCTTGTATTGAGGCCATGGCAAAGAAACTATTTCCGGAGTGATAGAGAAGGGTGTTTTTGTGATCTTTTGAATAGTATCTTGAATATCTTTCCAAAAAGTCTGGATGATGGGACAGTACCACTAGATGTGCGATACAGTTACTTCATGGGACTTGCAATGCCAGCAGGAGTTGGAGGAGGATAGTAAATGTTGGAAGAGCCAGGAAGGGGAGCGATACTACATAGTTAATAATTTGTATTGGTTTTCTTGGATACGGACGCACTGTGAGTGTCCGTGCGCAGAGAGGATTGTTTGATGCCCAGTTCAGATTCCCAAGAAGAGAGGAAGGATGGTTTAGAAGGTTTCATTGGATGTAAATATCTGTCCAGCATATAGGAGATCTTCTATGTATGCAGGGTATTTACCAGAAGATAATCCTTTCATTTTGAGGAGAGACTGAAATATGCGTTCAAAGTGATTCCAGTGAAGGAAAGAGATGAGTGTCTTCCTCAAGAAGGGACATTGCCTGTGTTGGTAAGTTAGGGCCATTTTGAATTAGAGTATCCCAGATAGTGGAGGACCCAAATTTTTTAAAGGCTATGCAAGGATGTGCTTAGTTAAAAATGACTTTTCCCAGTGATAGAGCCCCTTTAATATTTTTGTAATTCATGAAGGAGACTTCTCCGCTGGATATGTTATTCAGCCAAAACATCACATGCATTGGTGAGTAAAACAGAAAAAATCTGAAAAAAAAAACAAAAACAAAAAACAAAAAAAAAAACAGCACCCCAAACATACATCTACTTTTATTCATGGAAGTATATCTGACCTTATCATGCTGAGCCTTTAATTCTTCATACTGGGTCTTGTATCGCCTTCCAATTTTTTTCACTTGGGTGATGGTTTTTATCTTCTCTTGTATATCCGCTACTTTAGCATTAAGCTCCTTCTGCAGATTTTCCTTTTCATTCTTTAGTCTCAGGCTCTCTTCTTTTGCATTCTGGCACTGACTCTGACTTGTATTCAGGGCTGCATTTAACCTGATACAGGAAAGGGAGAATATTTGCAAACTGAAATACATGGAGGAAAATCACTGCAAGATCCCATAATTCTATTAATAATCATAAAACCTAGTATGTTCTTATTTTATAATAAGTTTTAAGAGCATTTGATAAGTGACCCATAAATTGAGGTGCAATATTCTGTGATTGTTTTAGAGCAAACTGGGTAAATATACAAAACATTGGTATTTAACCCTATATTACGCCTTGTTCTGAGGATTGCAGAGATCCCAGCCGTCAGATCAGAGAGGAAACTTCTATCCACATAAGTTTCCATTTACCGTGCAGTGTCAGTCTTCAGTTTTCCGGTCTCTTCAGTCAGCTGCTGAATGCGTTTAATAGTAACCTCTCTTTCGGACACAAGCTTTTTATACTCCTCCACATCTGTATCCTTTTGTTGGTTAAGCAAGTGCTTAAAATGAGAAAGAAAGCAAAAACAATAAGTAAAGGTTCAAGATGGATTCAGGATGCATGGGAAACTTGCATGAGCTCTGCAGTTATATTACAAAAGATATATGCTAAATAGCGCAAATCGTTCAGTTGACTTTTACCCTGAATTCTCAGTGTGGACCTGTGGCTGACCGGGTATGTAGACTTAGTGGATTTAGGTTTTTACAGCCTTCAGCTGTCGTGTGAATCTTTCTGGGCCAGAGAATGTTGAACTGCAGTCCAAAAAGGCCTTTATGACCAGTCAACAGTTACCGCTAGTCCAACTCTCTTATGTAAGCTTATGAAAGCTAATCTTGTAGGTTTTCAATATCCAGAGCAGGACTTACATTCCAGGAAAAAAAAAATAGGGTCTTTACAATTTGTGCTCAGGGGGTTGTCTGGATACATCCAGTTTGGTCCATGTCTTGTTTTATTAAAAACCAGAACTCTCCTGAATTCATGTGGAAATCTCAAAGAGAGCTTTGACAATTCATCTCTTAACAAGCACCATAACATTACAAGAGGTTGTTTGGGCTTCAGGTTTTTTTATGGCCCATCCTCAGGACATGTCAATAAATACCTGATGGGTGGAGGGCCAACAACTGTATCCAGAGGACTGGCCCATCCTGTACAATGGGAGGTGAGCTGTGATGATTGTTGCTATACAAGGGACAGAGCTTTCTGCTCCTGGCCCTTTATAGTGTATAGGGAAGGTGCCAGAAGTGGCTCTCTACAGCTGATCAGTCCAGGGACTTGCTTTCATTGCCCAACCATAAAGTATTTATGGCCTAGCCCTTCAAACAGAAACTAGGTGGAATCATAGGTGCATTTTTATTACTTGCAGTGGGTAGAGGATACACCCCCCTTCCCAAACACACTATGTTTCAGTTGACTTTCGATAAAATTAAGAAATTACAAGTAGGATTTTATGAAAAATGCTGTAAATCACCTACCAGGGGACAAGACTGAAAAAGCCCAACAGTAACTAAAACACTGTATGAAATGTGGTGACTTGATTCAGCAGAATACCTGTGTTCGGGACCTCCAGAGTTTCACATCTTCCTCAAGCAATTTCTTCTCTGCCTGTAGCATACCACTTTTCTCACTTAACTCCGAATTGGATTCTTGCAGTGGTAATATATTTGCCTCAAGTTTCCTGATCTGAAATACAGATTGGTGGCTTAGACCTTAAGACCTCTTATGGGTCAATTCTCACAAAACACAAATAAGGCATAAAAAGAAATGTATTTTGTTATAAAGATTTTCTGTCAAGAAACCGTAAAATATAGCAAGTTGCAAAACGTAATCAGCTGATCTTGGTTATAGATCATCAGCATATTTCACAACACTTTACAGGCGTTCACTCACTGTACCTAGTAGAACTCACAATCTAAAATTCCTTACCTGTAGATCTATAGCTGCAATGATCGATACGCGCACTGTAACATACTGAGTAGAACTCACCTTAGCTTGAAGTTGCTGCAAGTCATGTTCCAGCTTCTCTTTGTCTTCCCTTAACAACCGATTGGTTTCAGATAAAACGTTCATGTTATCGGTTTTTCTCATGAGCTCATCATATTGGGCCTTAGTTTTTGCAGTTACCTGAATTTGATAGGAAAAAAAAAAAAAAAAAGTGTCACACCACATCGATAGCTGTCTTTAGGATTCCAATAGCAGTAACATAGCAGCATATCCAGCCCATACCAAGTGATTGACCGCTTTCCCTGTATCACTGGATATCAATCATTGTGTGCCTGCCTCTCTGTCTGCCTCTTGACCTGCCATTATTCTCCATGAGGAGTCCGAGCTGGATTTATTTTTCTTCGAAATTCTGCTCCAGAACTCGTAAACCTATATAAATCACTAAGCTCAAACTTCTCTTCCACTATTATACCCTGCTCTCACATAAGACAACATACAATCATCTGTCAAGCTCTGTTTAACCTCTTACGGACATCTGCCGAAACAGTAAGACATATGTCAGGTATTTAAGTATCGTGTCGATTTAGAAACTAAGTAGGTGCCATAGTTGCAAGTCTCTGCTGTGATCAGAAGTGACAACTCCCCCAAACACATATAAAGATACACAAAAGGAAGCCAACACACTAGGCATCCAACCCACACAATGCCAATTGAATTACCGTATATACTCAAGTATAAGCCGAATTTTTCAGCAAACTTGAGTCAGCAAAAAAATTTTTTTATTTTTTTATTTGTTTAAGGGGGGGGGGTCTATCTATGACCAGCTGCAATATCAATGTATAGAATCTCCAATAAAATAGTGGGGGGAAAAAAAGAAGCTTTAAAAAAAAATAAAAGTTCTAAATCACTCCCTTCCCTAGAATACATACAAAAGTAGAAAATTACAGTGAAACACATACACATTAGGTATCCCTGTGTCTGAAAGTGCTCGTTCTACTGAATATAGGGGATCTGCAGTGCTCCTGTTCCGTCGGGAAGGGGTTAATAGGAGCACTGCAGATACGCTATATTCAGCCAGACTGAATTCCAAGTAGGGGAAAAACCCCAGTCTTGAAGCTCAGGGAAGGGGCAGACAACCAAAACACCCCCTCCCCTTCCCCAGCACCCCAAAACTCCGACCATTTTAATTTTTGAAATTTTCCAGTAGCTGTATTCCCCCCCCCCCAGGCTTATACTCGAGTCAATAAGTTTTCCCAGTTTTTTGTGGTAAAATTAGGGGCCTCGGCTTATATTCGGGTCGGCTTATACTTGAGTATATGCGGTAGCTCCAAACGAAAGAAAGCTTTAGGTAGGTACATTCTCTCAAACACATTTCATGGAACAGAAGACTTCCAGTAAAAAGATACACTGAACAGAAGTTACAAACCCAACCTGAACTTTTTCTCGTTCTGCATTCAAGCTGTCCTGCAGCTGACCGATTTCTTTCTCCATATGTTCTATGCGCTGGCGGTATCGCAAACATTCAACTTGTGCAACTTCAAATCTGGTCTCTGCAATTTCTTTTTCCCGTCTCACAAATCTGCAGGTCACCAAACAAAGATATTTATCACAGCAGTTGCAGGCATGAAAACACATATGTACATACAGATCCAAGTGTCTAAATGGCACTTGAAAAAAGTACGACGTGCGAAAGGAAGCGTAAAACATCACTATGGCTAGCCAAGTAAATAGCGCAACTGATATTTAAAAAAAAAAAAAAAACACATCTGTTGCAAGAACTAAAAGGATAGGAAAATTAGTGTCGCAAAGAACAGCAGTGTGAACAGAGACAGACAAACACAAAAAAGCCTTTTTTTAAATTCAAACGTTACTCTGATCACAGACATATCCACAGGGCATGAGAGATACAGACTGTTGTACCAATACACAATAGATTAGACTGGGCAGAGAACTGCATGTAAGCTTAGATTGCTCTTTTCTTGTCAGTCATTATTCTTGACATAACAGGGTTCACAAAGCCCCTGCTGTCTCCCATTGCTGGGGATCCTAAAATCACAGCACACTCTCCGTTCACATACCTGAGAATTTCCATAACTTGCTCCTGGGACTTTCCTTCTTCACTTAAGGGTACATTATGAGCGCTTTCCTGAACAGATGTCACCATTTTTTTACTGAGGTTTTCTAACTGTTCATGTAATAGCCTATTTTGCTTTTCCAAATCTTCACACCGAGATATACTCTTTGAAGCTTCATCCTATGGATACATTAAGTGACTAAAGTGAGAAAGATACTTCAACTGGTCGCAGCTAAGTCGCAAAGCACTACACAAGCGTAATGAAAGGCTAAACTAAGCAAAAACATTTTGCCTTTTTTTTTAACCTTTGGAAGAAAGTCTAGGAAACTACATGTGAAATTAGCTCTTGGTATGGTATTATTATATGTTGCATCATGTCACGTGACCTGCACTCATAACAGCACCTCCACAGAAGAGATGCCTACTTAAAATTACCTTCAGCATTCGTTCTCGCTCCTCCCAAGATGCCTTACTCTCCAGCAGTTCAGCTTCCGCCTTCTGGGCAGTCTCCTCAGTTTTCTGGCGTGTAGCAGCAGCATTATTCAATTGCTCTTTAGCTGCCTGAAGAGCTTCCACGTCCGCTGCATGCAACATCAGTTCACGCTCATATTTATTCTGTGCTTCAGCAGCAACTCTAGCCTGTGATGGAGGAAAATATGGTTTTAGAAAGTTTTACTAAAAAGTTTCAAACTTTTCAAAAGTACAAAAACTCACTTGCTCTTGGCAATCCTGCCTGGCTTTCTGCTCATTGTTTGCTGCAGTACTCGCCCTTTGAAGAGCAGATTGGACTTCTCCTTGGACGGTGGAAAGACTTTGCTTGAGCTGTGATAGCTGGTAAGGAGGGGAACAAAATAAAAATTATACCAATAATCACTAAGTCTAAGTTCATATCTGTGCCAAGTTTCTATCTGGTCTAGATCTATGATAAGTTACTAGATGAAAAAGTGCTGTGAGCCCAACTTACTCAGGCGATTTTTAGTTCATTAACGTAGTCTCTTATAACTAAAAACATAGGAACTTATAGTTCCTAGAAGACATAAGTCTATTAAAACAACTGTATGCTGACAGTCACATGGCAATTTAAGAAAACGTATCGCCATTTCTAAAAACATATCTACGCAAACTGTCATAGGCAGGTAGCAAACTAAAGACTTGTAACCATATATGCACGGCATACCTGTTGCTCCATGTTTTCAATAGCTTTGTGTTTTTCATCTCTGAGCTCTTGTTTTTCCTTTTCTGCTTCCATCATCTTCTTTTCAAGCTGTGCTTGGTACTCCGCTGCCTCTTTCATTCGTAATTCTATGGTTTTACGTGCTTCTTCAGTAACCTTTTAAGTATTATTTTATGATAGTTTTAGGTAAAAACACTTTTTAGAATTAAATCAGTCAAAATAAACTAGAATGCCAGAAGAGAGGAGGAATACTGACAAAACTGGGGATTTGTTCTGGTGCTCTATAAAATGCTTTAGTAACTAAGTTATACCATAACATTCAAAAACTAATACATATCTTGTATAAAACACTTTACAAGGCCAACCACTGAACTTACAAGTCACAGTCTCTAGAGACAAGTAAGACCTCAGTATCCTAAGAACCAAGCAGCTAATATATCAATGATATCCAGGTTCCGCAGTTACATTTCATTTAGTTTTCTTGTACCTGTTTCTCCTTGTTGAGAGATTCTTCCAAGCCAAGCACAACCTCTCTATATTGCTCCACATTACTAGTGGCAGTCTTCAGCCTCTCTTTAAGGTCACTCACTGACTCTTCAGATTGTCTCAATTTATTCTTGATCTCTTCTATATCTTCACCTTTGTCATCTGCATCTAGAAGAAAACAGCACATGCACGATTTACAATGTACAACTTATCCCTAGAATACATACATTACATTTTCCTGATGGAGAAACGTCATAGCCATCCCCCAATGTATATTACCTTTGTTGGCTGATGACTGGCTTGTGCGAGATGCCAACTGTGCTTCAAAACTACCAAGTGTTTGTTTCAGTGCAGAAATTTCTTTATGGGAATTTTTCAGAAGTTCTTTTGTGCTATTGTGAAGATTTACTTCCGATTCATACTGTCTTTTAAGGTCCAAAATCTGAACCTGTAAATTAAACATTTAATTTTCATAAACAGATGACAAATGTTAAGAAAAAACAGGGGGATGGGAAGCCTAAACAAGGGTTGACTTACATCTTGATTTTTACCGGTGATATGTTTCTGCTCTATTTCATGCTCCAATTTCTTCTTGACTTGGGTTAGCTCTTGCTCCAGCTTTTCTATTTGATTGGTATATCTCTGTCTAATTTCTGCATCAGATCTTTCAAGGGTGACCTAGAGAGCATATCCAAAACTAAGAACTCCATAACCAGCACAGGTACAATGGTGAACCAAACAGAACAGACTATCCAGATGGCATCTCAGGAAAAATGTAATACCATCAATAGGTATTCAATCGAATATTACGGTATTCAAAATATTCATACTCAGTTGAATACCATGCAGTAAAAATTCGATTCCACTCCCACCTTCCCTGGCGCTTTTTTTTTTTTTACACCAATAACTATGCAGGGGAGGTGGGACAGGAACTAGGACAACGAAGGCATTAAAAAAAAAAAAAACACCGTATACAGTAGAGATGAGCGAGTAGTGAAATATTCGAAAATTCGAAATTCAATTTGAGTAGACCTCAATATTCGACTATTCGATCGAATACTTACTCGATCGAATACTACTCGCTCATCTCTAACCATCAAAAATGGCTTAAATATTAATGTGCTGCTTAATAGATTAATAAATAAAATATAGTCCAATTATAGATGTAGTTACATATCACACAAGTCACAAAATGAAGAAGAAAGCAATGAAATAATGTAACTAACCTGGATAGTCTGTAGGTTTGTTAGTAGTAGATTTTGACCCCTTTGCTCAACAAGTAAGGAGTCTCTTTCTTGGGTAAGTCTACTTTCTGTCATCTTCAAAAGCTCCTTTTCCCTCTTTAAGTTTTCCACTCTTACCTTTAAACAAAAACAGAAAAATAAAAAAAAAAAATTAAAAATTATACTCTAATAAGCGAACACAAGGGCCAAAAGTATATTAAACATGCAGGACGAAGGAACCAAAGCACTTTGTATCTTTGGGCCCAACTTTACTAAGAGACATCTCATTGTGGAATATACACAGATGGCAGAAAGTCTACACATTTTCAGGCAGAAAATCTGTACCATAATACACTATCCACTCCAGTAGAGATTAACAAATCTCATCCAAACAATACTTAAAGAGGACCTTTCACCATATCCGGGCACAGGCAGTGTTATATACTGCCAGAAAGCTGACAGTGCGCTGAATTCAGCGCACTGTCGGCTTTCCCGATCTGTGCCCGGTGTGAAGAGCTTACGGCCCGGTACCGTAGCTCTTCTATGGTCAGAAGGGCGTTTCTGACCATTAGCCAGGAACGTCCTTCTGCCTCGCGGCGCCAATCGCGCTGTGCTGTGGAGCCGGGAGGAACTCCCCCCTCCCTCTGCTCACACAGCTTGTCCATAGACGAGCATTATCAGGAGCGGGGGGGGGGCGTTCCTCCCCGCTCCACAGCACAGCGCGATTGGCGCCGCGAGGCAGAAGGACGTCTCTGGCTAATGGTCAGAAACGCCCTTCTGACTGTAAAGCGCTACGGTACCGGGACCGATAGCGCTTTACACCGGGCACGGATCGGGAAAGCCGACAGTGCGCTGAATTCAGCGCACTGTCAGCTTTCTGGCAGTATATAACACTGCCTGTGCCCAGATATGGTGAAAGGTCCTCTTTAAGAAACATGTAAAATTGACACATGGTGGAGGTTCTTAAAACCTCAGCACATCCATTCTTTCCGTAGACTTTCACTGTGCATTTCACACGACTAGCAATACATAGGGTGAAATCTGGGGCAAATCTGCAGAAAAACATGCATGGACCTCAGTAAATTCGTAGAGAAAAAAAAAAACAACTCCATTTCCAAATGCATTCATACAACTGTTTAGCCTAAGGGCTCGTTCACACCTGTGCCCGATCTCCGTTTTGCAGGTTTCCGTTTCCTGCACAAAACAGAGGCAGGATACGGAAACCTGCAGGACTCTCTCACCCATTCATTTGAATAGGTGAGAAAGCTGTCCGGCGGTGAGCGTTTTATGCTCTCCGCCGTGAAACCGTTTTTTTAAAATCCGGACACAGAGTCGGACATGTAGTACTCTGTGTCCGGATTTTTAAAAAAAACGGTTTCGCAGCGGAGAGCATAAAACGCTCACCGCCGTACCCGGTCTGTGGTATCCGTCTTCTTGCATGCAGAAGACGGAAACCACAGAACGGAGTGCCGAACGCAGGTGTGAACCTAGCGTAATACTTACTTCTGCAACAGCTAGCTTTTCATTGGCCGCTCTCAAGTCTTGTGTTATTGTGTTAATGATTTGTTCTTGTTTTTGAGTTGTGGCAGAAAGCTTTTGCGACTTCTCCTGTAAAGTTGTTATTTCCCTTCGGTAGCCTTCAACATTATCCTGTAACATTTCATATCTGACGAAGCAATGATAAGATTAATAATATTATTTAAAGCCCATACAAGTTTAAAAATCACATGAAATCACATACATCGAATGACAACTCTGTCTGACATATGAATGGGCCAAGTAATAATGATGGCATGTAAGCAAGTGCCATCTGTAGTCAAAAATGGTCATTACTAGTAGAATCACAGGAAGGGCAACATCCCATACTAAGCTTTTCTTTGCTTGTGAAGAAGCCTGCATTTGAATTACATTTTTTTTTAAATAAATAAAAACATTTTAGCCTTTGTTCACACTTCGTAGGAGACTCAGTCCCAGATTCCGGCGAGAACCGTCAAAAAGTCTCGCAAAGGAGTGGCAGTGTCACACCTTCCATGAGGCAATGGCCCCAGGTTTATGGAATAAACTGGGGTGCAGTACTATTATTATTATTTTTTTTAAATCAGCAACTACTTATTGTGTTATTCCAATATGCACCTGCCAATCTTTACACTCCTGTCCATACTTCTGTTCTGGCTGCCCTCTAGGGAGCGCTACACTTATGTCATAGCACTGGGGGGGCAGTTGTCATATACTGCAGACGGGCTTTAAAAAAAAAAAAAAAAAAGGGGATGTCATACACTGTGAAGGTGTATAAAAGGGGGTCAAACAGTGTGGACGTCATAAAAAGATGTGACAGGCACCAGAGTTAGGCTAGGTTTTTTTTAACAAACACAAAATGCTCAAAAGGTTAATCATCACTGGTTTAGATAAATAGTGTCAATGTGTATAGGGACAAACCAAAAGGTACGGCACAATTTCAGGGAACAGATAAGTGGAGCTCTAAGGGATATTACCGTTTGGAAGCAAATTCTAGCTGAGTGGAAATTTTTGCATGTTGGGAACGAAGCTCGGTAACTTGCTCCTGCAGTTTCTCATTTTGGTCATTAAGAATCCTGTCATTTTCGGCTTTCTCTTTACGATAATTTTCAAACACTTCTTTAAGCTGTAGGAAAAAAAAGGCAAATTATTAATGGCCACTTTGCATCTCACATTATTAAAGTATAACTTATTCCTTATGGTACACTGAAGCACTGCCATGCATGTGCTAATATTAAGCCTTGACAGCTCTCCAACTATCTGCTCTCCACAATGATGGCCACACTGCCTCATCCAGTTCTGAGCTGCAGAGACTAATGTCATAAGACAACCAGGTAGTAGATGAAGTCCTTAGTACCTGAACTGAGGGCAAATGAAGCCTTTGTTCTTCATAGGGGTTAAACTATACTTCACCCATTCATCCACATTCAATTCTTATGAAATTGAGTAAGTTGATAACCTTTCACCCCCACAGACACCAATTTAGATCTATACGTAACCTGTTTCAGTGCAGCTTTAGCTTCAGTAGCCTCTGAGGATTCAGAGATCAAAACTGCAGGTGCTGGAGTAGAAGAGAGTTGAGATACTCCAGGGGATTTTCTTGGTGTTGAAGTTATGGAGGAGTCATCTAAAATGGAGCATTCAAACATGTATTATCCACTTTAAGGTAATGCATGCGTAAACTCACTGACCCCACTCACTACAGTAGTGTCTTACCTGCTCCAGGCAACGTGACTCCAGTTGTCTGAGCCAACAGTATGCGATACATGTCTCGCTGACGTGCAGTAGACTCCACCAAGGTCATCTGATGCTGACGGTTTTCCCGAAGTTGCTCTAATTCAGAAAGGGCCATTTCAAGCTCCCGCCTCAAATCAGAAAGTCTAGGAAGAGGATAACAAAGCATTAACCAATGATAATTTATACAGGGCAAAAAAAAAAAATTATCAAAACGGGCTGTATTAAAAAATATAAATTGTATGAGGGTCGTAGTGGTTGGACCTCCACAGATGTAGAATGAATCACATATCCAGTGTAAAGAGGGCAAGTGTCACCAGAATATATAAAATTCTACTCCTTACTTGCAGTCCATTGCTCCCACATCAGACCACAAATTCCCTTTTTAAATAAGTGAATGCTACAAGGCAAACTGATGATGAGCGATACCTTCATATTAGAAATCTATTGTTCAAGTAAATGTTACACTATAGGAGAATATTCATTACTTGAATCTAGGGTTGGCCAATCTCAACCCAAATCCAAGTAATTAATTGAACCTTCATTAATTTCTGTGCAGCGATATCTCAGAAGACAATAAGAGTTATTGAAAAAGTCAACGCCATGTGCCTCAATGTTAACGTGTTAAGAGACATATTAACCTTTGTACATCTCTCTGTATATCTACATCTCTACATATCTATCTACAAGTAGTAGTGGTATTGCTATATTCCATTTCACATTGCCAAGTCAGTTATACACATGTAGCTGAAAAGGGGGTGTTTTACACTCTTAGTGAAGGCAGCCATGAGAACAGCAACCAATCCCCTGGGGGGCGCTATATGGATAGAGGATAAATACTGCTCATGGCGCAACCCCTTTAACTACAAATGAAAACAACAATTGCAAATTAAAAAACAATTTTAGCACAGAACCCAGCCCAATAGAGGACCCTGACCTATCTATTGGCAGTGCTAGATGATAAACTGGACTCTGGTGGTAGACTCCCTTTAATAACTTACTGTGCAGCAGAGGCTTCTTGCTCTTCCTTCTCCTTCGCTTCACCAAGCTCTCTCAATGCAACCAGAAGCTTTTGGTTTTGCTCCTGAAGTTCATCAATGTTCCTGAAAGTGACCAAGTGCTGCGTTATAACTTCAGAAGAACTGCTGATATTAGCAGAGCTGACATCGTCGTCTCTTTGGACATGATTTCCTCTTGCCTCTTCCAGTTCTACTAACAGAGCTTTAATCTATAACAAGAAAAACAAAATACATTTACAAATTGCAATAATGAACATGGAAAAAACAGACAAACCCACACACTATTAAAGAGGTCAGCCCTGGCAAACAAGAACAATATGCTGCAATAGTAGACATACCAAAAGTCATCCAAGTCAATCCTAATGCATAAAACTGTTACTTTAATTCAGTTAACCGACTTTAGTGTATACGCATAAAAACATGCCCAAAACGTAGATACTTGTGCAAATTGTTTGGGCAAAAGTCTGAAGTCTGGGGGAGATTTGGGAAGCGCCCCCATACACATATAGACGGTCAATGGAATCCACCATAATCAGTGGTTCAAATGACAATAGTCTGATTTCAATGGTCAGATTATCTTTATCTCTTCACCTAAACTATATTTAAAGTTGTAACTAAACCTACATATATAGCCATCAACAATAAATATAAACCAATACATAATTATTTCAGTATATTCTGAGTTACTCTGGAAATTTGTAGAATCATTATATATAAAGCTGTACCTGTTGGGAAAGATCTTTCACTTGTAACTCCAATCTCTGATTTTCTCTTTCAAGCACAGAGGAAAGCTTGTTTGCCTTATCAGTTTCATTTTGCAAACGTTGAATTTCCTGAAGATAAATGGAAATTAGCAAAAACCTTCATGAACAAGATGCAAAAACCGGAAAAGTTAAAGATAAAAAAATACCTTCATAGCTTGTTCAAGTTTGGCAGACAGACTTGCCACAGTTTTCTGCATTCGCTCATACTCTTCCCGTTGACGTTTCAGAATGGGTGCTTTAGCCTCAACCTCTTTCACGATGTCGTCCAAGTACTTTGTAATTCTTTTATTTTCTTGTTTTTCTATTAATAATTGGTCTTGAGTTTCCATGTATGCATTATAGAGCTGGAAAAAAATATACACTACATTTACATAGAATGCGGAAACAAGTGCAACTATGTTCCAGTCTAAAACGTTAAAGTGGGGTTCTCACAAAGACTTCAGAATTCCCTTCAAGGTAGACATTCCCATTTTACAACTTGTGGTTTATGCTGGGTGAGTGGAAAAAAAACCCATTTCTCTCACTAAAAGTGACATATAACAAACTGATCTTGCCATCTACTCCATTGGTGTCAAAAGGCTTTTACCGGTTTCCTCTCATAGGGTATGACCTCTGAACTCCAGAGAGAAACGTGGCTTAGCATGGGACTGTGTAGTTAAAAGCATCTATAGTTATAATATATAGTTAGCACCTATATACTGCTGTCCACTGTAGAAAAGTACATTGTGGCAAATTTATTAAATATACACCAGTTTTTTGGCATAAGTGGGTGAAGTTGGGCAGGGGCCAGTTTTCTGATTTACAGAAGACAGAGCTTAAACCTGAGGTCTATGTCACTTTCTGACTGGCACAGATTTAATTTCTAAGAACATGGCAGCTCCCATGGAGTTAAAGAGACTGGAGTCTCTTGATTCAGACACATTGTCACAAGCACAATAATAACAACACCCCCCCTTCCCCATTAAGCGTTACACACAGTAGGCACACAGTCACAACAAGGTGATAATACCTCGGTAAGTTTCATGCCCGGTTTCACAACTTTTGCTACAGCAGCAGCTGTTGGGGACATTGCAGTTAATTCTTCTTCACTCAACAGAACACCTGTATGGACAAAAACAAAACAGAACAGTATAAGTAATAGTGTACTACTAGCTTGGAGTAGTGATTGACTGGAAGTGCCAGATTTGGTGGTATACATAGAGATGGGTCCTGACATCATAGCCTAGGAAACAACTTATCTGGCGTGTATTCATTGGATTTCCTGGCCTCAATAGTTATGTATGATGCTAGAAGTCCCTCTCCTGCACACTGTTCAGGCTGGGAAATCCAGCAAACACACAGTTTCATGAGTGAAACTCAGTCATGTGAATCTAGGCGTAAAGGGATTCTACCATTAAAAACTTTTTTTTTCTCCCTAACATGTCAGAATAGCCTTAAGAAAGTCTATTTGTCTCCTACCACCTTTAGATGTCTTCTCCACCCCACCGTTCGGTTAAAATCCCGTTTTCCACCGGTATGCAAACCGGTCTTGACGCGTCTTCTTCAGGGGGTTGGCTTCAAACTTCTAGGCCCTGGGCCTAGGGCAAAGCAGACTGCGCATTCCCGCAGTCACAAGGAAAATGGCCGCTTACACAGTATTATAAGCGGTCATTTTCTTGTGGCCAGTGGGCATGCGCAGTCAGCTTTGCCCTAGAAGTTTGAAGCCAACCCCCCAGAAGAAGACTCATCAAGACCTCATTTCTGAAAATGGAGGCGGCGCTGGAGAGTTCCCTTGCAGCATTGGGGACGCCTCAGTCCTGCGAGAGAACTCATTTGCATACTGGCGGAAAACAGGATTTTAACAGAACGGCGGGGCGGAGAAGACATCTAAAGGTAGAAGACGAATAGCCTTTCTTAAGGCTATTCCGTTTAGGGAGAAAAAAAAAAGTTTTTAATGGTAGAATCCCTTTAATCTGTGAGTTGGAGTACAGATCAGATGTGTGTTAAATATCTAAGTGGATCCACATGAAGACATCTAGATTAGGAATCCACTCTGATAAAAAAGGTGTGGTCGTTCAAACAAATACTATACATTTCAGGAACCAATATTGCTTAAACCTATAGATGACACATATGTTTAGCAGTGTAAATATACTCATTAAATTGAGATTGATTAGCCATACCCAAAGAAAGGCTTTGATACACAGTAAACATAATGTAAAATTCTGTATTCAACCTAGTTCTGCACATATAATGCAGATTTTTTTTAAAAAAAAGTTTAAAAAAAAAAGTGGTAGAAGGATGGGATCGGAACTATTATACTGGTAATCCTAAGTCCCTAAGTTCACCATGTAAACAATCCATAAGTAACAATTTTTAAGTATAGGATATGATGTGTATTCTTTTAGCATAGGGCTAGCACACAGAAGTCCGATAAGTTCAAAGGAAAGTAAATGCACTGAAAGATTAGAAGCAATCCTCAACCAACTGCAAGGATAAACTAGATGACATTTACACACTACCTTTCCGCTTGGTGGATGAAAGCAAATCGTTTGCATTTTCAAGTTCTCTCTCTAGTTTACTGATTCTTTCACCAAGGTCTTTTTCAGCCTGACGCTTTGAAGCCTCCATTTCTCCTAGTTGATCCTGGAGAGAGGAGTTATCTTAAAAAAAAAAAAAAAAAAAAAAAAAAAAAAAAAATCAAAACAATGAAACGTGTAACATAAGATGATTCACGTGGTTATCAGAACATGAATTTAGGTGGAGCCCATTATGAAATTAGATATATTAGAAACAGCAATGGTAATATAAACGTCAACTTACTATCACCAGCTTCTTTAAGGAATTTCTGCAGTTCCTCCACTGCCCGAGTCAATTCTACATTCTTTGCCTCAGAGTCGTCTGCAGCGCTCTAGAGTAACACACAGCAAAATAAGTCATTTTCCTTTTGTAAACTTGTTTTGTTGAGAATTGTACATCACAGTATACAGTACAGAAATACAATGCTAGTAGAACAAAATAAATACAATGACGTTCCATACAAGAGACATAAAAAAATGTACAAACACAAAGGAAAAACAAATAATCGAAACCGTAGCTGCGGAGTCCATAATCCTGAAAAGAAAAATCACAAGGAAATAGGCAGGGAGACCAGTCAAACCAACCTGTGGAGGTAAGAAAGACACGCAGGAAACATTTCAATTATTCCCACAGGCCCAAAATAAGTAAGAGGTACCAACCTAAAGTAAAGGATAGATGGAGACCATTGAGATGCATAGTAAGGATGCCAGGCTAAGTCATAAATGAATTAAGAGCCACCCGAAAAAATGGGGCCGTATATAAGGTCAGTGGTGAGGTACATGAAGGACCCCAAACCTCGATGAATTTTGCAGGACAACCTCTACCCTTATATACTTGTACTAGTTGATTATATGGAAGGAGTAATTTCACTAGTTTCCTCCACTGTGAGAGAGAAGGCAGGCAAGGCGCCATCCATCTCAAAGCTATGGCCTTCCTAGCTAAGAATAGGGATTCTCGCAACATAATGCGAGCATGATGTGGCCATATTTCTTCGTCCACGATGCCAAACAGGCAAATATCTGGAGTAAGTTGGACAAGGGTACCGAGGACCTCTGACAATATATCTACAACTTCTGCCCAGAAGCTTTTACAGGGCATTCCCATATCATATGCCAAAAGTCTGAGTATTCTGCAGTACAGCGTGGGCATCCTGGATGTTGCAGTCATCTCATTTTATGTAACCGCACAGGTGTCAAATAATATTGATGTATAATATATACTTATATCAACCTGTTAACTGACAGACACAAATTGCGCTGGTTCTTAAAACTCTAAATAACACTCATCAGTAAGAGCGCAAATCAGGGTGCGCTACTTCAACAAAGAAGATGCAACCAACTGAGATGTCTTAGCCTGTATAAGGTGGGAATATAAGTTTGAAATGAGACCCTGGGGCCCATAGGGCCGAAGTACCCCAATTAGAGGGTAGGTAGAAATAAGTGCATCGGGCAGGGGAAACTAGTAGTCATGGCATGTCTGATTTGTAAAAAACGGAAAAACTGTGTGCGGAGAATATTACACCGAACACTTAGGGAGTTAAAGGAGCAAAAAATACCTTGATCATATAGATCAACCAAAGACACAACTCCAAACCTCTCCCAGTACCGCGAGTCTGGAAGAGTCAGGAGCTCAGTCAGTCCAGGCTTCGCCGCAGAGACCAGAAGCTGGTTTCCGTCTCCTGTCCAGTTTCTAGGGCAGAAGATGGAAACCTGAAAGCGGAGACCGGGGCGCAGATGTGAATCCGCCCTTAATTAGGTTTATACGCCCAGCTACCGACAAAGGCAGGGCCCTCCATACTTTACATTTAGTTTTAGAAGGGGATATACATTCAGAAGGGGATATACGTTCAGGATCAGAAAGTTACTATAATCATTAGAGCTATGAATACCCAGATATTTGCAGGTATCAACTACTTTAAGACCACAGACCAACTCTCCAGTATTCACCGGTAGGTGTGAAGAGATGGGCATATAGGAGGATTTAGACCAGTTTATTCATAAACCAGAATAAACACAAAATCTATCAATAACGTCCATAGCTCTGGGCAGAGTGTTAGATGGGGCAAGACATAAATAAAAGCATATCATCTGCATACAAGGCCATCCTCTCCTACAGTTCGCCAATGGTCACCACTTTATATATTGGGTCCCTCCTAAGGGGATAGCAAGTGTCTCTATCGCTATTGCAAACAATAATGGGGGTAAAGGACATCCCTGATGGGTTCCCCTGTGCAGGGGGGGATGTGGGAGACAGAGCACCATTAATAGAAAGTGCCGCTGTAGGGGACTGATAAAGATAAAGGATTCCCCAAACCCGAAGCAATGAAGGATCAGGAGGAGGAAGGGCCATTCTAAGGAATCAAATGCCTTAGCAGCATCTAAAGAGGCTATCACCCAATCCTTTTTAAGGGCAGACCCGATTTGAGACATCACGTGGACTCTTCTAAGGTTAAAGTTATTTTCCTTAATGAATCTGTGAATAAACAACTAAACCTTTAGACTGAGGCATCACGTGGCAGAAATGCACTTTTATTGTCTGCAGATTTTGCCTGTGGTTTTTTGAGCCAAAGCCAAGAACGACTACAAAAGGAATGGAAGCTATATTATATAATTTATACTGTCTGCTCAATACACTCGTGGCGTGGGCTCAAAAAACTGCAGCAAAGTCTGAAGAAAAAAAAACAAAAAAAACAACAACTTATCCAAAGACACCTTTAATTGTCTACAACTTCCACCTAAAATACACTTCATAAAGAGGAAGAAGTAAGAACACTGGAAATACCATAATACAAAATAAGAAGCCAGTCAAATTTCATGCAAAGGTTCAGTGAAGACATGCCATTTAATAAGACAAATTCTAGGCCAGAATACAAGATCTGAAAGGGCCGCTATAACTTGACAATTCTCCTGTCAGTTTATTAACATCGGACCAGGTTTTCCAAATCCCAGTAGTGTTTTCTCACTTGGGCACCTACTAATTTTCCTGGCAGTGTTCTCCATATTACATTACAAGAGGCTCCGATACATAATGAGGTGACCAGATAATACATGGTTGCATTGATTTCACCTGAGCAGGATCCATTTTTTCCAGCTCTGCCCTGAACTGAAAGCTTCCTTCCAATCTTTGATATGTACGGACCAGATTTCTAGTTCTATTATATATTATGCATAAGACACCCCCTCCTAGAAAACTTTTCAGTGTAATTCTGAACAGTTTCAAAAGGTTTTTATCTAGGAGAAGAGGTTTATCCAGATGTGACTGCACTAGGATGATTTCCAAGGAGCATTTCGGATGGACTTTTGTAATGTCTAGTCTTACCTTGTAGAGGTTACAAAGCTTAATATTTGCTTTGAGTTCTTTATGAAACTTTTCTTCCACACTTGCTTGCTGTTCCTTCGCCTGCAAAAGCAAAAATATTAATATGGTAGTTACACATTTTAGGCAAAAAAAAAAAAAAAAAAAAAAAAAAAATCAGTGTATGATCCTTCAGTGTTGGTTCAGAAGGCATAAACTGCTATGTAATGGTATTCACATACAGAAGTATTTTCCCAGCAACCTGACACCAAGATAGTCACGAATACATTGGTGTTCCTAAAACTAATTTGACTTGCCTCTTTGAGCTTATTCATTAGATCTTCAGCTTGTTTTTGTAGGTTCTCATTGCTTGCCTTTAGACTTTTAACCTGTTCCTCTAGTCGAATAACCTTACAAAAAATCAAAACAACCATTTTAGCATCTGGAGAGAAATAGTAGTAAAGCAGGAGTGCAACAGTAAAGCGAGGTCCATTCTAATAAACTGCTCTTGTGACAATAACATGACATCACCTCATCTTTTTTGTTTTCCAGAGATCCTTTAAGTTCTAGAATTTCATTTCCTTTTAGTCTTTGAACAGATAGAAGTTCATCTGTTTTCGATCGCAGTTCATCGTTCAGCCAGTTGTTTTGTGTTTGTAGAAGTTCCTTTTCTTGTTCCAAGCGATTCTCTCGATACTTGTGAAAAGAACAGAAAATAAATTTAGAGCTCACGTGCTTCTAAACATGATCTCAGCCTTTCATGTCTGAAATGAGAATAACTGAGTCTCCGGTCACCCATGGGGTTTAGGATTAAAGAAACAATCACACGTGTTTTACTTCTTTTCAGTAAACAGTTACAGTCTACAGACATACCATAGTTCTCTCTGTTAGTCTGTTTGCATAGCTCACCATCACCTTAATGGGAATCACAGAAAAAGCCAAGCACAGCCATGTTCAGCGGTTCCCTTAAAGAGGACCTTTCACATGCAGTGTTATATACCGCTGGAAAGCAGACAGTACGCTGAATTCAGCGCACTGTCGGCTTTCCTGATCTGTGCTCCGGGTAAAGAGCTATCGGTGCCGGTACCGTAGCTCTTTACAGTCAGAAGGGCGTTTCTGACAGTCTGCCAGGAACGTCCTTCTGCAAAGCAGCGCCTATCACGCTGTACAGTGTGAGCAGGGAGGAACGCCCTCTCCCTCTGCTCACAGTGTTCGTCCATAGATGAGCATTATCAGGAGGGGAGGGGGGCGTTCCTGACCGCTCACGCTGTACAGCGCGATAGGCGCTGCTATGCAGAAAGACGTTCCTGACAGACTGTCAGGAATGCCCTTCTGACTGTAAAAAGCTATGGTACTGGTACCGATAGCTCTTTACCCAGGGCACAGATTGGGAAAGCCGACAGTGAGCTGAATTCAGCATACTGTCGGCTTTCCAGTGGTATATAACACCACATGTTCCCAAACCCATGAAAGGTCCTCTAACTTTTAGTCATGATTGGCTGAGATTGAGTATCAAGCATTTCCTTTTCTATTCCTGCTTCTCTCTATAATCTTTCTGTGCACAAAGTGAAGTTACACTTGTTTCGAAAGCATTATCCAGCCTAGTCACTGTCTGCTTGCTAGTCACACCTCCTGGATGAGCCTTACACCTCCTTCATGAACTCAAGGAGCGAGTGGACTGTAAGAGAGATTAGTGTCGCACGCAGGAGGTATGACTATCAAGTGGACAGTGTGACCAGGCTGAAACTGCTCCCCACTGCCCAACTTGTTAGGTTAACATATATGACTTCTGCTTCTGTGTTAAAGCCCAAGATATCATACGCCCAATAGGGAATTACTGCATCCTGCACATAATGGGGTCAGTTTATTATGGAAAAAACACCGGACAGGTTCCCTTTAAATAGATGCATACAACCAAACAGTGAACAAGTAATCCAAAAATGAAACTTACCTTAATGGACAATTCAGAGGACTGTATCTCATCCAGCTTTAACTGTAGCTGTACTTTTGCAGCATTGGCATCTGTTAGTTTTTGGTCAAGACGTTTTATGTCATCTGAGAAGAAAAAGGGACAAATGTAAGAAAACTGGAAACATAAAATGATTTGCTAAGTAAATGCAGTCTCAGAACAGTTTTCAAACTTTTTGCCATAGGATACTGTGATGGTTGATTCGTTGAACAAAGTCAGGAAGGGCCAGGAAGAAGAACTTCGGATATCATCAGTAGATTTTTCCGGTGGATTTATTCTGTTGATCGGATGGAAGGAAAAAAAATTTCTCCTAGTATATGGAAATTAGTCTCAAAGGTTTTTTGCCCATCTTTGGTTCAACTTGGAGTAAAAGGGGTTTTCAGAGCATAAAAACCCCTTTTTTAAAGAGAGAGGAGGCGGAAACAGGTAAAAAAAAAAGGCAGAAGGCCGACAAGGGGATCACAAGAGCGTTGGCAGCGATGGCGCAAGGGTGCTGGGAATTAGCAGGGTAGACAGGGAGCTTGTGGTTCAAACGGGAGGCGAAGAGGTCGACGTCTGGCATGCTCAAATAGAGAAAGACCTGCTGGTCAAGTGACTACTTGCAAGCTTTTCTCGGCTTAGGTAGTCTGCAGCACAAATGTCTAAACTGGAATATAGACTGCAGACAGGGCCAGAACATGACACTTCACCAAAACAAGAGAGTGTGAGGCTTATTGCTAGGCTGCTCAGCTTCTGGTGCCTTCCTGATGGGTCAAGTAGGTGACCGCGGTAAAGTTGTTTGTCTGGACTCTGACCAGACGTCCTTGAGATCCCTGGGGAGGAGAGCCACCAAAGAACATCGCAAACGCAAGTGGAATTGAGCATAAGGACCAGCAAACAGAAAATACGTAAACACGGAGAGTTCCACAGAAGGCAGAACATAGCCAATCTGAGGGCTAGATTTTTGGACTTCAGGAGAAAAATCTTGCCCAGGTGGAGAGCAGCCATTCCCACACCCAAGGGTGGGGGAGAAAGACCTTAATGTAGAGGAGGGCTTGGAGGAAGAAAGCCTGGACCGCTTAGTGTGGGACTGCCAGGCAAGTCTGGTATTGAAAGAGGGCTTCTTGGAGTGGGAGTCCTGGGATGACTGCCCTCTGGAGCGAGAGGTGGGGCCATGAAAAAATAGCAGGCGGTGGAGGAGGGCTGGCGCTTAAAACACTTCTGAAGGAGGAGAGAGCTATTTTTCCCCTGTAGCTTCAGAGATGAACTTCTCTAGGCTTTTAACAAAAAGCTGGCCCTGTTCATCCTGAAAGGGAAGGGGCACAACCCATTTCTTACAGGGGAATTCAGCATTCCACAAATGGATTCAAACAGTACAGCGGATTGCCACCTTAGCAGAATGGCAAGTGGTCAAGATTTAGGAGACTAGCAAATAGTTGTCCTGGAGGGGGCTCCAGTGGAAAAGCTGTTTGGTCCAGGAAATACAGGCCTTGCTGACCCAAGATGCAGCAAAGGAAGGCCACAGGGAGGATCCAGCCACAACGAAGGCTGCTTTAGAGAGAGAGTCCACCTTCTTGTCTGAGGGATTGCTGAGTGAGGCAGAGTTTGCCAAAGGCAGAATGGTAGCCTGGGAAAGCTTAGCTAATGTGGAGTTCACCATGATAAACTCTGACCACTTGGAGACACACTGGTCTGTACACTGGTCTCCGACTTACTGCAGGTCCGCTTCAATTCAAGTTCTGTAAACAGCTGATGGGTGAGGGTGCTTGTTGTTACAGCGTCACTTGAGTAATAAGGTTAATCTATCCTAAAGATAGGTCATCAATATGAAAAATTTGATAAACTCTTTAAACCCTTTCCTGTGCCCAAAATTAAGCACATTTTGCAGTAGCTCAAGTGCAAAACAAGTGCAGGGTCACACTGAAATCCCTCACCGTTGAGATGTTCCAGCTCTTGAGCTTGGCGCTCCCTGGTCCGAACTAGATCTCGCTTTTCAGCTTCAACAGAATCTTTAGCTCTGGTTAACTGACTCTGAAAAATTGTAAAATGACATTCATATTAGGAGAAAACAGACTACTAACATTACAATGAATTACCACTATCTGCAAAGTTGAAAAACCATATTTACTATTTTATTTTATTTTTTTTTGTAGATTGTGAGCCCCACATAGAGCTCACAATGTACATTTTTCCCTATCAGTATGTCTTTTTGGAATATGGGATGGAAATCCATGCAAACACGGGGAGAACATACAAACTCCTTGCAGAAGAGGCAACATACATATTGTTGGATCTCAATTAAGGTTTTCAGTATTTCTTAAAGTCTATATCATTACAATATGGAAATACAATGTGTGTATTTAGTAAAAGGCATAAATGGACAACACTTTTAAAGTTTAAATCTGCTGGGGGGGGGGGCAGTGAAAAAAAAACCAAAAATGCACTTACCTGTCTCCGGTGTCCTCCAGGTTTATCTGCTCCGGCAGCGTCTTTTGGCGATGTGCTGAAGCCACTGATTGGCCTCAGTGGTCACATGACCGTTGAGGCCTAACAGCCGCTTCAGCACCATACCGGAAGAGACCCGGGAGGGCAGATGAACCAGGAAGCGCAGGATGACACCGGAGCAACAGGGACAGGCAAATATGTAAGTTTTTTAAAAAAAATTTCACTGCCCCCAGCAGATTTAAACTTTAAAAGTTTTGCCTGGACAACCCCTTTAAGGTACATTCACAAAATGGAAAATGAAGACGTTGAGGTAGACATCCACCTCAAATTCCTTTCAATTTTCCGCCCTCTGGTGGAATGCCGTTACGGCTTTCTAGCAGATGATGTGGTGGGGAATCTTGACCTATGAACTCAGCAGAAAGATAAAGCAGAACACGTATTTGCTTGAATAACAACAGGAAGCACTATGTGGGGCCTTAGTTTTAAAAAGATTTCCTGAGATTTTTATATTTATGAATTATATTTAAAAAGTTTGTTAGTGCTACTGATGGGTTAATAAATACACCCATATACCATTAGAAGTTATTGTGGTGATTTCTGAGTGTCTCTGGCGGCAGCTATTGCGTCCTCTGTGTTTGTTTACATATGGTTAGCTTCCTGTGTAAGCTGCTGCTCTAACTCCCTCTCACACAGCCCACCTCCATCCTCCTCTCTCACTCCATTACAAACCACTCCAGCTCACTATCCCAATCCCTCCCACCCTGCCTGCTTCACTAAGTCTAGCCCCTCCCACTTACTGACTAGTTACCCTGCGCATTTACTTGGCCCCCCACCCTCACCAAGTCTAATGATCCCGTCCATTATTAGCCCCTCCCACTTTCCCCATCTCCTGGGCTAAGCTATTCCACCCACTGTTAGAAGACAGGAAGAGGAGGAGCCGTTCCCTGATCACAGGAAGGTTTGATAAGTATTGCAGAGCATAGGACAAGAATAGGATAAGAACAAACCTGTAAGGCAACAAGGCGATCATTGGACGTCTCAAGATCTTTAACCTTCTCATTCATTTCTTTTTGTTCCTCACCTTAAATAAACAATGCAAACCATCAACATACCGTCTGCATAAAGATCCGTCAGACTAGAAACAATATAATAAACTATACACCATGAACACATTTGGCACAGATTTTTACAATTATTGAATTGTACGGATTCTGTTATAAAATCATTTTTTTCTAACTGGGTTTAGTTAAGAATTCTCAAACAAGAGACAAACCCCATATAATAAAACGCCAGTCGCATGTTAGAGGTTGGGATCTCAAAATAAGAACGATCCCACTAGCGAGATCAAATCACATGTAATTTCCCCTGGCAGCAGTTACAGTATTCAGATGGTGTTGTGGGAATTCAATGGTGGATAAGCGGCTCCTGTTAGAGACCGTAGAGCATGTGAACAGTGATCTAAAAGGGAATATCCACAGTGCCTTTTATAATCAGGTATTATTCATGCCGTTACTAGATCAACTGTTGATTTGTATTGAATGTTAAAATAGAAACTATGCCAGTTAGACTGTTAGGAACGCCCTTCTGACAGAGGCCAGAGATGGTTAATGGCACTGATCTCTCTTGCCCCGGGGCACATAATGGGAAAGCTGACAGTGCGCTGAATTCAGTGCATGGTCTGCTTTCTAGCAGTATATAAAACCGCATGTGTCCGAGCACATGAAAGGTGTTCTCGTTCTCATATATATATATATATATATATATATATATATATATATATATATATATATACATACACACACACAGGTAGTCCTCGGGTTCCGACGGTCCCGGGTTCCGACGTTTCGCGGTTACGACAGCTCCCTTGTAACAGAAAACTGCCAGCACTCCCAGCTAGCAAGGACTAGCCTGGGGAAAATCAATGCTGGCAGCTTGCTGTTACAAGTGAGCTTGTAAAATAAAACCCTGAAACAGAATGTGAAACTTACCGTACGGTGCAGGGTGGGCGGGCGGGCATTCAGGCCTCCTCTTTCTCCGATGTTCCGTCCTCCTCCGGCGCTCGCAAGCTGATAATGGCCAGGGCACATGCGCAGTATCATGATGCTTCTATTACGGCTACTGCGCATGCGCCCAGGCCATTATCAGCTTGCGAGCGCCGGAGGAGGACGGAACATCGGAGAAAGAGGAGGCCTGAATGCCCGCCCGCCCACCCTGCACCGTACGGTAAGTTTCACATTCTGTTTCAGGGTTTTATTTTAAAGGGGGGGGGGGGTTTGATCCGTTCCTACGCGGCGTCGGTATGGTAGGTTCCGACTTACGTCGAAATTTGGTTTACGACGCCGCGCAAGAACGGATCAACGTCGTAAGTCGAGGACTACCTGTATATATTATACACTCACATACACACACGCAGGGAAGATTGTCCTATACATACATTTCTTAGTAAGCTGTTCCCTCAGACTCTGACATTCTTGTGATTCAGATACAAGACGTTCTTGGCTTTGCGCTAATCTCTTCTCAATTTCAAAGTACTGTTGATCTACAGGGAGAGAAGAAGAAGAGTTAATGTTGATATCATCAATAGAAATCATGTCTGAACAATGGTTGCATGCTCTGAAACCTCAGTCCACTGATGCACCTGCTATCTTATTTTCTCCTCCTGAGTGATAAATACTACAATGGTGGGGATAATCTGCCATCATCCAAAAAATACTTCCAATGGCAATGCTTCAAAAGAATGCAGAGCTCTGCTGTACAGTCCACAACCTTGGGCACTTGCAACAACTCAGATAGTTAATAACATTGTTCAAGACTACATATTGATGGCCTATAGTAATGCAGGAGTGATAAACAGCTTTAACAGTATGTTCACACCATTGTATTCTGCTCAGTATTTTTTATTTAAGTTTTGTCCCTCCTTTTTGAAGCATGTATGTAAACTAACCACCACCTAGTGCAGACCCCCGATACAAAGGCTGGCAATCCCAGCTGGATGCAGTCACAGCTCCCTGCCTATAATTCTGCACATGTTCCAACTGATCCCCCGCAGGCCTACACCGTGTACGGCACCTTCTCGGCTGTAGTATACAGTACAGTACCACATATGAGCTGAGTTATATAGCTTCTCTTTGAATGTAAGGTGTTTTAAAATAAAGCTAAATCTGAAAAGCTATTAGAAGTACACAAATATTTTTGGGGCGCGATTTGGAAGTGGCTTAGTTGCCTTTAAAAGGGAATGTGTCACTGGAATGGATTATATCGAACTATAAGTGCAGACACATAACTGTGGTTCACATGAATACAATGCTATTAGTCTTTTTTCTCCTGATATGGTGTAAGAAGGGTATCTCAATTGCTCTAAGTCTCCCTGCTATGACTCGTGAAAAATGGAAAAAATTAAAAAAAATAGAGCATAACCTGGCGTTTATTCATTGTAGTTTCATGGCAGGTAGGTCATATTAGTAGGTGACAGTCTCCCCTCTATGACTGGTTAACTTCTCAGCATAGAAAGTGCAGAGATTTTTTTTATCACAGGTTCACTTTCGCATTACTTTATGAATATTACTTAAGGTTTCGAAGTTATTCCCGATTGATAAGATCCATCTCTGGCACTCCCATAGAGTGAATGCAGTGGAAGTGCACATGCTTGGCCTGCCACTCCATCAAGACATGAAAACTTATTCAGTGGGGAAATGACTTCAAATCTGTATACCACCCCTTTAAGCCAAGATAATTCTGCAGCATTCCTTGTTGGTTCAGTGACTACACAGAGAGATAATGGTTTGTATTCTGAGAAGTGCAGGGTTTATATCTAATGTAAGAGTCTAATGGTGTCTATACACACTACATGAAAAACCAAACATGCTGCTTTTTGTGGAACCAGTGGGCAAAAGGTAAATAAGCCATTGCCGGGCACTTCTTCCCGATGAAATGCCAAGTACACTTGTCCAAGACTAAACACCAGTTGCAACAATAATTGTAGAACCTGGAATTCTTGCACCTCCCATAGCACTTTCATAAAAAAAGGAAAAATGTACATATGATCACTGAAATCTACGCCAGCTAGATGGTGTTGATTCCAGCACAGGCCCACAAAGGAGTCAACACATTTATGAAGAGTCATGCACCTTGTCATAAGTGAGGCAGCTCTTCAGCTAACAGCGGTGGTATGAAGAGTGATGTTCCAATAGGTTACTCTTAATAAATATTCTCCATCGAGTTCTTTATTTGTTGCATTTTCTAAATAAACAATTTTCCATGTACTGTTGGTCACAATGGATATGTTCTACTTCCATAGGGTGTGTTCACGCTAACATTATTAAAGTCTGTTTCTGCCATACATCACAAGATGACAGCAACAAACAATAAACGGAGAGTAAATGACACAGACAAGAGTCTCTTCTGTCGGCATCTGTTCCCTTTGACTTTGTGTATCGGACAAATGTTCAGTCTGCCATCTAAAGCATGTGGTCAGATAGACTATACTAAACTATCCTATGCTACAGGAGTTCAGCCAAGACATTAGGAGTGTAGCAAGTGGATGTTTAATAAGATATGGCCGATCTCCAGTCTATTATGACACAACATCATGTCTGTTATACAAACAGCACAAAAAAAAAGTCTGCACTATCTGTATAATAAAAGCTTAGTGAATACAACAGATTCGTTGTTACTAGAGATGAGCAAGTAGTATTCGATCGAATACTCGTATCGGTCGAATACCACGCGGGAAAAATCCATTGAATTCAATGCAAAAACTTCCTCGTGCTCCTCATCCTGCTACTTCCGGAACTTGGAGGATCCAAGGTGTCGAACTTTGGTTTCCATGGAAGCCGGAACAACATTCCCGTTTTTTCCCCATAGACCATAATAGGATTTGATATTCGAACGAATACTACTCGCTCATCTCTAGTTTTTACAACTACTCTGCATTTAGGAGATGGGCCAGGTTCATCATTCTGTCTTATATTTTGCCTGCATTTCCTAGGCTGAATACGGTTCAGAGACTGGGTCTCCCCGCACCTTGGTGATGCTGTGAATTTACACTATATAAAGTAGGGGACATAAGAGCTGTGGCAAGGCCGGAGGGACTCCTGGTGTATTTGAGTCTTCTGACAGTTCTTGTTCTCCAGTGTCCAGGAGGCCTCACATACAGGATGACAGCCCCATTCACTCCTATCTGGAGCATCAGACTAGTTCTATCTGTCCCACACAGATCACACACCTACTCTATTCAGATAGGGACTTACAGAGCACTGACTGATTGGACCCTAGGTGGTCATTTGGTCTCTAGTCTAAGGGTCACGTGTTGATAGGAGTAAATCCCCCTAATGCCATTTTCTGATGTCAACTGATCACAGGAGGAGAGACTATTCTGCTGCAGACCAGGGACAGCACAGGCTGCTATGGCCATCAGCAGGAAGTCTCCTGGGCCCTGCAGCTAAGGATACAATGTAGCAGAGCCCGGAGCGTGCACAGCACGTCGTGCAGAGCTACAGGAGCACCACGCGCACACACACACACACAAAACACCACACCGCCACTATGCCGTACCGCAGTCCACTCTGAACTTCTCGTGCCTGGACTTCATCAGGTCGATCTCGCTCTGCTGCTCCGCCAAAAATCGCTCCAGCTTGCCCTGCACGGCTTTGGGCAACTTGGCCAGCTCGGCCTTCTCCAGCACTTGCTGCAGAACGGCCGCCATCTTTCCTGACACAGATTGCCCAGCCACACGCGCAGAGAACCAAGACTCACAGATACCGCCGACCCGAGCCCTGAGGGCTGCTGGGAAAAACACGCTTTTTCGAAACCCTCACCAATAGGGCGGCGGAGTGACGAGTAATAGAAGCGACTTCCGCCACAGCGCAAAGCATTCTGGTTAGTGTAGTTCAGGAAGCAAAAGGAAACACATTAGTGGAAACAGATTGTCCTCTGTACTGATGGCGTGACGGCCATGTTTCTGTAGACTATACTGTATTGGAGTGGAGGGAATGTCATTCAGAACTATGGCGCCTTCTGACTGTTCAGCAGAGGTTGTAGTCTCCGGGTCACGTGATGTGGATGGAACGCGTCACACAGCTGGTCTGGGCTAGACAGTGATTGGCTGCCAGACTTGTCAAGACCACTCAGCACTGGGAAGAGGTAAGTAGTCTCCTGCTCAGGGGCGGACATGTGTGCGGGATATTGGTATTTGTAGAGTATCATATGCATTGTATAATATAGAGTCTCACAGTAACATTCTGTGTGGTCTCAGCACCCCCCAAATGTGACCACCCCACCATATGGCTGCTGACTGCCAGCATCATCATCTTCATCAAGGATACATGATGCAGTGTGAGAGGCAGAGTGCTGGAGTCCTGCTAGATCAGCCCCAAATTCCTGACTTATGTGTGGTCCAGTGCGGCTCTGGAATAGGTTTAAGCCCAGGTGTGGGTCATAGTCTCATACCTGGGCCATAAAACGCTGCTGAGCCTGAACGTCAGGGCAGATCCTAGTAGGAGAAGTGTCCTGACATTGAGAGCCTTGTGTACAGTACAGTGGGTTTTTTCTGTTTCGCTAGCGCTCAGACAAGCCATTATTTTGGCTGAAGTTAAGGCTGTATTTTATTTTGCACATTTTGTGCCTGATCTAAAAGTTTATTTATTTTGCTGTTTTTGTTCAATAAACCAGTTAGCTGCACATTTTGTGTCTGTGACTGGTTGGATCCGCACCACTGCTTCCACCGAGCTACCTTTCCCACAGCAGCCATATATTGAAGAAGTAATTCAGCCATACACTAGACACATAGATAATGCCGCTATATACTTTACATATGAGTATATACTGTATACATTATTCAGCAATATACTGTACAAATCAGTAATATACTCTGCACACAAATAATACAGCCATATACGGTAGAAGTAATTCAGTTTTATACTATACACATAGATAATGCAGCCAAAAACAGTACATATAGTGTGTAAGACATTCAGCCATATGCTATACGAATAGATAATATAGTTATATACAGTATAAGTAGTTCAGCCATATATTGTACATATAAATAATGCAGCCATTATGACTCATTTTAGTCTTGGTTTCCTTATGGCATTATTGGTGTTCATGTGGTGGATCTTCCACTCCTAGAAAACAACATCATAAACAATACATACCGGTATATGTACAAAGCCTCATACACTGTATATGGAAATAATGCCACTTTAGTATATATAAATATCATATTTAAATCCGGCCGCCAGATATTGTACACACAGATGCTACTGCCATATACTGTACACACAAATTGTTCCTTAATATAAGTAAGTATAAATAACATCACCATATACTATTATAATAATATTGCTATACTATAATTAAAAACCGCTAGTATATAAAATAGAAATCTTATATGCTAAAGTCATATATTGAGACATCTAGGTCAGAAATAAATTCCTTGGCAGTGATGCCATACTATATAATGAAGGTTAATACAGTATTTGTGTGTGTATTTTGCTGCTATACTTTTACCACTGTATTAGGTTTGTTATATAGATTTGTGAGACAAGATTAGATGACATCTTTTCATCATGGGGAGAAGTTACTATGTGGATGAAGCAGTGGAAACCTATTTCACAAAGATTATTCAACAGGAAAAGCCGTATGTGACGGGGCTTCTTATAGGACACGTGAGTACAACTGCTGAAGCAGGTTACATTACAAGAAGTCTTGGCTACATCACTAGTGTCCTCGACTATACTAGGAAGCCTATCTTATATTATACTGGTGTTGCACTAATATAGTTTGATTTGGCACACACAGCACATCAGCGTTCAGCACCTGAGCCAGAAAAGAACCCAGAGATCTAAGGGCTTTCAGTAATAAATCAAAGCTCATACTCACTCCCCAGGCCTCTCATTACTAATAAGTCTCTCCATTTCTGATAAAATTGCTATTCAGTTTAAATAAAATTGCACCCCCTAGCCATGGGTGGCGATGAAGTGTCTTAGGTGGTCAAATACCAATGCCTAGCCATCCTCCTGGACCTGGTGCCTCAGAGGAGGTTTCAATCTTAAAATATGTCATGCTGTATGTCTTGTCGTAAGTAATATAATTATAATGTTTCTCAATTACATGTTCTCAATTGGCCTTTTCTCTTTTCAGTGCTCTATGCAAAGGGATTATGTTGTCCTGGCTGTTCAGACCCCACAAAAAGATGATCAAGGTGAAGTCCCTGAAAAAAGAGCTGGTCCTTCCAAGCTGGATGACATTGATGAGGAATGGATTTCTATTCATGCTAGTCAGGTATCAATTATTCAATAAAATATGGTTCTGAGCAGAAAGTGTGTATTTAGTGCTAAGAACATTATTGTCTACTTTACTGTGTGATAAAGACTTTCATAGTTTCATAGGTCAGGTTCACACTTGAAGCTTTACTGATCCTGATGGACCACTTGACGCATCGTATTCTTTCCAAAGTGCACCAGTTTTCAGTGCGTTGTTGGCTTTCCCGTTATGTGCTCCGGGTTAAGAGACATTGGTGCAGTTACTGATAGCTCTTCACTGTCAGAATGGCGTTCCTGACAGTCTGACTGGGCTGTGGGGATCGCCCCTCCTGACTATACCAATAACCAATTGAATAAATAACCATAAATTTATCATAAAAATAATAATTAAATTAGCAATAACTTAATCAACTAATCAGTATTAAAAGAGTTCTATCAGCATTAGCTTATAGACTAACCCCTACAATGAACACCATGACAATGAAAATTACTTTATTTAAAAAAAAAAAAAACAAGGGTGGGAGGGGGCTTGACTGGACTGGCGCCGAAACAGCTGACTGGCTGTTTATTTATATTCAAAATTCCTGCTAACCTAGCCCCTCAAATAAGTAAAACAGGGTATGTATATTAGGCGAGTGTGTGATGGGGGAGGGGGCTATTGCTGCAAAGAACTCATTTGTATATTGACAAGACTAGTGATATGTCATGAACAGAAGAATCGATTCACAAGGGGAAAAAACTGAATCAGCAGACCCTAACCCATCTGTCTGTGAGGCTGGCGTGACATGCTAGGTTCTGGTAAAAGACTCCCTTTAAGCTATTTCGCCTTTGACTAAGCCAAACTCCTTTGTAGACAAGTTTTAGAAGCTATCTAATAAATATCTATTAATAAATGTAGTGTAAGTCATGTACGTCAGTTTTCACTGGTATTCTAATTCATTTTCGTAAGTAAATTGAGTGTGAATGTATAATGACTAACTATCTGCTGTCACTTGCATTTGTAGGTAAATCGGATGCTTCCTGGCGGCCTTTTGGTTGTTGGCGTATTCCTTATTACATCTCCACAGCTTTCAAAGGATTCCCAAAATGCTTTACGAAAGGTAAACTAATATTCATTGAATCTCTCTTGGTCAGGGAATTTATGCCCACCTTCTCTGACATCTAAGCTTCACACAGCTCACAGACTTTCCGCTAGGCTAGGAATCGGAGATGGTTACCTGAAAGGGAGCAGAGATTATTTAGTGTTATCGTTATTATGTGCACAGTGAGTACATGGGGGCGGCAGTCAGAGGAACAAGTCTGTGAGGGGGTACAGCTTACATACATAGTGTAACCTAGTGTAAAGCTGAATAAAGACACAAATCCTTCAAGTCTAGGCTATATTTATACCATATTGATACGGAAGAAGGCAAAAAAAAAAAAACCTCAGTGGGTTGGAAGTTATTTGCCCCATATTAGGGCTAGTTCACACAGAGTTTTTTGGCAGCGGATTTTGACGTGGAATCCGCCTCAAAATCCTCTGCCAAAAACGGCTCCCATTGACTTCAATCATGAGTGTCTTGATGCATCCCATTATTCTTTTTGCCTTGGCAGCAGCTACATGGCACTGGTTGCTAAAATTCATCGATTTCCCCAAGTCTTTTTTTAGTCTCAGTTTTACCCAAGTTTTTATTATTTAATAAATAGTTGTAAAACTTGTCTCCATGGCCCTGGTGCATAACGTTATATTTATCACTCACATCACAATGATTTTTCCAGTCCCTGTGGAGCATTTAGAATTGCCAGAGAAGACTTCATCATTTTGGAAACTTCTTCCTTACTGTCCTATTACATACAGCCATTTTGTTATTTCTTGTATTTTAGTTTAGCTTTATTTAAGTACTAAAATCCATATTATGTTAAGTAACCACAATAGATCCATTTTACAAATGATCATAATTTACCTGGGATGTGACTGAGAAACACTGATGTGTGAATAAGGCCTAAGTATTGTGGAAAACCCTTTTAAACAAGACATAATATGTAGCAACATATGTGGTTTGTTCATCACAGCAGTAAAAAAAAAGCCTAGTGTCTTCTTTATTTCTTGTTTTAGCTTATCTTTGCTATAGATAAGTCTTCGAAGAAGAACAGATTGTGGAATCTGGATGAAAATGATGTTACTGACAGAGTAGCAGTACACGTATGTTCCGCATCTAAAAAGTAGGTTATAGCATATTATTAACATGTTCCTTGATGTTTTTTGAATTATATAGGTATATTGGGCACCTAACCATAAGTGAGGAAAGCTTTTTCTAAAATATGTAGTCTTATTAGCTTCCATGATGTAGACTGATAAATATAGTCCCCACCATTCCTCATAAGGAGAGAGCCTGACTAATCCTTGTTTCTTCTCAGCATCAAAAAGTTGATTTAGACAGGTTGGTTTCCAACTTGTGCGATTCACTAGCTGGCCCCAGAGAAGCTGCTTTTTCTGGTTCCTACAGTAGAAATCACACTTGATGGAAACAGCTGTCAATAGTTACCATATCTCCTGTCCAATGCTATTTTAAAAGGGTTGGCTACTTGAGAGGTGTCCTAAAAAAGTTTTTCGGGCCCCAAATGCATGTTTACATAGTGTACCAGTATCTAATCTGTGGGAGTCCAATACCTGGAACCCTCACAGTCCAACTGATGCGGCAGACTCCGGGTGTATGAAGCTACTACAGTGGACACTGAGCCGACGGAGGCTATTCCTATTCAAGTAATAAGAGTGTTGCTGCCATGATGCCACCACTATAAATTGGACAGCATGCAGCTTGTGCATCAGAATAAAAGCTGACTTTCCTACCCCACACCATAAGAAATTTTGTCATACTGGTATTATACAAGCTAGTAAATGGTGGAAGCCTTTAACAATGTCAGCTAATCGGCGCCCTCTGAGCTCATGTAAAGTAACACTTACATACATTTCTTATGTAGGTTCAATCGGGGTCATCTCCAGATTTATATAGGCCCTATGATAGGAAAGTAACACTAGGTCATTCTTTAAAAATCTTGCCTCTGTCTTTAGCCCAAAATGCTTAACCTGATCACCAGTCTATATAACCGCCCCTTCAATCATTGTTAGATCTATTCTTGCCACTCCTTCTGGTTTGGCCAAAGGCACTTCACTGTTTTGCCTAATGTTTTGTTATATGACTGAAAAATTTAGATGCAGAGGTAAAGAAAAAAAAAAAAAAGAGGTTAGCCACATCAGCTAACAATCAAAATTAAGTAATTTTACCTATGAGGCGTGAAGTCATTTGTTAAAATGTTATTGGTAAAGGTTAGTTGTGTTAGAGGAATATGGTTATTGTAAGATAAAAAGAATATGAATAGACTGTAAAGGCATATACTGTAAATGTATGTCAAGGTTATAATTTTTATGGGTGTTTATACTTTACACGCCAAAAAAACACAATTCATGGACAACTCCTTAAGGGCTAGTTCACACGTGAAAACCGTGTGGCGAATTTTTGTCTGGAAAAAAATCGCTTCCTAATTAGGAAACGTTTTTTTTTTTTGTTTTTTTTTTTACCTTGAATCGTTTTTTTGGGGAGCGTTTTCTGGAGCGTTTTTTTTTTTTTTTTTTACTGTGTTTGCCTCATGGTATTTGATTGGAATCGAATACCTCGAACGGCCTGATATAGAGAGATACTAGGCGTCATAGCAACTAAAAAGAAAGAAACAAAAGACAATCTGCAGAATCATTTAGTTCTCTGTGCACAGCATGTAGACATAATAGGCAGAAAGTTTTTTTTGCAGAGGTGGGGGGACATATGCAGCTATCACCATAACATGTGGTAGTTCCTTTGGTAGGTAGTAGAAAAAAATGCAGAAGCAGCACAGCATGCAAACCGGGTGCAGGGCCAAACTAGGAGATGGCAGGTAGGTAGTGAGATCTCATGCTCAACTAATAGGTAGGCAGGTAGTGACATCTCATGTTCAGCTCAGTTCGATATCTTGCATCAGCACTATTGTTGCTTAACCACAAAAATGTCCCAAAAAGTACCCTATCCTTCATCGCAAGCCCTTCTACTATCTTCTTACTGCTGTCACGTGTTCTATCCATCCAAAGCAGTCTGAAGCCATCCACGTAGACAGGGTGCTGCTCTCTTGCCATGCTTCCTTAACTCTTGGGGGGCGGGGGTAGATGGTGGGTTCCCTGACTGTAACAGAGTCCCATGTGTCCACAGTAAAAGAAACAAATAACAGTCAGCCAACTGTAACCATCTTCCACGTATAAGCAATAGACACCAAAAACATTTCCTTGAAAGAAGAAGTCCGCAATTTAATTCAGGTTTCTCATGCTTTGTCTGCCTCATGTTGTCCATGCTTTCCTTAGCTCGTGGGGAGATGGTAAGGCACATGTACACAGAAAATTCCAGCCGAGCAGGTATCTTCCAAGCTTAAACAATACACACAAAGAAAATAGTCTGCAGGTTCCGCCATTCAATACAGTTAGCAAATTCATAGTGCTAGGTTACTTGAGTAGAGGATTCTTGAAGATACAGACAAAAAGAGTGAAAAAGGAAAGATAAAGGTCGCTCTCAACTTGGAGCCCTGTATCGAGGCTGCCACTCATGTGGCTCCATCTTGTAAAAAAAAAATAATAATAATTTTGAATCTTAAATCTGTAACTTTTTCCTAACTCCACAGCCCTGGGTTAAACTGATACATGTTCATGGAGAATTGCTTACATTTTAATGTTATGTGTTTTATAGGAATACTTGCAGAACCTTTGATATCACAGATCCAAAGGTGAGTTTCATATCCAATTCTTTGTTTCTTTGTTTTATGATGAATTTATGTAATTTCTAAAGTATGTCTTTGGAAGGTGTATCCACGACTAACAACAGATCTGTAACACATGGAGGGCTATAACAAGAGTAGAGGCTGATTCTTATTTATTCTCAACAATCGTCATCTGCTCTCTCATGTAGCCGTAATTCTTCTACTTGAGCCTGTGACACACTAGCAGATGGGATGTTCACGTAGAAGAAACAGTACTGCCCTTCTGGGTTAAAAAAAATGACTCATTCACCCTACACAAAGAATAAATGGAAGGATGTGAGGGCAGATACACGACATCTGCTGTGCAGGGGTACAATATGTGTAGTGGTGTTCTCTAGGAGGGTGAGTCTTTAAACAATAAACAAGGCTTTTGTGCGAACAGAATGGGGATTTATTCTCCTTTTCTAGGTATACATTATACAAATACCTCCTTTTATGTTGCTGGATTCCCACCCACACCTTGACGCTGTGTACACACACGTATATTTGGAGGAGAGGGTCCTAGCAATGATGACTGGGCAGCAGTCTGAAATAGAATGGCCCAAAATATTGCCTAATTTTTCTTTATTAATGCTTACTAAAATGATTTTCCTTATATTTTAGAGTACAGCAAAGCCAGCAGATTGGAAATACCAAAATACACCTTCACCTTGGCTGACAATAGATTGTAATGTTCATGTAGACCTGACCGTTTCATTGTCTTCATGTTCAACTTATCAAGAAAAACAAAAATGTACAAGGGTGAGTGTTTTATTTGCTTGTATCCATTGTTTGGAATCATGAGTGTTGTCTCTGAAACATGTAAAAATCTTTTATAGCAAGGACTGACACAGTGGGCAAAAGAACTGGAAAATGCAGTCATACTTTTCAATGGACAAGTAAAAGACAGTGATGGTGACCTGGTTGAAGAGCAGGTAAGACATTAGAATGAGTAAAGTAATTTCATTTGCAAGTATTGTGGTTTATAATCTGCATCGGTCAAGTTATCTGTCTTGCCTCTGATTATAAACAGAGAAAGTGTGCAAAATTTTTGGGCTTGTATGGAAAAAATGCTGCAAGGTAAGAATACTTTCATAAGTAGAATCTGAGTCAAATCAATATTTGGTGTGACCAACCTTTGGAGGGAGAAGTCCTGGAAGTGATGATATGGAAGCATACTTCCATAGAAGAACTGTTGGTTTTCCAAAATGTTTGGTACAACTTCCCTGTTAAGTTCCTTCAAAAACTCTGAGCAATTATACCAAGGAGATGTTCTGGAAGTGATGAAATGGCCTCTATAAAGTCCTGATCTCCATGTCATTGAGTCTGTCTGGGATTAAATGAAAAGACAGAAGGATTTGAGCAAGTTTACACCGACAAAAGATCTGTTGTTCGTTATCCATGGTGTTTAGAATAAGGAACTCAGCTGGGCAGTTGTTCCAAACGACTCTTAAGTTCATTCACTTAATTTTGTTAATTGACAAAAAAATAAACTAAAAAAAAAGTCAAAATGTCTATTTTTGAAAAAATTCTTACTCTGCAGCATTTCTTTCTCACCCGTCTTGAAGATTTGCACGGTTCTGTATATCTTCTAAAATAAAATGTATCAGATTCCTTTTATCCTCATGGCCATGCTTTAATAATTGTATAACATGCATGTCACTCTGTGTCCGGAGCTGTGTTATAGCTGTGATCAGGTCATGTAACCAATGAACGGAAAGTTGAATCAACACTCAGATCTTTAATTGTTGACCCATCCTAAGGATAGGTCCTACATTTTTGCATTGACTGTGCTTCGTATTGAAGCCTTACTCATTCGCTTGAATGGAACCGAGCTGTGATACTATCAGGTAATAGTACATCCTGCTTCGCATGGGGATGTATGGAGAGAGTCCAGGAGCTGAGCTCTTTCCATACATGGTGGATGCCGACTGTATAATACAGTCAGCACCTGCCTGCACCGACCGTGGCAGTTAACCCTTTAGATGCCGTGGTCAAATGGGACCACGGAGTCTAAACTGCACGGGCGCCGCAATTTTTCACTGATCACCGTCAACAAGAAGGTTACCGGAGGGCGACGAACAGTTGCCATGACAGCCGGGAGCCTTTTGAAGGCTCCCAGGCTTGTCATTGCATTAGATCAATTGCCCGCTGCCTGAGCCAGCATCTAATAGAAGTGAAGGCATTTTGCTGTTCACTGCAATATAGTATTATTGCAGTGAATAGTGTTAGTGATCAGGTCTTATCATAAAAGAAAAAGAAAAAAAAAGTTTTTAAAAGTATAAAAAAATAAATAAACACAAAAGTTGACCCTCCCCTTTCCCTAGATCAGATATAAAAGTAAATTTACAAAAAGTATTTTTTCTCCAATTGCTCCTCATTTTGAATTTTTTGCCAGTTTCCTAGTACGTTGCACAGCATATTGAATGGTTCCGTTACAAAGTACAATTTGTTTTGCAAACAATAAGCCATCATGCGAACTGAAAAATGAAAAAGATAGGGCTCTTGAAATGTGGGGAGGGAAAAACCAAAATGCGAAAAACGAAAAATGACGTGTCCTTAAGGGGTTAAAGATATTCTGATAAATCATTTATCTATTTTATATTTCTTCTAATGTTATTTCGATTACCTTTACACAGAAAAAATCCAGGTCAGTTGCACATTCCAGTCCTCAGGTCATCTCTGCAAACATCCTTGTATCCTCAGTAAGTAGCCTGCTAAATCTTTATGTATTATACTGTGCTGCTAACTTAAAAGTGAATGCTAAAAATATTAATTAATTAACAAGAGTAAGAGCGATCCGGAGATCTCAGCCCCTCTTCCCTTCAGAGGGTAGTGAGTCACGTCACCCATCCTAAGATCAAATACTAGGCTGGGGACCTAGGCAACGTTGTGTTAAGAATGGGAGGAAAAATTTCACATAGCAGGTAAATGAAGCTGCATTTGTAAAGCAATGCATTTAGGAAACCTCTTGAATTTAAATAAGCTAGCAATTTAGATAGGATCCTTGACATGGGAAATACCACTTTAACATGCGCTACTTGACTCTGTCTTGAGATAGCAAAACTATTCTGACAATGGTTAGCGTGGATGTACTATATGTTCTATTTTAGTTAAAGAAACACTGATATTTTAGGCAGTGTCTAATATTGGCTGATGCATGTATCTGTTAAATGAAATATAAGTGACACAAAATGGGAGTTATTAAGGCGCACCTGAAGAGCAAGTTGTATGTGTGGTAAGGTGTGCTAATGGGTGTACATGTACTGGAACACCACAAGTATCTTCCTATACCCATTGTTCTGAATAATCCTACTCTTGGCATGGAGTGAAAAATAATAACATAAAATCCTAAATAAAAAATAAAAAAAAAGTTTGTTCTATTTTGTATTATTCTGCATAGTTTTTTCCAGTTTCCTTTTATTTAGTAATAGTTACAGTATATGTTTTCATCATTGCAGAATTCTTTCAATCGTTCCACGGCACTTGTTCAAGCCTGCAAGTCTTCTCTAAGAATTCAAGGAGATGTAAAATGTCGGGGGTTTGTAAGCAACAACAAACCAAAAGTAAAAGATGCTGTGCAGGTAAGAGGTGGCTTTATCTCTAAACCTATGTGACCTATGTAAGCGATGTATTACAATAATTTGATTTATTTGCCCTGAAAATGGATGACTATTCTCTTTTTTTCAACAGAATTGTCTAATTTGATTTTTAATACCTTTAAAAAGGTTATCCATTTTTTAACATTGATGGCTTTTCTTAGGATAGCCCATATTAGATCTATTATATTTATTATATTTATTTACATACCACGAGCCACGCTGCTCATTTGCTGTACAAACTGTGGCAGTGAGGATACTTAAAGGGGCTCTATCATAGCGAAAAGTCATTTTTAACTAATCACATGCTTGCATAGCCTTTAGAAAGGCTATTCCACATCTACCTTTAGTATGTAAATTGCCTCAGTGGTTTTTGAATAAGTCAGTTTTTATTCATATGCTAATGAGCTTCCAGCCAGCACAGGAAGTTCCCAGCAGCACTCGTCCCTGCTATTATCTTCTCTGTGTGTGTGCAAACAGGAAGCAGAGTTATCAGCAGCAGCCTGTGCTGTATACACTCATAGGAAACAATAGCAAAGAGGGTGCATGATGGTGCTCTGAGTCTAATTAGCATATGAATAAAAATGGACTTATTCAAAAACCACTGAGGCAATTTACATACTAAAGGTAGGTGTGGAATAGCCTTTCTAAAGGCTATTCAAGGATGTGATTAGTTAAAAATGACTTTTCCCAATGATAGAGCCCCTTTAATGCAACGCTCCCCTTCAATGTCAGAAACCATATAACTATTTTAACTCTGTCAACCGTAAAAGTGAGGAAGATGGCAGAACTATAAATATGGCACCCGCTTATGTAAAAAATAAATGAATAAAAAAAGTCCAAAATTTCAACCCTCCCCCTAACTAGAATACGTATAGAAGTAAATAAATAAAAGCACATTAGGCATCCCTGCCTCACAAAATCTGCCGAAAAGGAAAAATGTTTGTGGTTATATGGCACCATTGAAGTCCCACCAGAGCCCACAGTAGGCTGAGCCAATGATATAACAAAAACAAGACTTTATTGACTAAGCCTGAGGCCATATGTAGCCATCTGTAACTAATAAAACACTGTGGAAGACTCAGTGGGAAGTGTAATCCCCAAAACACTTGCATTTTTCACTGCCTTTTCACTATGTTTTGCATTATTTACTTCTTCCATAGAATTAACGCTGTGTTTCTGCAAAGTATGGCCTCAGCCTTAAAAGGGTTGTCCAGCTTAAGGCAGCTGTCTGATTACTGACCTGTGATGTAATGAGCTGTGCTCAGATGTGTCCATCACATGACCATGGACTGATACATATAAATGACAGCAAAGAGAGACCTAGAAAACCTTGTGGAATCGATACAGACAGTATATTGGAAAATTGTACAACTTTTCATTATGCCAACAATATTTGTGTCTCAGTATTTGTCTGAACAACCCTTTTAGGAGGTTTTTTGAGTTGATCAAAGCCCAAGGGAGATAAAATAATAAAACACACTGTACACAGCAGTTACATCTCCCACCGCCACCACTCTGATCCTCTCCCGCCAGGCTTTCCTCAGTAGGCTGCAGTAATGCCTGTATTTCCTATGTGACCACAACTGCCCATCACTGGCATTAGCTCTATAGTTCTATTTACTGCTGAGGGTAGCCCTACTGAAAAGGTGAAAGCAACAGGGAAGGGGATTAAACTAGGTAACATGGTTTCTTTACATATTTCATCACAATTCCTGACTTGGCGCTGTTTTTTGTTTGTCTGTTAAGCTATTCACATTGTCGGTTTTTTAAAACAGAACTCCCACAAAAAAATATTTTCTCGTCTATTATAAAGGTACATAAAGTAATTTGTAGGGTAATCTTCATGATAGTGGTTGTATTTGTGGGATAATAACTTTGTTCTGGCCCTCCGCTTTGCCGCATGAGTCGCAGTCAGACTCTACAACTGAAACTGTTTTGTCTTATATGTATACAGAAAGGTAGTATCTAGAGATGAGCGAGTAGTATTCGATCGAGTAGGTATTCGATCGAATACTACGGTATTTGAAATACTCGTACTCAATCAAGTACCACTCGCTATTCGAATGGAAAAATTTGATGCAGAACCAGCGTTGATTGGCTGAATGCTATACAGTCGGCCAATCAACGCTGGTTCTTCTCCTACCTTTAGAAGTCTTCTCCGCGCAGCGTCCCTGCAGCGTCTTACGGCTCTGAATTCACTCTGCCAGGCATCGGGCCTGGGCAGAGCCGACTGTGCATGCCCGCGCTACAAGAAAATGGCTGCTTTGACTGTAAGCGGCCATTTTCTTGTAGTGCGGGCATGCGCAGTCGGCTCTGCCCAGGCCCGATGCCTGGCAGAGTGAATTCAGAGCCAGAAGACGCTGCGGGGACGCTGCACAGAGAAGACTTCTCTGAGGATCCAGCCCGACCCTCACTTGTGGACTTGGTAAGTTCAATTTGATCGAATGTTGCCTACCCTTGAAACGAGCATTTTTCCCCCGTAGAGTATAATAGGATTCGATATTCAAATCGAGTAGTCGAATATTGAGGGGCTACTCGAAACGAATATCGAATATCGAGTATTTAACTATTCGCTCATCTCTAGTAGTTTCCTATTTTTTCTCCAAGTCTCATTGGAATGAATAGAAAAACTAACTTCCGATCCATATATGGGAGGCTGTGTTAGCTGGAGATTCCTATTGCTGGTCATATGACAAAGCTGAGGCCTAGAAATATATGGATATATCACAAATATAGCCGCCAGTAAGATCTTCACTACAATTAACATAATCTACCATAATATTCCAATCACTACAAGCTGTTTTTTTTTGTAAATGATCAGATTAACTTCCCAATACAAAATTATGAAAAAGTCAACTAAAAGATGCATGACAATCCAGATATGTCCACTCTCTCCTTTCCCGAGATGTGTGATGCAACATGATTTCAAAATATTCATAAGACATAATGACATCATATGTGTGGCCACCCTGTGGTGGTCTTGTGAGTTGCGGCCTGTCAAGGGTTTACAAACATGTCAACGTATTGTATTGATTTATTTATTGAGAAACTGAGCTCATAAAATTTTAAGCTGAGGTAAAGGTGGAAAAATCTGTATGATGTGTGTTCCCTCCATTTGTTTTTATTTAGTCTGTATTTTTTATTTCTTTGTAGGCTATAAAAAGAGACCTTTTAAATACCATATCAGACCGTTGTGAAATAATGTTTGAGGATATCATCCTTAATGGATCCCAACACGGTAAGCAGTTGATCACAACGGACCTAACAGTCTAGTACAAAGGAAATGTTGATGAGCTGCACTTAAGATCCTTTGGAAAATGAAAGTAGCGACCGGATTGGACAGTTCCTCTACTTTTTGCTTTGCACTGATTTTGATAAATCTTTACCATTATATTGCATTGGGATACTATGGTATGTTCTGTCTTGTTTATTATTATGTTTTGCAATTCTTTTATCTTAAATGTTTTATTGTAGAGTCCGGGAATGAGCTCTGTCCACTTCCTCAGCGTGTATTTGTTCCTATCCCTGGGTCAAACATAATGCTTTGTGACTATGTTTTTGGAGATGAAACAGAGGAAGACTTGCAGAATCGATTTCTTGAGATGTTGGATCAAGAAGTGTATTATAAAGCATTAGCATTTGTGGAGGAGACAAATAACAAAGACACAAATGGTATGTAGTGACAAATGCATAAACGTTGCAAAAGTCTTTCGATCAGTTTCTGTCAGTTTCCTAAAACATAATTCAGAATGTAATTTTGGATAGATCAGTCTAGGTACTATTCGTTACAGTTTTAAGCTGGTACCAAAATGAGCATTGACATTCATGTAAGGCATTGATTATTATTATTATTATTATTATTATTATTATTATTGTTGTTTATTTATATAGCACCATTAATTCCATGGTGCTTTACATTTGGGGGTTACATACAATACACAAAATATACAGGTACATATCATACTAACAGTGATCGGCTGGCACAGTGGGGTAGAGGGCCCTGCCCGCAAGGGCTTACAATCTATGAGGGAAGGGGGGTAGAGACAGAAGGAGAGGGGGAGACTGTATAGATGGTGCGGTGATAGTGTTATTGGAGGTTGTAGGCCTTCCTGAATAGGTGAGTCTTCAGGGCCTTCTTGAAGCCTGTGATTGTGGGGGTCAGTCTTATGTGTCTTGGTAAGGAGTTCCAGAGTATGGGGGATGCTCAATTGTGGTGCAACAGAACCCAAAGCTGTTGAAACCTTCCAAGGGTACCACAACATTTTGTTGGGAAGATGGCTCTATGTTTTCATTCATTGCTATTTACATCCTAAGGATTTGAATAGACTGGTGAAGCTGCTACTTGTCATATATGTGAGTTTGTGCAAGTAAATAAAACTTTTTGCATATATGGCCCAACTACTGTCAGGAGCATGGAAGCATTATATACTGTCTGACAGTATAAATTCTAGATATGTTTTGAGGAGCTTTATGCAGGAACTGATATGGTGACACAAATATCAGTAAGCTTGTTTCACTCTTGCATTGAGCCAGGGCAAGACCACAAGAAACAATAAATTTGTGATTATCTCATGAGATGCAAAAAAGCGTTTGCTAATGTAGCCTGGTACTTGATGAAATCAGGCCCTGAGGAAACTGGGATTAGCGGAAGATTATTTTCTTGATGTTTAGATCCCCTTATGCCCAGGTCTGCACTCCAGGTTGGGTCTTGGACAGATTTAGGCTGTTTAAAGGGGTCTTCTGTGAATTGAAAAGATAATTCCACATAATAAAACCTGCTGAAATGCATGAACTTCTGCCTGCTCTTTGTGAGAGATCATTGAATGTGAGACATGATGCATTTAAAGACATTTTGTCCAATTGACAATCTTTCAGAGGGGGCGCATCATTGGACAGCGAGAAACAGGTCAGTTGTTTTGATGAACTGTCCACCATCTAGGCCATTGTGACCTAGTTGTTCAGAGGTTTTTGGAGCAGAAGTTACGTGAGAGCATTTATGGCAAATATGCCCCGGACAGTACAGACTCCCACAGTTTCCCTTTCCACCATCCAGACACAGATGGCACTCTCACTACACTCCTTTGTTTTTTTTTATGTAGATTGTGATCCCCACATAGAGCTCACAATGTACATTTTTTCCCAGTATGTCTTTTTGGAATATGGGATGGAAATCCATGCAAACACGGGGATAACATACAAACTCCTTGCAGATGTTTTTTTGCCCTTGGCGGGATTTGAACACCAGAACGCCGGTGCTGCAAGGCTGCAGTGCTAACCACTGAGCCACCATGCGGCCCCACTACACCCCTTGTTTCTATTTGGACCATTCCCAAGTGCTTACCAGGTAGCAGTTGACTTCACAGTGCCCATTAGGTGTCCTACCTTGACAGCCAGCCACCTTCACTTTTGTTTGCTGAGGTTTCATGAAAAAGAAACATGGACTGAAACCATATCTTTAGCAATGAATGCAGATTGGAGTATGAATGGTCAGGTTGGAGTATGGCGGCTTCGAGGTGAGTGTCTCTATCCTGCCTTTGCCCCAACTGCTTTTGTGATGATCTGGTGGAACCGTAACATATGATGGTCAATCCTAGTAGACAAGACAAGGTAAACAAGGGACCCTAATAGTTGTGAAATATGCGCAGGACATCCTTTGGCCACATGTATTGCATCCATCTGGCATTTTTCATACAAGGGTTTCCCAGTAATTTCTGTGCCAGATTGCAACACTTCCTTGGCCTGTGCAATTGCCAATCGAGCTTGTATGGAACCAGTTGGGACGCTAACTTTGGCAAACTACAAGTGTGCAAGATCTACAGGCTGCGCTACAACTTCAGTGAGTGTCTATGTCGGATGGTACCATATGGAACCCGTTTTAGTGTGCAGCAACTGAGGGAAGGATTATATTAAGGATTTTTATTTTTGTTTTGTTTAGTCAAAAGTTACCAGATTTTTGGGCTCACTATAGGTAAATTGACGACCATGAAAAAAAATGGCCCTAAAGGGAGTCTGTCACCAGGAAAGTCAATATTAAAACAGTCACGGTAGGCGAGGGTGATTTTATCAGAAAAATAACCGAAACCAAACATCAATCAGAATAACCAACGTAATTTTGTTCGCTTTGGTTATTTCGGTATTTTACAAGACCTGCAGTTTTGTTCAGACCGAACACGTCCGAGTTGGAACTGCTGTAATACAGATCGGAGGCCCAGGGAAGGCGTTAAAAAAAAAAAAAAAAAAAAGTGTTACTCTCCTCTCCTGGGCTTTGGCGTGACTCCCTGCTGTCTTTGGCGCTTCTGACTGATGTCCAGTACCGCTAAGGCCTGTGATTGGGCCTCAGATGGTCATGTGGCGCCATGATGCACAGGTGCAAGTGGCACAATGCTAAGTGACCACTGAAGCTCAATCAGAGGCCAGTTGTCCCTGACATCAGTCAGAAGTGCAAAGGACAGCAGGGAGTCCCGCCAAAACCCACGAGAGGCGCATAACACTGTTTATGTTTGCTCACCTCCTTTGGGTCTCTGATCATCAACCCCAGAGTTTCATTTAGGTCATGATTGCCCAGCCCTAAGCCACAGTATATTTTAGGAGACAGTACGCAGAGGAGCAGCATACATTTATAAAGTCCAATAGATAAACCATTCCCTTGATTAATCTGTTTGTATACATATGCAAATGAAGCCCTGGTGCAATGGGGTTGTGTCAGAGAATCATGTTTTGGCTCCGGTGCACCCATTACACTTTAGCCTTATCAGCCTTACTTTAGTTTTTTGGGGGTTTTTTATCCTCCTTTTTTCAGCCTGTTATAGGTTGTAAATGTATTTGATGCTTTTGCCACTACCATATCTCACACGCACCAAAAGTAAAACATGGTGTGAACATAACCAGGCAGAAACACGTTTTCATTTTTCCCCCCTTCCCTCATAGATTGTAAGCCCTCGCGGGCAGGGATCTCTACCCCACTGTGCCAGCCGATCACTGTTGGTATTATATCTACCTGTATATTTTGTGTATTGTATGTAAAGCACCATGGAATTAATGGTGCTATATAAATAAATAATTAATAACCTTAATGAACTTCGACGGGTTCGTTCAATACTACAAGTGGCCATCTTGAAGGTTGCATTGGATGACTTTTGTTACAGCACTGTTTTTTACTGATCTGTGCTAGAGTCAACAACTATTGTATAGTGTTTTCTGGTGTCTTAGACTTTCACACAGTGGCGTAACTACCGCCATAGCAGAAGAGGCAGCTGCCACAGGGCCCGGGACATTAGGGGCCCGGCGACAGCTGCTACCACTGCTATCATTATACTCCGGGGTCTTTTCGGACCCCCGAGTATAATGATTGGCGGACCGGGAGAGGTAAGAAACATAAAAAACATGTTACTTACCTCTCCATGATCCTGCCAGGCCTCCTTCCTGACGTCCTTTCTGATGTCACATGAACCCGGTCTGCGTCCCGGGTCATGTGACGTCCGACGTCATTGAACAAGCACAGCAGCGGAGAAGACAGCGTAGGAGCCTGGGGATAGGTAAGTAACAGTAGTTTTTTTTTTAATGCTTTTATTCCTCCAGGGTCTCTGATTATTATACTCTGGGGTCTGAAAAGACCCCAGAGTATAATAATTGTTTATGGGTGTCTACAGTGGGACATAATACTGTGTGCAGGGGCCACTAACGGACATAATACTGTGTGCAGGGGCCACTAACGGACATAATACTGTGTGCAGGGTCCACTAAGGGACATAATACTGTGTGCAGGGGACACTATGGGGGATAATACTGTGTGCAGAGGCCACTATGGGACATAATACTGTGTGCAGGGGCCACTAAGGGACATAACACTGTGTGCAGGAGCCACTATGGGACATAATACTGTGTGCAGGGGCCACTAAGGGACATAACACTGTGTGCAGGGTCCACTAAGGGACATAATACTGTGTGCAGGGGACACTATGGGGGATAATACTGTGTGCAGGGGCCACTATGGGACATAATACTGTGTGCAGGGGCCACTAAGGGACATAACACTGTGTGCAGGAGCCACTATGGGACATAATACTGTGTGCAGGGGCCACTCTGGGGGATAATACTGTGTGCAGGGGCCACTATGGGGGATAATACTGTGTGCAGGGGCCACTCTGGGAGATAATACTGTGTGCAGGGGCCACTATGGGGGATAATACTGTGTGCAGGGGCTACTATGGGGCATAAAAGAATGCGCAGGAATGCGTAGGAGGGGGTCGGTCAAGGTCTTCGGTGGGGGGGGGGCATGTCAGAAATTTGCCACAGGGCCCTGCCATTCCTAGTTACGCCACTGCTTTCACAGATACATTATATGCACTGGCGGATTATACGGCCATTAGTCATATGCGTTTTGAGGTTGTCTACTTACTATAGCGTGCAGTACCTCCCACTATATCAAAGCATTGAGTGATAGATAGGGTTTCTAACATAGACAGTGATGGATGAGGTTGAAGAACACATCACACATTTTGCTTGAATTTCCGCTTGACTGATCAAAGCTGTGAGACTACATAGACTGTAATCACCATGTGGAATAGATGCTATGGCTTCCTCTCGTGTTTTGATTCGTAGAAATCTAACACTGTGCGGCTGTTGTAAGAGTGAGGGAAAGTCATTGAGTAGTAACGCATTTCGCCGTGCGCATACAGTAGGTATTTGTCACGGAGCAAAGGTATACGTCCTTCCTCCGGATGGTCTTTTGAATCAACAGGGACGCAAGAGGTCGGGAGACAACAGCAATTTATTGTAATCCACAAAGTTAGTAGCCGGCGGCGGTCACATCAACCGTAATAACAATAAGTCCACAGAAGTCACAATCCAATGATAACTTTGGTTCCTTGGTCCTGTAACTATATCCTGGCTCTCTGCAGAGCTGTGCACAGGCCGGCTAACACATACTAACTCCAGCTACAACTATATACTAAGACTGTTACACCTATATCTGTGGGTGGGAAGGGCTGAGTCACAGATCCTTCCCCCCTCACCTATACCAAGGAGAGCAGACTCCCTGTCTACTATGGACAATGCACCATCCAACATCTTCTTGGAGACACTGATCAGATTATCTCCACCCATTGTCCTCACTAGTTAGAGGTATTTGCATACAATGTGCTAACACACTAGACCCTAATCAGCCAACTACACATTGATGTATATAACAGGTTAGAGAATACATTCCACATGAAATATATATTACACATTGCCTATAGTATAGACTCTAACCATCCCGTGACAGTATTAAAGCCACATCCTGTGGAAAGTTTGGAGAGGCCTCCAGACTGTCACTGGCCTCTGCGTGATATGTTCAGTCTGTCTGATGTAAGCATTAGTATTCCTGTGGTTTATGTGCCAACGGCTCCGATGGATTGCATAACACAGCTGTCTAGAGTGTTGTTAGTTTTCCAGTTAGAATTTACTTTTACATGTAAACTTTGTGTTTTAATGTGGAATTGTTTACTGTGATTTATTTCATAGCCGCCTTCTGCTTAGTGATCATGAAAAAGCAAGTTGTGGATAAGATGTAGCATATGGTCGGTGACCTTCTGTCAGCTCTGTTCTTTCTTGTGTGCAATGGTCTATTCGGCTATTGAGTGGGCTCTTGTAAGCTTCAGTGGGTGTAGAGAATAACTTTCTATATATAACATGTACAAAGTCCTTACTTTCCAGCGTCCATTGTTTTCACAACTCTCGCTCACAATGTGGGTTCCCCGGGCTCAAGCTGATCATGCATGCGGGTTACTGTTGGAAGCCATTGCTGCGAATTGTTATTGCCCGTAGACAAGGACAAGACAGGTGTTTGAAATAGGGGTTTCCAAACATGCTGGTACCTGTGTTAGAGATTGCAAAATGCCCCTATATCTTCACCCCTCCCCCGCACCTTTCTACAGATGGTTGGTAATCCCTGGTATTGTGGTGTACATAGTAGGGAGGAGAGTTAGGGCAGGAGTATATACATTTAATTCATTCTGTTTACCGTATTTTCCGGACTATAAGGCGCACATAAAAACCTACGATTTCCTCAGAAATCGTAAGTGCGGCTTATAGTCCGGTGCGGCTTATATATGGATGGAAGCGGTGGCAAAGTCTGCGTGCCGCTTCCATACATACATAAAAGGCACCGTAAGGGTGCATTCACACTACCGAACGCCGGCGTGTATCACAGCCGTACACGCCGGCGTTACAGCAGGGCTGCCGGACACTTCCTATTCATTTCTATGGGAGCCGGCATGCGAGCGCTCCCTATAGAAATGAATGGAAAAAAGCAGTCCATTCATTTCTATGGGGAGTGCTGGCATGCCGGCTCCCATAGAAGTGAATGGGAAGTGTCCGGCAGCCCTGCTGTCACGCCGGCCTGAAACAGAACGTGAAACTTACCAAGCGGTGCAGGGCGGGCAGGCGGGCATTCAGGCCTCCTCTTCCTCCGATGTTCCGTCCTTCTCCTCCGGCGCTCGCTGATAATGGCCGGGGCGCATGCGCAATATCATAATGCTTCTACTACGGCTACTGCGCATGTGCCCTGGCCATTATCAGCTTGCGAGCGCCGGAGGAGGACGGAACATCGGAGGAAGAGGAGGCCTGAATGCCCGCCCACCCTGCACCGCTCGGTAAGTTTCACATTCTGTTTCAGGCTTTTATTTTAGAGCCCTAACGTTTACGGTTGGGCTCTATCAGCATGATTTTGCTGATAGAGCCCCTCCTCGCCTGCCGAGCGCTTCCAATAGAAGCAGCTGGCACGCGGGGGGTTAAGCGGCCGCTGGCAAAGTCTGCCTGCCGCCGCTTTCAATAACATATAATGCGCACCGGACTGCGGCTTATAGTCCGGTGCGCCTTATATTTGAACCGAGACGGACTATAAGGCGCTCATGGGCAATGCGGCTTATAGTCCAGTGCGCCTTATAGTCCGTAAAATACGGTAATATCATGCATGGTAATGACCTGATACGGTAATCCTCTTTTTCGCATTTAATGGTCTGCACCTTATAATCGTTCTGTATTTCTTGTAATAGAAATCGTCTTACTGTTGAGCCTGTTTTAGACTAGTGTTTTTATACAGCGGCCAGTCTAAGGAAGCCGCAGACTGGCCATTGGGAGGAGTAATAGAGCAGCAGCCTGAACCAATGATGAGACAGAAGGTGTGTCTCAGACTACCTCAGACTCCCTCTCGGCACTGTAGCTATACTATAGTCACAGCTCTGCTCTAATGGAGCTGAAAAACAGCCAGGCTGTAAATATCAGGTAACCACCACTGTAGTTCCTGACTTACATATTATGTCTGATCTCCTAACTGGACAGTCGCTTTAACACCAAGTCTGTTAATAAGCAAATTTTTGTTCACACATACATAGTAATCTACATTATTTCCTTAAATGTAATTTAAAAACAAAACAAAAAAACCCTTGTTCACTCACCCACAGGATAGTTGTATGATTGTTCCCCCTCACTGAATAAAGCAGCAGCCAAGTAAGCACAATACAGTGGCATTCAAAGTCCATGGTTTGATGGAGACAAGCAAGTGCTGTACTGTACATTGGTATCCTATGTGAGAAGCCACCATAAATATTAGGACAGATCTATTAATCAAGGAAAAAGCTTGCAGATTCACACGTCTGACGCTGCTGGTCGTACTATATGCTGTCATTTGTGCCACTTCAGTAAATAAAAAAAATATGCATTTCCTACATCTGTCAAGATCTGCAATATTAATAAGAAACTTCCACTTTGAGAATAATGTTCACATCACTGTTGATCAGAAAAATCATGATAATACAAGATAAACATGTTTTCTGTAGCTTTGGACAATATCATTTCATAAGAGTTTCCTTGAGAATAAGCTGTTCACAGAGTGATCTGGGGTTCGGTCCCCACAGCATTTCCCCAGCACCATTGCGAGGTAAATAAAGCATTACACTATCTCCATCGGGGAGTCCAGGAGGAGAGATGCTGTTTGTTTAGCATCATCAAGTCAAGAGCTAAAGAGTCTAGCAGGTGGTGTCAGCCATCGATGACACTTATTTCTGTATTCACACTCCTATTTAGCCATAGAGTTATGCCCAGAGTTAGAAGGAAATCAAGTCAATATGTATGTTTGATAGGACATATTCCCATATTCCACTCTCCATAGGATAGAGGATACATTGATGATCATGGGAATCCAGCCACTAAGACCCCCACTGATTGAGAATGTAGCATTGGATGCAGATGTGAATCCATTCATTTCAGTGGGATCACCAGAGAAATTGAGTAAAGCGTCCGTGTCCACCATTATCAGTGGGACTAAAACACCCCCATTGGTTGGACACCCGCTGACCACCAGTGTATCCTCTATCTTTTGGATAAATGATTTACCTGGCATAATACCCAATTAAGCAAAGCAAAAAAAAAAAAGTGATTTAGTGATGATGTAGCAGACCTTCATGCTTATTTCTATTTCTTGCTTCACATTTACTAATTTGATGACTATTACAGTAGATCACATTGTGACCAAGACTATACAACTACACAACTTGAGAATTAAACAGTATGACACTTTAGGGTAAATTAACATCTGCACAATTTTTTTTTTCTTTATTCTTGTCCATGAGCCAATCAGAAAAACAGGGGGAAAAGTGTTGCTTAGTAATGGATACAGACTGTTGGGTCACTGTGATCCAGAGAATTCAGGTCACGGGTATTTAACCCCCTTATATGCCACTGATAATGGCCGGGGCGCATGCGCAATATCATAATGCTTCTACTACGGCTACTGCGCATGTGCCCTGGCCATTATCAGCTTGCGAGCGCCGGAGGAGGACGGAACATCGGAGGAAGAGGAGGCCTGAATGCCCGCCCACCCTGCACCGCTCGGTAAGTTTCACATTCTGTTTCAGGCTTTTATTTTAGAGCCCTAACGTTTACGGTTGGGCTCTATCAGCATGATTTTGCTGATAGAGCCCCTCCTCGCCTGCCGAGCGCTTCCAATAGAAGCGGCTGGCACGCGGGGGGTTAAGCGGCCGCTGGCAAAGTCTGCCTGCCGCCGCTTTCGATAACATATAATGCGCACCGGACTGCGGCTTATAGTCCGGTGCGCCTTATATTTGAACCGAGACGGACTATAAGGCGCTCATGGGCAATGCGGCTTATAGTCCAGTGCGCCTTATAGTCCGTAAAATATGGTAATCAAAATTAGTATGAAATTCTCTAAAGGGTTAATAGCTCATTTTTTATTAGGATAACAGTGGTCTGAATGCAACCATAGTGTTACATGATAAAATGCTATCTGCCAGTAGAGGGAGCTCATTGCATAGGGTTTTACGCAGCTTTCATGGAACCCTATAATACATCCATTTATAATAAACTCTCACTAGTGTTCGTAGGAAACATTTTATAGGGTTGCTGAAGTATTTCAGAGTGAACTTAGAAATCCGGACTATCAGGAATCAATGGAGATTCCTATTGTAACAGCGTGTACTTCTGTAAAGTAGATAGCTCCTCCATTAAGCTTGAGTTGTATTATATAACCTCCTGCTTATGTACTTACGTTTAGCCTAATATATTAGCTTTGTGTGAAGCACTTATGGAATGTGTTATTCTGATCATTGGACATGTGGAATCTTTTTTTAGTATGAAGTAGCCGGTTATAGAGGGTCTCACGTCGCTCCTGACAGGTAGTTCTTAGAGAATACTTGTGTTCCCCGTAACATAACACCACCTTTATTATAGCTCTGTGTTGACCAAACTAGAAATGTATGAATAATCTGACAATGGAGAGGTAAGTTTATCAGACTTGCGTAGGTGTCCCTTAGTGCTAGTCTGTAACACTCAGTTGTCAATATATTGATAAATTTCTAGAAGAAATATCAGAGGAACATAACAACACAGAGTCATTAAAAAATGATCCACAATCATTGTTTAATGGGGAATACATGTTTTATTAAAGGATTTCTCTGGGAATTCACCAATTAAATAAAAACTAAAAAAAAAAATACTAGGTATTTGCAATGGTACCTACCAGCATTCTCTTAAGATGCAGGAGCTTATTTTGCCTCTTGGGGCATGATTGTGAGAAGGAAGTCAGCCAGAACCCTCCCTGGACAGGTTTCCTGCTGCTGGAGGGAAGGGTGGGCCTTAAAGGGGTATTCCCAACTCACTTGTTCACCACCATGCAGGCTGTGTGCTCTGTTCACTTCCTGGTTTTCTCTGTAAATATGTGGGCGGAGTTTCCCTTGCTATCTCACAGACAAAGCCAGCTCCGCTATCTCTCTTCATAGCAGTACATGTTTGCAGTCAGTAATGAGGGACGGTTGTAAATAAAGTAGCAGAGTATCACTGGAAGATGCACAATATGAAGCTGATGTAGTAGAGCTGGATTTCATAGGTGATGAGAATCCCAAACTTACATGCTACAGGACCAAGAGTCGGCTTACAATATACTCACTTTTAGGTCTGTGTTTAATGGACTCCCTGTCTCAGCCCTTATCAGCAAAATTCAATTAGCCAACTGATAACTGAAAGAGCCGGAGATAAACAGCTCAGAAATACAATCACTGAGCACTCAGCTCCCCCTCCCCTCCTGAGAGCAGGGAGCTATGTTACTTGTCCTGGGCAGAGAGATAAGATCATCCCGTCCGTGGTTATGGAAACACAGTGTAAACAATGAAGTGAAGAATCTCAGATGACAGCCAAACAAAGCAGTTTTGCTTAAAGGGGTATTCCCACCTCACATACTCAGCAGTCTTCACTCTTGTAAAATCTTCTTTCTTCCTGGTTTCTTGCATCATTTGGTGGGCGGGGTTTCACAGGCAACCTGCCGTTTAGCTCCGCCCCAAAATTTGTGTGTAGCTCCGCCCACCCACATTGGACTATGAAGTACAGGCAGCAGCAACTCCATTCTGTGTTACATACAGACACTGCCTGTCTCTGCCATAATGAACACAACTGAATTAGCTAGCCTGATAACTGGGAGAACAGAAGAAATGAAAGCAGCTCCCCTATCTGATAGCAGGACCTAGGTCACATGGTGTAGACACAGGATTAGCTCGATACACAGGCTCGCTCCCTGCACTTAGTCCCTCCTCCCTCCCCCCTGAGAGCAGCAGATACATCATTTGACTCAGGAGCAGCTAGGTCAGGGCTGTGGCCACAAAAAATTGAATAAAGTAAGATAGTGGACAAACAAAGCAGTTTTGCTGAAGCAATGTATTTAGGAAAAGTCTTACATCCACATTAACAAGCAGTATAGATAGGATCCTTGTGATGGGACAACCCCTTTAAGCAATGTATTTAGGAAAAGTCTTTAAAACCACACTAGCTAGCAGTATAGATAGGATCCTTGAGATGGGACAACCCCTTCAAAGGTGTTTTCTGGGCAAAAAATGTTTTTCTAAAAAACATTTCTGTTATTTCTATTAATGTGTTTTGAGTGATTTCTAGCTGTCTCTTGGAGCTCGTGTTATCTCCTGCATTTGTTTACATGGTTCAGCTTCCTCTGTGTGACGATCCACCTCTACTGTGCATGCTGGAGAGCTGCACAGTAGAGGTGGATTATCGGCAGCAGAGCACAGAACAGCACTTGGAGAAGCGGCGGCAGCCAGAAAAGAAGGTGGAGCTGTCCCACAGGATGAAGCCTGGAAGGTAAGTATGATGGAGGGGAGGGGGGAGGGGGAGTAGTAGTGACAATCCGTTTCTGGAAATGGATCGTCACCGGATAATCAGAAAATAGGGCGGTCTCATGACCCCTTTAAATATTCTGGAAGTATGATTCACTGTTCTCTATAAAAGATAAAAAAGTAAAACCCCTTCGGGTTCAGATTACTCAGTGTTACAGCAAAGAAAGTCTCAAGTGCATTTTATTGCTTAACATTGTTTGAAAGCAAAAACTGGAAGTTCCGTTTCCTGAAGATCTCATCAGACTCCCTAATGATTTTATTATTTCAGACGCAGATCATACACCCGTCATGTGATGAATGGGAGAAGCCGTGTTTTGTGTCATTTCACTGATTTTCTTGCTGCAATGATGTCATATCAAATTGCAAAATACCAAAAAGTCTTTTTCATGGAAATATCTGCTACTAGTAGGCAGACTGTCATCCTCAGATATTATTGGACTCTGCTACAGCAAATTGCTTTGATTCCTAAAGGGGTTGTCCAGTTTCAGACAAATATTGAGTAGCAAATCTTTTGATTTGTATAATGAAAAGTTCTACAATTTTCCAATCTACTTTCTGGTATACTTCTTGTTTTCTAGATCTCTGATCAGTCCGTGGTCATGTGATATACAGTCCCTGGTCGTGTGATATACACTCCGTGGTCATGTGATACATAGTCCGTGGTCATGTGATATACAGTCCCTGGTCGTGTGATATACACTCCGTGGTCATGTGATACACAGTCCGTGGTCATGTGATGTACAGTCCGTGGTCATGTGATGTACAGTCCGTGGTCATGTGATATACAGTCCGTGGTCATGTGGTATACAGTCCATGGTCATGTGATATACAGTCCGTGGTCATGTGGTATACAGTCCATGGTCATGTGGTATACAGTCCGTGGTCATGTGTTGGACAAACAGGTGCACAGCTCGTTATCAGATGTCTTGAGTATTGTGCTGTGACTATAACAAGCTTTGCACCTGTGTGACCATCACATGACCATGGACAGTATATCAGATGACTATGGACAAATTTTTATCCACTGGGAAAAATCAGAATGAATAACAGCAAGTAGAGATCTAAAAAAAAACTGTGAGGAATTGATACAGAAAAGATATTGGAAAACTGTATAACTTTTCTTTATACAAATACCGTAATAACATTAGTCTCTGTGTTTGGGGTTGTGGGAATGTTGTGTAAACAATGGAAGGAATAAGATCACATAGCAGGAGGAAAAAGCAGAATTTCTAAAGCAATATATTTAGGAAAAGTCTTCAATTTACATAAGTTACCAGTATATATAGGATCCTTGAGATGGGACAACCCCTTTCAGAATGCTTGAAGAAATCATTGTGTAAGAGCAGGGTATATTTATGTTGGCCTTTACTGAAATGTATTCATTTTTTCTTTGTAGAGAATGAACATGAACTACCTCATGATTCACATGAACCTGAAAAGCCTTCAAATGAAGAAACTCATACAGTAAAAAAGGGCGGATCTACAAAACTTCAGCAGAATATGGGTATAAGCTGTTTTACATTTTTACTGACAAAATTGTTTGCGGTCAAAAACAATAAAAAGCATTGGTGAGATCTCATCTGGGATAGTTCTGGCCAGCAGGTTATAGAAAGTTTGCCCTGAAGTTTAAAAACTGCGGGCATTTCTTCCATTTTCACTCCCCCCCCCCCACACACCACTTCCAAACCCCATAACTTTTTTATTTTTCCACTCTCAGATCCATATGACGTCTTAATATTTGAGTGACAAATTTTTCTTCATGATGCCTCCATTTATTATTCTGTACAATGTACTGGGAAGCTGAGAAAAAATTCCGTATGGGGTGGATCTGAAGAAAAAGTGCATTTGTGTGATTTTCTTACAGGATTTGTTTTTATGGCATTCACTGTGCAGCCAAAATGTCATGTCATCTGTATTTTATGTTTTGGTATGATTCCGAGGGTACCAAATTTATATGGTTTAAATTACATTTTAACCCCAAAATCCAAAATTGTACTAATTTTATTTTCTAAAAGTCGCCATATTCTGACACCCATACTTTTTTTTTTTTACTTCTGTGTACGGGAATGCATAGGGCGTTTTTTTTTTTTTTCTTGCAGGGCTGAGTGTACTTTTTAGTTATACCATTTTGGGGAATTGCTATTGCTTTGATCACTTTTTATTAAAATTTTTATCAGAGGCAAAACAGCAAAAAAATAGTGGTTTGGCACTTTTGACTTTTTTTCCCAGATTTGTAGAGCGGACGTTTTCGGACACAAGGATACCTAATGTGTATGTGTTTCACATTGTTAAAGTACTTTTATATGTGTTCTAGGGAAAGGGGGGTGATTTGAATTTTTAATACTTTTTTTTTTTCATACATATTTTTTTATACTTTATTTTTTTACATTTATTAGACCCCCTAGGGGTCTGATCACTAACGCAATGCAAAAAATTGTCATTTCTTTTGCAGGTTAAATAGAGTAGCCTGCAAAAGAAAAGCATTGCAGACAGGCCGGGGAGCCTTCACAAGGCTCCCAGCTGTCATGCCAACATGACGCAGACCCAGGAGTTTGCTCCAGGTGCCTACGATCACCAGCAAAATGGCGGTGTCCAAGCGCCGCTGGTAAAATGGCTGACCGAGGCTTCAGAAGGGTTAATGCCCATGATCGGTGTGGCTACAGACCGCAGGAATTAATGCTCCCAAGCGGCCACCATAGTTAAAAACCCAACATCCGCCGTCATAGTATGGCAGATGTCGGGAAGGGGTTAAAGGAGTTACATTTATGTAGTTATGAGAGAAGACATGTATACCGTATTTTTCGGACTATAAGACGCACTTTTTTTCCCCCAAATTTCGGAGGGGCTACTGCCACCGCTGGTTTTCTTCAGCGGCAGGAGTGTGACAATACTGCAGGCCCCGGCAGCTAAGACACTCCCCGGCATCCGCCGGTCTATTACAGCAGATGCCGGGGACTGTCTTAGCTGCCGGGGCCTGCGGATTGCCGCACTACTGCCGCTGAAGAAAACCAGCGGTGGCAGTAGCGCGGCCATGCTGCAAAACACCCCCCCCCCGGCCTCATACTTTTAGTGATGCAGGCCGGCTCCTGCACGGCGAGGCCGCAGGAGCCGGCCTGTTCCGATGACAGCCGGGAGCCTAATGAAGGCTTCCAGGCCTGTCATAGATATATATTACTATCGCGGCTGGTCTATGACCCTCCGCGATAGTAATGTATAGAATCATCCATAGACGGCAATACACTTGTATTGCCGTCTATGGGACTTGCAATCAAATGATTGCAGGTTCAAGCCCCCTAGGCGGGGGATATTAAAATAGTAAAAAAAAAAACAAAAAAAAAAACACTTAAAAAAAATATAATAAAAAATAAAATAAATAAAAGTTCACCTCCTTTCCCTAGAATACATATAAAAGTATAACATTACTGTGAAACATATACATTAGGTATCCCTGTGTCTGAAAATGCCCGGTCTACACCTGGCCCCACAAAAAAAACGCCCTATACATCCCCCTACAGCTGCAGGGTCACCTGTCAATGTGGCCTTGCAGCTGTTCCAAAACTACAACTCCCATATATTAAATATTTTACCATTTTTTGCCTGAAAATTTTTTTTCCCTATTTTTCTCCTCTAAAACCTGGGTGCGTCTTATAGTCCGAAAAATACGGTAATTGGTCTGTGCAAAAAAAAAAAAAAAATTCAATATGTATAATTCAATACAAGGCCTCTCCTACCCTAACCCACTTAGTTTGTTGTGGATACAGTAGGTGAGGCTTCATGCTAACAGTCACTGGAGGCAGCGCCACCCACTGGATCTGCAGCAAGGCAGTACCCACTCCATTACAGCATCTACTGTAGTAACACTGCGTGAGATGCAGAACACCGAGACCCGGCACCCAGAGAAACCACAGTGTTACCACCCACTTAGATAGTATATACTAATCTGCATCAACACTATAATGGCTTGTATTTTTGGATCGGCTAAATTTGGATGAACAAACTCCAAACTGCTCAGGGTGACTGCGCCTATCTGATGAGGTATGTCATTGGGCTTTTCAGACCTGGTGATAGATCTCCTTTAAATGGATCTGTTAAACAGATAGCTAGAATATAGTAAGGAAGTATCCTAAACCAGAACATTTCACAATTAGCAAAATTAATTATTAGTGTTATTTACCATATCAGGCCGTACATGTATACAGCTTTTCCATCGACTAGCCCCAAGTATGTATTTATGAACAAATAAGTAGTCATCTTCTATGAGATCAAAATTTGTGACTGCTGCCGTGTATAGTGAGAATTACAAAGACTAACAATATGCTGGGATCATCTATGTGAGACGTACTTGTTAGATATAAAGGGTTTCTGATGTCTATACCAATACAGCTACCTTCCATGCATGAGTACGGGATCATGGAATTAATCTTCATGTATAGAAACACTTTAATAATATGAATATCTAAGCTAAGATGTATACTGTGGTATTTAGTTTTTTTTGTTACATGTCGTATTCTTATTGACTTGTCGCCAGTATTCACCATGTTTATATTTTCTGTTTCCATACAGGACTCCTAATGGCAGCCGCAGTTGTTCTTCTAGCAGCTCTAATATCCTTACATTATCTAAATGAGTAAACATTTACAAATTTTAGTTTTTTTTTTTCTTCTTTTCAAGAATGTTGCTGAAACTTTCACATCATTTTATAAAGGAGAAGACTAATCCTTCTGTCAGTGTGAATTATTTCAGCAATGTATTGCTTTGGAATACCTAACCAGAGGCTACATCACACTCATTAAGAATCTGTACCTGTATTGTGGTCAAAAAGTCACTCTTTAATGTCAATTGCAGCAAGACTAATCAAAAGTTATTTGGAGGGCGGGGAGTATGCCAGTCTTGTTTAAAATTTTTCAAGTTTTGGGAGAAGCCAAAAGCCATGCTAGATCTACAAACATTTACACCCCTTTTTTGGCTGAAATGTCGACAGAACTGTACACCAGCTATGAACAGGCGTGGATTTCTTCTAAGCTGCACGGCCTGGCGGAACGTGCGTGTGATTCATGGCACCGGCATGAGCCAAATCCTCCACTCTCACAGGGACCATAAAGACCAGAGTATGAACCCCCTTATTGATGAAACCGCCTTATTGTTCTACCTTGGTGCAAATAACACTTTATCAGCTTATTTCTGATTAAACGGTTGTCCTATAATGAATATTTATCACCTGTCGTATGGAGAGGTGATAAATGTCTGATCAGTAAGGGTCCCAAGTCCTGTTACTCCTCACCGCAAAAATCAAAGTCCTCCCTGCATGACTGTGCAGTTTGGGAACCAAATTCTATAATCATTGGGCCCCAGCTATCAGCAATTTTACCACCTATCCTGTGAATAAGTGATACATTGAGTGTCCACTGTAGGACGATATTTTTAAAAGTGAAGTAGTGAATGCTCTGGTGTGACCTTTATTACTTGCACTGCTAATAAATCGCCTGTGTCTTGGCTTTGCTTTTCACTTTTTTTTTTTTAGTATCTCACTCAGGCAGCCTCTATGTTACAGTACCTGCAGGCTAGGCATAATTCTTATAGCACAGGCACAGTATTTTCTTCTGTTTTGTATTGTCTTTGGTTTGTCACCTGAAAACATGGTTAGCACCGGGATTTTTTTTAAACTGTTTTAATATGTTTGCCTGCCTTTGTACTAAGCACTTCAGGTACTTTTAGAAAACTCACTGATAGGGGCCACACGGTGGCTCAGTGGTTAGCACTGCAGCCTTGCAGCGCTGGAGTCCTGGTGTTCAAATCCTGCCAAGGGCATAAAACCATCTGCAAGGAGTTTGTATGTTCTCCCCGTGTTTGCATGGATTTCCATCCCATATTCCAAAGACATACTGATAGGTAAAATGTACATTGTGAGCTCTATATGGGGCTCACAATCTACATAAAAAAAAAAAAAAAAAAAACTCACTGATGGGTTTATGGTCCCCTGTAAATGTGTTAGAAATTGGGAAAATGATGGTTTAGCAGTGTCATATTTCCAAGTATGGAGGGAATTAGAATTGGAAGACTAATATTATCAGGGGCCAGAATTAGACACCCTGAAAGTAGCAAATGAAATTTCTGCATCACGTCAAAATATACTAAAAATACCAGAATTATTCAGTTACTTCTCAGAGACACTTCTAACTACAAAGAAATAGAGACTGGTGGTATTGAGACTGGAATTGTGTCTTTTTATTTTAGCAAATTTTCTGCACTTAGCAAAAAAAATTAAAAATTAAATCCCAGACAACCTCTTTAAGGTGTAGACTTTGAATAAGGGGGTAACTTGAAATACCATCGTCTGCTTTCATCTGAGTACTGGGACCTACCTTCTGGGTCCCGGGAAATGCGGTTTTGACTGCACACCGTAATTACCTGTAGGGTGTACTTGATCTCCGCTACACAGTTTAGGCAGGGACAAATTGTCAGTCTCCTGATGAGTTATGTTAGAGTAATGAAACGCGTTGAGACGTAACAATTGTTGTGAATACGCTATTATCAAAGGCATTCCGTGTTTTGTACCCTCCTCTTTTTCCCACTCAATGTTAGCAATCCCCGGCAGTTCTCTGGCCATTAGTACTATGTAGCCGCAGTTACCATCTAAACTGGCCATTGCTTTGCTATACACCTGATATCAGGGTCTGGGGTCCTGTGAGCACAACCCCAACAACAGTAGCTCAGCATGCACAGCCAGGGTACAGGAAATTCGTGGGGTTTAACTACACTGGATGGGCTAGGTAATTCCACTCTCTGGTTAGTAGTGGGTTAACGTAGGCTACATTGTTGCTCCTGAAACAGACTAGGTGTGGCAACTCTACTCCCTCTGATCAGTAGTGGGTTATGTTAGCTACATTGTTGCTCCTATAACTGAATGGGTGATATAGATATCAGACTGGCGCTATAGAGAACTCACATCAATCTGCCAGTGCACTCTAATAGGAGCCTTTGAATCGTTGGAGGAGAGCCTTTATGATCGAACTCGATTGGGGGCCGTTAGCTGTCTTGTATTTTAATACAAAACATTTTAACTTTATTAAAGGTTACGTTTTACCATTTTTTGTTTTGGGGGGGGCACCCCTTTTTGTATAAACTGTAACTTGAAATACCCCTTTAAAATCAAATAATTGCACTACAAAAAGTATTTATATAGCGGTAGCTTTTGGACTCCTATACATATGGACATACTATTGCTCCTTGAATTTTTCAGGTTGTACAGTGCTGTATTATGGCACCCATAGACTTATATGGGACTGTACTGTACAGAGGCACGTAACATAAAGCTCCTGAATCTCAATGCAAATAAACAAGGCCCCCACTTACCATATGCTATCTATAATATTGGGGGTTTTTTTGCCTTTGAGCCTCTGAGGTTCCCAGACCTGGTAGCGATTGCTACCCCTACACCCCCTGTACTGAAACTAGCTTTATAACTTACAATATAAATGCACCAAACCAACAAGCATATTTTTAAACTGTGTTTATTGATCTATTCATACACTATAAAATTCTCAGCCTTACTAGTTACTATGCAACCGGAACCAAGGCGGTAAAAGGCGATATATTAGAGCGACCCTCCAGACCCTCTACTTTACTAAGGCTCCATTTACTAATATCATGCATGGCAATGACCTGATAATCTGCTTTTTTGCATTTAATGGTCTGCACCTTATAATCGTTCTGTATCTCTTGTAATAGAAATCGGCTCTCAGTGCACTGTCTTACTGGTGAGCCTGTTTTAGACGAGTGTTTTTATACAGCGGCCAGTGTAAGGAAGCCGCAGACTATTGGGAGGAGCAATAGAGCATCAGCCTGAACCAATGGTGAGACAGAAGGTGTGTCTCAGACTACCTCAGACTCCCTCTAGGCACTGTAGCTATATTATAGTCACAGCTCTGCTGTAATGGAGCTGAAATACAGCCAGGCTGTAAATTCTGAGGAAAATAAATATCAGGTAACCACCACTGTAGTTCCTGACTTACATATTATGTCTGATCTAACTGGACAGTCGCTTTAACACCAAGTCTGTTAATAAGCAAATTTTTGTTCACACATACATAGTAATCTACATTATTTCCTTAAATGTAATTTTAATTAAAAAAAAAAACAACCCTTGTTCACTCACCCACAGGATAGTTGTCTAATTGTTCCCCCTCACTGAATAAAGCAGCAGCCAAGTAAGCACACTACAGTGGCATTCAAAGTCCATGGTTTGATGGAGACAAGCAAGTGCTGTACTGTACATTGGTATCCTATGTGGGAAAGCCACCATAATTATTAGGACAGGTCGATTTATCAAGGAAAAAGCTTGCAGATTCACACGTCTGACGCTGCTGGTCGTACTATATGCTGTCATTTGTGCCACTTCAGTAAATAAAAAAAAAAATGCATTTCCTGCATCTGTCAAGATCTGCAATATTAATAAGAAACTTCCACTTTGATAATAATGTTCACATCACTGTTGATCAGAAAAATCATGATAATACAAGATAAACATGTTTTCTGTAGCTTTGGACAATATTATTTTGTAAGAGTTTCCTTGAGAATAAGCTGTTCACAGGGTGATCTGGGGTTCGGTCCCCACAGCATTTCCCCAGCACCATTGCGAGGTAAATAAAGTTCGACACTATCTCCATCGGGGAGTCCAGGAGGAGAGATGCTGTTTGTTTAGCATCATCAAGTCAAGCGCTAAAGAGTCCAGCAGGTGGTGTCAGCCATTGATGACGCTTATTTCTGTATTCACACTCCTATTTAGCCATAGAGTTATTCCCAGAGTAAGAAGGAAATCAAGTCAATATGTATGTTTGATAGGACATATTCCCATATTCCACTCTCCATAGGATAGAGGATACATTGATGATCATGGGAATCCAGCCACTAAGACCCCCACTGATTGAGAATATAGCAGTGGATGCAGATGGGATCACCAGAGAAATGACTGGAGTAAAGCATCTGTGTCCACCATTATCAGTGGAACTAAAACACCCCCATTGGCTATTCAGGCACCGTAAATGTTATATTACACTACCCCCCCCCCCCGTTTTAAAATAAAACCCTAAAAAAGAATGTTATCTACTTACGCATCGTGCACGCTGGGCGGGCATTCAGGGTGCGCCGTCTTCTTCATCTACGCCTCTTCTTCCTCTGATGTCCTTGGGTCCCGTCCTCCGGCGCTCGCAGACTGACACTGATAAAAAAAAAAAAATGGCCTGGGCGCCTGCCTAGTAGCCGTAGTAGAAGCCGCATGCTACTGCGCATGCGCCCAGGCCATTTTTTTATATCAGCGTCAGTTCGCGAGTACCGGAGGACATCGGAGGAAGAAGAGGCGTGGATGAAGAAGACACACCCTTAATGCCCGCCCAGCGTGCACAATGCGTAAGTAGATCACATTCTTTTTTAGGGTTTTATTTTAAAACGGGGGGTAGTTTAATATAACATTTACGGTGCATGAATAGCCTTTTTAAAGGCTATTCACGCATATGTGGGGCTCTAGCAGCATGATTTTGCTGATAAAGCCCCTTTAACCCCCCTTATATGTCAATAGAGACCATGGCATTTAAGCAGTTGTTTATAGGTTTCGGGGTGTGAGAGGGTGTTGATGTGGTGTTATTACAAATGATAATATCGCATAGTGTAGTTTGCTACTGTTGGTTAAAAAAAAAAAAAATTCAATTAAAATTCCCCCTTTTTCTCCATTTTGAAATACTTTATTATGTAAGAAAATAATAAAAACCAATACATATTTGATATTGCTACGTCCATGACAAGCCATACAATAAAATAAATACATTAGCTATCCTGCTTGGTGAATGCTGCCAAACAATGCTAGAAATGCTGTTTTTGCTCACTTCACCTCCAAAAAAGCAAAATGAATAAAAAGTCATGAGCTTCAATATGGTTACAGTGAAACATAGAACTCACTCCCAAAAAATAAGCCCTCAGCTAGTTTTATTGATGGGAAAATTAAAATGTGGCTCTTAGAATATGGTCATGTAAAACAGGTCATTTGTTTTTTGTCCAAAGAAGTGTTTGTATTTTAAAAATGGAATAAGGACCAACACCCACACGTCTCTGATCCAGATAAGTATGGTGAAAAGAGTCCACGCTTACCCTAGGCGTCTTGATCAAAGTGTGTGAGGTACTACAATAAAGGAACTATAAGGAAAGCTGGTTTACATTGGTTAACATAACCATGAATATGCTTCACATCACTCCAAATATATTCCTATGATATTCCCTTTTAATTCTCTGAGCAAAGGAACACCTACATGTAAGGTATGTTATAACCTATGGGTATGTTTTAGCTATTCAATATCACCTTCCCCATCATCACATGCTATGCCTTGGATTTCTCGCTCAGGCAAAAGCCCATATTCATTGAGAAAAGCCTCCACATCCCCAGCAAAGAATTCCTCGCTCAAGTTTTCTGTAACATTGATGAAGTTGCTAATAAGTTCTCCTGCCTTATAGACCAATAGAGTTGGGAGGACTTCTCTAGAGAACCGTTCTCCAGCTCCAGTGTCAGCTGATCTAATTTTACAGAACTTCACTGTGGGATACTCTAAAGCAAGGCAGGTTAAACAATTATTCAGCGCCTCACAAGCCTTGATCTCCTCACAAAAAATATGAACTATTACTGTAGTGCTTTTTCGCTCCTTTTCTATTGCTTCTAAAAATTCATTCCCACTGTTTAGCTCATAAAGGCACCCATATTTAGGGCCAAAACTCAGCTTCTGGTGCATGTCCTGCATACATTGTTTGCGGTACTTTTGTAGACAATTTTCATCTTCTTTGTCGTGGATTAGCTCATATTCTTGCATACTCATCTGTGAACAAAAGGAATAACATTTTAGAGGTACAACTTGGTAAAAATCACTTACCCTCACAATGAGTATTTACTCTTAAGATTTTCACAGACTGTGACACATTATAATATATATGTATATATATATTAAACACACACACATATATATATATATATATATATATATATATATATATATATATACACACATATACACATATGTGTGTGTGCGCTAGTAGCAGTAACCATCAGATGGAATTTTGCCATCTATCCTTGTATTTTACAGTTACACATATCAAGCATACATATATTTCCTTGCTTTATCTGTTTTTGAGTCTTGGATATCCTAATGGTTATTTCTATCTAAACATCATTTTGATAGCCGCATATAGTACAAACGTTACAAATCCTGTAAATGCATTACTCCCTACTTTCCCACAACACACGTGCCAAACTAAGGTTACTGAATTTCCTAACACAATTTTACTTTACATGTTCCTGTTCATGTTCCTATTACCATTAAAATTCAGTCCAATCTACGAACAACGTGTTAAAGAGCAAACAGAGCTGAGCAGATTGATATATCATTTTGTAGAACAAGGTTCAGTGTAACTTATGTTGGTTATAATTCACACTCTTTCTAGGCTTAGGAGATTGCTGGGCAGTCTCACTCGCCACACAACAAAAAAAACAAAAAACTTTTTGTCTGCTACTGGGAATCTCCATTTGTCCTAAACTAAATCGAGTGTGTGGATTCCAAATCCGAAGTCAGAATTATTGTAACACGTCAGGAAATTTTGCTATGCAATGAATTAAGCACTTGGAAAGCATTGAACGAGTTTGAACAGAACGAGTTTTACTCAAACAATTAACTGATCTACATCAAAGTTTTCATAGTGCACAGTGTATGAAAATGTAATGGAATAGAAAAATTTAAAAACTTTGTTTTTCAGTTTAAAAGTTTTACTTGAGCAAGGCCCAGGACTGTTAAAAGTGCTGTTTGTCATCAGACATTTTCCTGTTGGGATTCCAGTGGCCATGATATTTGTTCTCCATTGTAGAAATATCTTTATGGAACCGCTCTCCATGTTCGTGACTTGTGTTTCCCAAATTGGGTGGGAAAAAGTTGAGATGGGAATATAAGAAATGCATTTTCAATTAAATTCGGCAGCCAAGTTATTCATATGCTGTAAGCCTGTTGTCTACTAATTCAGCAGAGTTTTCAGCTTGGCTGTTCCCAAGGAAGTTCTGCACTACTAGCACAAATACATCCCAAGCTGTAAGGTTCAGAGGGTTGAGTTTTGTTCTGAATGTTTCGTCATACATTTTTGTTGATTTCGAGGCCAATAAAAATTCCTGCCTTAATTTTAGACTCAGTTTCAGTGAGCTAAGCTTCTTCAAATACTGGAAACATTTTCCATCACGATCAAGTGCAATTACAACAACATTTTTCATTAAACCAAGTTTAATTTGAAGTGGTGGAAGATAAACTTGAAGTGGATCGACCAGTATTTTGTGTCACATTGTACTGACCAACTGTGTGCTCGACTGAGGCTACTGTCTCATGTTGTTGTCATCACTACTGTCCCATTGGCACAAAAAAACAAATATGCTTTGTGCACCCTGACTGTAGGCCAAGTAGCAGCGCTACCACTTTCAGGTCAGCAGAAATTCTCCATTTATGTTCTGAGTTTTTGATCATTTCCAAGCACTAAGCATGGGTCTCTCTCATTCCAACTGCATTAGCCAATGGAACAGATGGTAACATCTAACTCCAAAATAAGACCATTTACATCAGTACAGAAACAGACGTCGCTTTTCAATGTATAGTATGCAGCTAACTTGGCGTGTCAATGATGAAAGTGAGAAGTTTTGGTGCCGGACATTCCATTCCATTCCGTATTTCCAATACATAATGCATTAATATTATAACTGAATAGGCTTTGCATGTATAACTTAAAATCTAGATGTGTCAGGCAAATTCCGAGTTCATATTTGGAATCAGCGCACTCATTTTAGTATGAATCACATGTTTTTCTTTCAGTAGCAAAATCATTGTTGCCCGCTGTAATAGGCAGCCTTGTCATTAGGAGCATGCATATACAGAGATAGCTTTCATGTACTACAAAGGCCACCCAGTGCTCAGCTCTTAATTTATAACCTGCTGATAGAAAATTGCATGTATGATGTGATGGCATACCTCCCAACTTTCAAAGGAACGAAAGAGGAACAGAATGTGTGGCACGCCACAGTGAATTTTATCCCCACTCATTTCCATTTTGACCCTGCCCATTCATTTTTCTTTGTGTCCCCATACCATATAATGCCTCTACAGTGGCCCTGACATGGTATGCCCCAATATAAAGTCCCTCTCCTAGTGCCCTCAACAAGCTAATAACTCGCCACAATCCTTTGCTGTTCTCTTGTGTCTGTCTCTCCTTCTGAAGCCTTGTAGGGAGCAGCAGGCGAAATGTAAGTGATGTCACCACGTCGTGCCTATTGCTCTGAAGACACCAGGAGCAAAGATGGAATGGTAAGGCGGGGAGAAGACGGTTACCTGCTTTATTGTTGTATTCATTTGAAAACAGGACATACTTTCCACCAACCAGGAAAGAATCCAGGGCTGATCTGCTGAATCCGGGATGGTTGGAAGGTACATGATGGGTTCCCTTTAAAGGGAGAAGAGAGATACCGAGCGCTCTGAGTGTAGTATAATAAAATATTATTGAAATGTCAGGTGATGGATGAGGTACCAGATGGCCTCTCACCTTGTGGGGTTGTGTCAGTCACAACACGCTTTACTGCATGTAGATGTCAACGATGGGGTAGCAGCCATTCAACCCTTTAACACCAAGGAGGAGGATTCAAGGAAAAGACAACAATGTGGACCTCAATCCACAACAAGGGGATCCGCGCTCACTGGTACCACATTGAGGTCCACATTGTTGTCTTTTCCTGGGTAGTCTTTCAGCACCAGAATTGCTTCTATATGCTACTGTGAAAATCCCTATGCAGATGTGTTGTCCACGGCACCCAGGGTTTGACTTCATCTGTTGGAGCACCCATTTTTGTCTGTGGTTGCTGCATATAGTAATTATCAGTGTTAGATGGCAGCACTGGCTGGTACTTGCAGGTGAGAATGGGGCCCTAGCAGGCAGGGCCACACAATATAATGGCATGTTCACTATGCCACATACAAGCCCTACAACAGCATACAAGTGGTTTAGAAGTGATTTTATTTGGTGGAAAACTTCCTCTAATAAAAATATTTATTAGAAATCTCTATTTCCATCAAATGGTTTGCGGTTACTGAGTTACCTTACGATTGAATTTTTCTCTTGTATCCTTTTCCTCTTTGCTTGGTGTCCTGTAAGGAGAAGACATTTGACGGAGGATTTCCTTTTTGCTTGGTGGTACTGCCTCTTGGTCTTCACTGACCAGCTTGAACTTTCTCCAGTCATGTATGACACCTTTTGGGCCTGTGTAAATAAATATTACCACCAAATGATTGTCCAGAATCCTCACTGATCTATATGTAGGATAGAACAGTGATTTCCACACTAAGTGCCACAGGTTATAACAGTATCGTGCAGTAGATACCATTTTTTTTTTTTTATAATTCATTTCAGTATAAAATTGTGCATAATCTTACACTCACGGCTATTCTATTTTTGCCTTTTACCTGTGTTCGTGGCCGAGCCTTCAAAATCAGTCTCTTCTTCGAGGCTTTGTGTGTCTAAGTCTTCCATGATTATATAGTGACTCTGTAGTAATGAAAACATCACTGTCATTACATAAAAAAGAAAAAAGACTGGTTTCAGATCAGCAACAAATGATATTAAAGAATGGCACATTGCGTAATTATAACTAATCCTATATACTTAAAAGTGGATGTCCAGTGTTGGGGGGGGGAAGTACCTCCCTTGCACATATACTGTGTATGTTATTGCAGCTAAAACCATTTGGTGAAAAAAATAAAGCAACTTTGCTTAACCCCTTCCCGCCGACGGCATTTTTCGATTTTCATTTTTCCTTTTTGACTCCCCCCCCCTTCCAAACCCCATAACTTACTTTATTTCTCTGCTCCCAGAGCCATATGAGGTCTTAATGTTTGCGGGACAAATTGTTCTTCATGATGCTACCATTATTTATTCTGTACAATGTACTGGAAAAAAATTCAGAATGGGGTGGATTTGAAGAAAAAGTGCATTTGTGTGGTTATCTTATGGGATTCGTTTTTATGGCACTCACTATGCAGCCAAAATGACATGTCACCTGTATTCTATGTTACGGTACGATTCTGGGGATACCAAATTTATATGGTTTTATTTACATTTTAACCCCTTAACAAAAATCCAAAACTGTGCCAAAAATGTTTTTTCTAAAAGTCGCCATATTCTGACACCCGTAACTTTTTTTTTTATGTATACTTTTGTCTATAGGCTGACCCCTATGCTAAAGTCATATAAAACAAACCATAACATAGAGGGGTGCTATCAGGGCCGGCGTCAGCGCATGGCATAGTCGGGCAAGTGCCGGGGCCCACAGAGCCTCTGGGGTCCCCCTGGCACTTGCCTGCCCCAGCACTTGCCTGTCCCAATTTCATAGGCGATTAAAGCAGGAGCTGTGACAGCTCAGCTCCTGCTTTAACGCTGCGGCCCGGCTTCGGTGTGTGTAGGCGCGATGTGATTACGTCACATCACGCCTACAACAATGTGAATGGCATGAGAGCAGAGAGAGGAGTGGCGGGGGAGCGATGGAAAGTGAGTAAGTGTTTGTTTGGGTTTTGTGTTAAACATTAAGGTGGAACATAATGAAGGGGGCCCATGAAACTGGGGGGCAATTGAAGGGGAGGGGGGAATGGCATGACACTGGGGCAGATGAAGGGGGAAGGGACGTCATGACACTGGGGCAGATGAAGGGGGGGGAAATGGCATGAAACTGGGGACAGAGATGGAGGGGGACATGAAACTGGGGGCAGAGGAAGGGTGTATGTAAAACTGGGGAAAAGATGGAGGGGGGCATATAATTTACAGGTGACTGTAGGAGGATTATAGTGTGTGGGAGCACACGAAAAATTAATGAGAATGGGCGGAGTCAACATAAAAGTGGGCAGAGCTAAATTTGCTGCAGGGCGCAGAGGGCGCTGCACATTTTGTCCTTCTTTCTACTCTTCAAAAGTTGGGAGGTATGGCATTGGTGACGCCACGCTCCTGCGTGACGTCACTCGCTTCATCTGTGACGTGCAGTGTCCCGACTCCCCCGCCTCCTCCACAAGGGGGCCCACTGAGGCTCTGTCGCCCAAGGGCCCATAAAAACCTGGAGCCGGCCCTGGGTGCTATTATACTGTGCTCTCAGCCACATACGTTTACCGCCATTTGCCTTGATACACCTGTACACTTTTCATTAGAAGCAATGTAAGTACATGTGCAACCCACAATTAGAGGTAAATGTATATGACTGGGAGCAGAGTGGGGTAACGCCTTTAGGATTTCACACTATGTACCTGGATGCTGCATACATTCCCCAGTCATCGATACTTTCACTTTTCTGTGAGTGAAACGCAAATTAATTTCATCCACTTTTAATTCCTGGCGGTGCGGTAATAGCAAAACCACCGCCAGGAATTAATGAGTGTCGCACTTACAGCAAAGTGACAGCACTGGTGCCCGGGGATTGGATTTGGCCATAGTCGCACCTCAGCATACAGTGTGTCACCACCCAAAAAGAATCACCCTAAGGCTGAGGCTCCATGTTGCAAAAATGCAGCTTTTTTGTTGCAGATTTTGCTGCGTTTTTTTCAGCCAAAGCCAAGAATAGCTACAATAGCTATAAAGGAAGCTCTTACACTATTTTATTCTTAATCCACTCCTGGCTTTGGCTCAAAAACCACAACAAAGTCTGCAACAAAAAAAAGCTGTGTTTCTGTATTGTGGGGCCTTAGTCTAAGGCTGGACCCCACGTTGTTGTAGAAACACAGCTTTTTTAAAAATATTTTGCTGCATTTTCTGAGCCTAAACCAGGAGTGGATTGAGCAGAAGGGAGACAAATAAGCAGCTTCCTAAATATTTTCCATTCCTTTTGTAGCCATTCTTGGCTTTGGCTGAAAAAAAAAAAAATGCAACAAAAATGCTGCTTTTCCACAACATGGGGCCTCAGCCTCCTGTACTCAAATGGCACCGATGTGATTTTCACTGACCTATACATTAAAAATGAATTGACAGGGCTGCAAATGTAGATATAGGGTATGTATAGGACAGATATAGGACTTTCTTCATAATTTAATTCAATTTGGCCCAGACACAGCTGCAAAAAGAATGGTTGTTTGTATGGGCACAATGAAATATATATGTCCGTATTTTTATCCACAGTTGTGGTTAAAAAGTATGGTCACGTGCGTTACAGTTTAGCAATCCATGTGCCTGATATTAATAGTTAACCCCATCGTGTCCCTCATATTAAGGGTAAGTTCACATGGAGATTTTTGGTCAGGATTTTGAGGCCGTATCCGCCTCAAAATCCTGGCCAAAAAGATGACTCCAATCAATGGGAGTCGCTCAGAGTGCGAGATGCTCATTCTTCATGCCGAGTCGCCTCGCGATTCAGCCTGAAGACACTCACTCCTCCAGAGCGGAGTGCGTGGCTGGATGCCAGTGCACTGCACCAGTTTTCAGTCGTGGCTACCCAGTTTTTAGATCGGAACCTGAGGTGTCCTATACCTCAGCTCTAGCAGAGAATTTAATGGACGCTCCCCCTTCATTTAATACATGAAGGTCCTGTATTGGCTGCCGTGCCAGCAAAATATGCCAATGAATTGCAATACATTGCAAATTTCCAGCTTTTCTCTTGCAGGCTACATACTATAGCCTGCAATAGAAAATGATAGACAGGCCTGGGAGCCTTCACAAGGCTCCTGGCTGTCATAGTAACAAGAAGCTGTCCCCGGAGCTTGCTCCGGGTGCTGGTGATCCCCGACAAAATGGCAGCGCTCATGCGCTGCCGTAAAATGGTACTTCCGTCAACTTTAACCGAGGAACCAGAGGAGTTAATGCCTGCAATCAATGTGGGCACCAGTTGTGGGCATTAGCGTATAAAACAGCAGAGACTCAGTGACTATGGTGGCCGCCAGATTGCCGTTACTGTTACATCCAGTTCTTTATAATCTCTTTATTAAAAAGGCTATCTGATTTCTTTAGAATAAGCCGTCAAGATTAGATAGGAGTCCAAAACCCGGGACCTCCACAGATTACCTGTACTGTGAGCATGGCTCTCGATAATGTTTACATACCACTAAATACGCTACTCACTCTTTGTACAAACAGTAGCGGCGAATTTAGGTACTACAGTGCTGACTTGATGAAATCTATAGGATAGTTCTGCAGTACCTATACGTGCCGTTACCCCCACAGATCTAATAATGATGGCATATACTAAAGATAGGCCATCAATACCAGAAACCTGATCACCCCTATAATGAATTGGTGGATGGAAATGAAAGCAAGGTGTCAATTTTTGCTGATGATACAAAACTATTTAGGTTATTTTAAAAGTCAACTTGTAAAATATTACAGAAAGACTTAGATAAGCTGCGGGCATGGGCAAGAACATGAGGAATCGATAAATGTAAACGAATGCATTTAAGCTGCATTAATCATATTTCTGCATAAAACAATAAAATGGGGACAACAGAACGAGAGAAGAACTTGGGTATGCTGGTCACAAGTAAACTAAGTCGTAGTACTCAGTGTCAATCACAAGCTGCAAAACTATATACAGTTTAAGGGCTCATTCACATCTGCGCCCGGTCTCCGTTCTGAAGGTTTCCGTTTCCTGCACAAAACAGAGGCAGAAAACGGAAACCTGCAGGACTCTTTCAATCCCATTCATTTGAATGGGTTTGAAAAGTGTTCAGCAGTGAGCGCCAGTGAGTGTTTTATGCTCTCCACGGCGAAACCGATTTTTTTTAAACCGGACACAGAGTCGGACATGCAGTACTCTGTGTCCGGTTTAAAATAACCGGTTTCGCCGCGAAGAGCTCAAAACGCTCACCGGTGCTCACGGCCGGACTCGGCATGACAGGTTTCCGTCTTCTGCATGCAGAAGTAAGGTTTAAAACAAAGTAATAAAACATGTGATCTCAGCTTAATATTACCCCTCTATAAATCTCTTGTATAACCACAACTCAAATAAGGGCATTTTTGGGCACACATTTCAAAAAGACTGTAAGAACGCTAGGGATGGTGCAAATAAGGTTGACTAGATTATTAAATGGGATTAGAGGTCTCCTTTATAATATAAATATATAAAAAAACATGCTTATCTTGGGATCTGATCTGTACTTGTATGAATATGTACATATTGTGCCATGAGTACAAGTAGTCGCACTATAGGATGTCCTTAAAGAGGACCTTTCACCTCCTGGAGCACATGCGGTTTTATATACAGCTAGAAAGCCGACAGAGCACTGAATTCAGCGCACTATCGGCTTTCACTTTCTGTGCCCCCAATGGAGAGCTATCGGTGCCAATATCGTAGCTCTTCACTGTCAGAAGAGCGGTGTACTGTGAGAACGGTGAGGAACGACTCCCTCCCCTCCTGATAGTACTTGTCCATAGACGAGCACTCTGGGGCGTTCCTCACCACTCAGCATCATTACTGGGCGGTAAGCAACGCCTCCTCTCACAGTACAACGCTATAGACACTGCTGTAAGGAAGGGCGCTCCTGACTGACTGTCAGAAACGCACTTCTGACAAAGAAGAGCTACGGTACTGGCACTGATAGCTCTTCACCGGAGCCACAGCGCACTGTTGGCTTTCTAGCAGTGTATTACACTGCATGTGCCCCAGATGGTGAAAGGTCCTCTTTAACACTAGATTCTATGGTAGCATTCAAAAAAGAGCTAGATAGTTATCTAATAACAAATAACATTGAAGGTGCTGCCAAACAGTGTTCAGAATATGGTCACTATGTAAGTGAAACACCAATTAATTCCAAGGTATTTCGCATTTCTAACACCAAAACCATAATGTCAGCAATGAGAAATAGCCTGTTATTCAAAGGGTTGGCCCCTTTCAGACCAATATTGAGAGACAAGTTCATATAATAAAAAGAAGTTATGTGATGTACAACCAGGTGCACAGCGCGCCACAGTAAGTAAGTAAGAATTCTCTGCCTGGCTAGCTGCAACAGGATGCCGATGCAGTGCAATGGCATCCCGCTCCTGATTACGCCCAAATGAATGGGAGGCTCACACTGCGGACGCTGCAGCTGAGTCATCCACGGAATTTGTGGCAAGATATGGCATGCTGCTTTTTTCCCGCTAGCTAGCCAGCGGGGGGAAAAAAAGCGAGTGGCTCCCATTGAAGTGAATGGGAGCCTTTTTTGTAGGTGGATTTTGAGGCAGATTTTGAGGCACAGCTTGTTTCCAGGCAGATGTCTGATGACATTATGTTCACACTGAATTTTCTCAAGTAGAAGGTTGAGGGTCCATTCACATGGAGGAAAATGGTGTGGAATTTTCCACGCTGAAAAAAAAAAGCCTCCATTGATTTCAATGGGTTCTGCTAGCTTTATTCTTTCCACTACCGGATTTTTCTGCTAGCAGAAAATTCGGCTAGTGGAAATAAAAGCTAGCAGAACTCATTGAAATCAAGGGGAGGCTTTTTTTTTCAGTGTGGAAAATTCCACACCAAATTTCTCACCATTTTCCTCCGTGTCAATGGACCCTGAAGGTGACTTGCAGTGGCTCACATTGCTGTCCTGTCTGGGCAATCCCTTTAAATTAAAGGGGTTGACCTCCTTCAGACAATATCGAGAGACAATTATTATTGTTTGTATAATAAAAAGTTCTACAATTTTCCAATATACTTTCTGTATCAATATGATATGGCAGCAAGCAGAGATCTAGAAAACTGAGAAATTGATACAGAAAGTATATTGGAAAATTGTAGAACTTTTTATTATACAAACAATAATAATTGTCTCTCGATATTGTCTGAAGGAGGTCAACCCCTTTAATTTAAAGGGATTGCCCAGACAGGACAGCAATCAGCGTGGAAAATTCCACACCATTTTCCTCCGTGTGAATGCACCCTGGACCTTCTACTTGATAAGGGCCTTGACTGCAATTTTGTCTGAATAGACCAGCTCTTTAGATTTAATTTGATTTCAAGATTATGGGGGGGGGGGGAGTCATTAAGATTAGTACTTTATCATGAATTAGGCCCTGCATTCCAATAGCCTTGGGGCTGGAATAGATTTAGGATTTTGGTATTTTTGTGGCATAAATGATAAAGAATATGGTGCCATATGAGGCCAGTACAAAAATGCCAATTGCAACTATTTTAATAGTAGTCTCAATATAAAATGGGGCAGACCATGATATTCCATCTTAGAAAGATGTACAGATAGTATGTTGCAGGCAAGTCTTTTTGCTGTACACCTTCAAAAGAACCTACTGTATATCATAATGATGAAAATGATAGTAAATACGGGGCAACACGGTGACTCAGTGGTTAGCAATGCAGCCTTGCAGTGCTGGAGTCCTGGGTTCGAATCCCGCCAGGAACAACATCTGCAAGGAATTTGTATATTCTCCCCGTGTTTACATGTATTTCCTCCCATTCTACAAAGACATACTGTTAGGAAAAAATTAAAAAAAAAAAAAAAAAAAAGTACATTGTGATCCCTATATGGGCCTCACAATCTACATTTAAGAAAAAAAAAAAAAAGAAAATGATAGTAAATACAAAAATGTATTAAAGATCAAGGGAAATTATGTGTAGGGCAAACAGAGTAAGAAAAACTGGCTTTTGAGGGGTTAAAAACATTGAAAAAAAATATTTGTGGACCACTTAGATAAATGACTAATTCCTGCTAAATACAGCACGTGAGAGGTTTGTCTGGCATGAATGCCCATTCCCTACATGTATTTATAGCTGAGAGGTAAGAAGTTAATGTGATTGGATTAAGATAAACAAGGCAGGCTGAAATGACGAACAATGCTTCCATGTTTGCTACAAATAACCGGAGTTGTTAAGAGGCTACTGGCTTACTACTTCTATCCGATTTGAAAGAATTACCTTATAGTAGGGATGTGCATATGAGAATTACTTGCTTCACTTCTGGGTCCCCAAGTTTAGACTATATCTAAGACATCAACGTCTATAGTGATTTTAGGTTTTTTGGTTTCAGACCCTACTGAAGCATTTGTATCACAAGTATACAGAATCTATATTAGATATAGATTAGATATATTAGATATAATATAAGTATCAGAAGCTATACTTTACATTGTGTTTGGTTACCTGTGTAGAAATCTGCAGCTGTTCAGAAGCTGCAGTACCAAGTGAAATTATCAAATTTGTGGTTAAATACACTGATAAAAAAAGATGTTAATGTTGTGAACTTTTGACTTTCAGGCTCCAAATCTCACCATCCACTACAGCTTCGAACGTGAGACTACTATCATTTTGTAGATAATTATCTCGGCTATCTCATACCTAAATTTGACTTGCAATTATTTAGCATATCATTAGTTATGCACATTCTTGACATGTAACTGTATTGTTACTGTTTTGTAACTGTGCAGGACGTGGGTTCACTTATGATCCCCTGCTCTTGGGCCTCCTGTTGTAATCTGTTTTAGCACAGCTGATGGTTCGTTACAGTGTATCAGTCCAGCCAGTACTCTGAGTTCCCTCTGGTTTGCTAAGAGTTCACATTAGTTGCTCCTTATTGACAATTTGCCTTCTAATCCCTTCTGGGGTGGATTCGGGGCTTCTAATATACAGCCCTTTATTCCACTCTTGGGTGCTTGCTATTAGCCTCTTTAGCGCGGGCTAGTGTTTACGGTTTTTCTGATTTACTTATATTTTGACCTTGGCTTTTCCCTCGACCATTCTTCTGATTCTGACTTTTTACCTAGTTGCCCATCTGGTTCAGACCCCTTGGCAAGTTTGAACACCAGTTTTTGTTGTTTGTGTTGACTGCATTCAGTGTTCACTTATTATAGTAAGGAACCGTCGCCCTCTACCACTTATGGTAGTTTAGGCAAGTAGGTAGGGACTTCGGGGTGGGTAGCATCAGAGCTCACTCCATCCTTCCAGGTTCCTGCAGAAGCTACTGGGAAGTTGCTTAACCGACAATTCCCTAACACTAGTCTTGTTGGATACTCAAATATAGCTCAGCATTGAGACCACCATCGATCCTTGTCAAAGTTCCTTCAATTACTCGATCCATTAGCCTTCTTTTCCCTTTGTGCCAGAATTGATAGATTTGTGATGAGCTGACTTGTTGACTCTGATATTCTTCTGGGACGCCCACCTCTTGGCTTTTGAATAGATGGACAGACTTCATTTCTTATTGTTCCAACTGTCATGGCACTCACATGATGCAATTTGGCAATTTTCTTGGCCAAGAGACTATTGATGAGCCTTTTTACATTCATACGGTGAGCTCCAATCTCCTTTTTGCTTTGTTGTAGACTATTGATGAGCTGGATGATGCTGTTTTGCTTTTCATGGGAAATCTTCATGGCTGTTCCTTGATTTGAACCAGTGCCCTTTCACTTGGGAATCACCCTAATAACACACTGAGCTACATGGGAATGTGAGAACAGTTTGTAACTTATAGTATACTAGCAGAAGGACCTGGCTTCACACAGGTAGATTTCATTCTTTGTTTGTGTAGTGGCCCCATAAGAATCAGCACTGGTCTATTTTGTATGGCGTTTGTGTGTAGTTTAAATTTCTAAGAATGCTGAATCCAGTATGACAGTCCAGTATAGGTGCTGTGTTGTATTTATGGCTGTGTTGTTATGTAAATGTAGTAAATGAAATGTGAACTTCTCTTTAGCTGATACTGAATATTTAAGGACGTGCGAACTACTATTGACTAATCCAAGTCATAAATACAGTGTTGGCCAAAAGTATTGGTCCTGCAATTGTCAGATAATACTCATTTTCTTCCAGAAAATGATTGCAATCACAAATTTTTTGGTGTTATTATCTTCATTTAATTTGTCTTCAATTGAAAACCACAAAAAGAATTGTCAAAAAGCCAAATTGGATATAATTCCACAGCAAACATAAAAAAGGGGGTGGACAAAACTAAATCACATTTGCAGCCAATTGAAATGGATTAAAGTTGATTCATCCTCTGTCCTGTGTCCTTGTGTGTACCACATTGAGCATGGAGAAAAGAAAGATGAACAAAGAACTGTCTGAGGACTTGAGAAGCAACTTGTGAGGAAGCATGAGCAATCTCAAGGCTACAAGTCCATCTCCAAAGACCTGAATGTTCCTGTGTCTACCGGGCACAGTGTCATCAAGAAGTTTAAAGCCCATGACACTGTGGCTAACCTCCCTAGATGTGGATGGAAAAGAAAAATTGACGAGAAATTTCAATGCAAGATTGTGCGGATGGTGGATAAAGAACCTCGACTAACATCCAAACAAGTTCAAGCTGCCCTGCAGTCCGAGGGTACAACAGTGTCAACCCGTACTATCCGTCGGCGTCTGAATGAAAAGGGACTGTATGGTAGGATACCCAGGAAGACCCCACTTCTTACCCAGAGACATAAAAAAGCCAGGCTGGAGTTTGCCAAAACTTACCTGAGAAAGCCAAAAATGTTTTGGAAGAATGTTCTCTGGCACTGGACTGCTTGACCGTGTGCACGGCATTATGAAGTCTGAAGACTACCAACAAATTTTGCAGCATAATGTAGGGCCCAGTGTGAGAAAGCTGGGTCTCCCTCAGAGGTCATGGGTCTCCCAGCAGGACAATGACCCAAAGCACACTTCAAAAAGCACTAGAAAATGATTTGAGAGAAAGCACTGGAGACTTCTAAAGTGGCAGCAATGAGTCCAGACCTGAATCCCATAGAACACCTGTGGAGAGATCTCAAAATGGCAGTTTGGAGAAGGCCCCCTTCACATCTCAGGGACCTGGAGCAGTTTGCCAAAGAAGAATGGTCTAAAATTCCAGCAGAGCATTGTAAGAAACTCATTGATGGTTACCGGAAGCGGTTGTTCGCAGTTATTTTGTCTAAAGTTTGTGCTACCAAGTATTAGGCTGAGGGTGCCAATACTTTTGTCCGGCCCATTTTTTGGAGTTTTGTGTAAAATTATCAATGATTTGACTTTTTTTTCATTCTCTTTTGTGTTATTTCATTGCAAGCAAAATAAAGATATTAATACCAAAGAGTTTGTGCTTGCAATCATTTTCTGGAAGAAAACGAGTATTATCTGACTGAATCGCAGGGGTGCCAATACTTTTGGCCAACACTGTAGTTTGGTTGTTGTGGAAAAAAAAGCCTGGTGTAAAGCTGTGCATATGTCAAGACTGAAGAACCTGCGAGTTTACAGTGGTCCATAAGCATCATGTGTATCTCAGTTTGGATATCAGTGAAAAACCTGTGATCAGTTGTTATGGAAACTAGGTATAAAACTGTGTGACTCATTCATGCGGGCAGTGCGCGGCAAGCACACGGACCCCATTATAGTCTATGGGGTCCGTGTGCTTTTATAGCACAGCGCTTACAATTGCGTTTGTGTTCCGTTCGGGGGTCTCCATGCAGACTCTCCCCAGATGAAATACAAAAGAAAATGTGAACAGGGCATTATTTTCAGTACGGAGACAAAATTCTGCAAGTTCTACATTTCTCTCCGCACAAAAAAACTGAAAGCAGACGGAAATGGCACAAACTGATTACATACTGATTACTTTTAAACCCATTGAAATTAATGGGTTTTCATCTGGACCGTTTATAATCCTTATTTGACATCTTCAAAAACTGATTTCAAACGGAATGGCCAAGTGCAGATGTGAACCAGGCTTCAGTGTAGCTTGGTAAAGGGACAGTTTTTGATGGCCATACACATTAGATAGCTTCCCCCTCGTTCCCATCTGTGTTGGTATTCTGTCCGGGGGAATCCGCATGAGGACCCCCCCGAACGGAATACCATAAACAACTGCAAGCGGTGTGCCAGTGAAAGCACACAGACCCCATAGACTATAATGGAGTCCATGTGCTTGCCACCAGATCTCTGCAGGGATCACGCGGACAGGAAAGTAGTTTACAATCTACTTTCCTGCCCGCATGATTTGTGCGGGCAGTGTGCAGCAAGCACACGGACCCATTTATAGTCTATGGGGGTACGTGTGCTTTTACTGCACACCGCTTGCAGTTGCGTTTGGTATTCCATTCAGATGGTCCCCAATGCAGACTCCCCGAACGGAATACTGAACGCAGATGTGAAACAAAAAATACACTCTTTTGATTCTCTTGTAAACATGTTGCAGTTCGGATGCCCTTATACATTATATGAAAGTCAGTTAGCATGACCAACATCCGAACATGTAAGGAGATGTTCCAAACATTCCCTCGGTGGCAGAGGTTGTAATCCAAAATGTCTGATCCTTTGTTCCTGTGGAAGATAAGTCACTTGCAGTTACTCATATTTCTCAAGAACTAAGGATCCAACATGGCTTCTTTCCCCAAACCTCTGCCATTGAGACACTTTTGGGCTTCTCTTATTGTTCATCTAATGCATTAAGGGCTACTTAAAGGGATTCTCAAGGGTGTATGTTTTTAAATGTATTTAGTCCTTTTATTCATTAAAACCTTCCTAATATGTTCCATATATATTGTGAGAGAGTGAAGGGTGTGGTGTGGGAGGACAGGTATGCTCCAGCCAGGCAGATAAAGGGTGTTTGGTAAAGACCCACACCAGGCTTAGACAAGCCCCCCTCAATCTGCCATCTTTGTACACCTATTAAGCCAGTCAGATGTATTGCAGGGTATCATATGAGTGATTAGAGGATCATCCATTCTAGTCCCCTACTAGAAATAAAATGGGAAAGTTTATATTTGTTTTAAAAAATTGTGTTTTTTTTTTGTCTAAGTGAAAAAAAAAAGGCACCAAAGAATTGGCATGATTATTATCGCTGCATCCACAATGCCTGGAATTGTAAAATTATCACGTAAACAATCACAGTAAATACGTTAGAAAATTAAATAAAGTACAATTACTGATTTCTGTAGATCCCCCTCTCTAAAGGTCCATTCACACAGTTTTTGGCCCTGATTTTGATGCTGAATCCGCCTCAAAATCAGCCTCCAAAAAAAGCCTCCCAATAGATTGGGAGGCTTTTTTTGGAGGCTGATTTTAAGGCAGATTCAGCGTCAAAAAACTGTGTGAATGGATCCTAAAAACTTCATAAGATGTGATCAAAAATTCAAATGCACCCCAAAATAGTGCCAGTGAAACCAGTCAACTTGTCCTACAAAAAACAAGTTCTTTTTCAGTCAATGAAAAAGTAAAAACAAACATCGTTTTTAACATTCTTAACAACTGTATTACCGTAATTTGTTTTCTCCACAGTCATACTGACACACTGAATAAAGTCATGTCATTTAAGCAACATAGTGAACTTTCCTAAACTAAAGCAGTTGTACAATTGCTGTTTTCTTTCTCTATATGATATGTGCTCTAAAATACTGTCCAGCAATAAACTCTGGTAGGGTGGCAAAAAAAAGAAAATCAATGCAACGTAAAAGTCGATGAGATTGAGGCTGTGGTCACACCTAGTTGGATTCCTGTTTAGGGATTCCATCCACCATTCTGCTTGGGTTTGGGGTCCAGGGGTTTCCGTGAGTAACACCTTTTTAAGCAGATGGGGTTTCTTCTTTTTTTTGGGTCCCCAAGAGGACCCAAATGCCAGAGACCCCAACGCAGGTGTGAACCTTAGAGGGCATTCAAATGACTTGTGTTTAAAAAATTCTCGCTCTTCACCTACAATGCCCACTGACCTAAATGCTACTGTAAATGTAAACTTTACAGTAGCGCTCATGATCATACATAAAACCAGAAACATAACTTGAAGCTTCTGGACTCAATGCAAAATTTGTAATGGGGACCCTACCAACCTACCTTGTGCCATTGAGAGTACTGGTATATTTTATAGGGGCAGAGGGAACTATGAGCTCCCTCTCAGGGTCCAGGGTCTGGTAGTGACTGCTACCTCTGCACCCCCCATAGCTACGCTCCTGTATAGGTCCTTCCTCTCATTTTCTGTGCCATGTACAGGACAAGTTTGTGGCACAACTACAGCAGGAACACCCTGAGTGTGCAAAGTCCTGTGGCCATGTTTGTTTAGAATGTACTATGATCTAATGTGTACAGAGGCCTCTCGACTGTCCTCCAGCAACGGATGTCAAGCATGCATGTTTATGGTAGGGTCAGAAGTAGAGATGGGTTTGGTTTTTAGCTAAATAGATAAATGGTGGCTTCATCTTGGATGAACTAAAATGGCTGCCATGACATGCATTGTGATAAATTATTATACTCTGGGGTCTGAATAGAGGTGGAAGCCCAGGGGAGGAGACAAAAATGAAAACATTTATACTCAACTCCCCTCACCTCTTTTGGGCCTCCTTGTCTCCCCCGTCACTCTCCTGCTAACTGAGGCCTGTGATTGGACTATAGCGGTCATATGAGCACACCAAGGCCCAATCACAGGCCTCAGTGGTAACCCTGAGCGCATGGCATCACCAAAGAGACCGAAAGAGAGCAATGGGCGCTGGAGGCCCAAAAAGGTGAAGGAACAGGAGTATAAATATATATATTTTTATTTTGCATACTTCCCCTGAGCCCCCCACTTATTACACTCTAGGGTCTTTAAATATAAACACAAAATAACTATTATATAATGAATTTATAGAATTCTGTGGAAATTGGCTTGGATGACCATTTTGTGCACACAACGTGGCTACATAATTGCTATGTGTGACTATGTCCAAGAAGGGACAGAAACAACACAATAAATAAAATGACAATTTTTATTAAGTGATAATAAATATGAAAACATAAATTACACATAAACAACAGGGGGTAAATTCTTCACAAAAAGGCAGGTGGTGTGTGGTAATAAATAGTATATAGGTCTAGGGTGAAAAAAGTATGTATATCACAGTCAAATAATAAGGGTTCACATGTTGTTGCAAGTGTGGCAGTTCCAAAGCAGATAGAAATATCCCATAGGTAAGAATGCACAACAGAGACATATGTGAAAATTATATACATAGAAGATAAAGCACCAACCCTAAGACCATAGTTATAATATAAAGCACCTACCACCCGTACCGCGCCCCGACGCGCGTTTCGCCCAACAGCTTCGTCAGAATTCTGTGAAAATTGGCTTGGCTGACCATTTTGTGCACACAACATGGCTACATAATGGCTATACTGTGTGATAAATCTTAATTGTGTACATTTGGCCTTACATAGACAATAACTGTATGTGATTTGTTTTGTTGCTTATCCAGCGGTCGCAAAATTACGCGCGCAACGACCCATTGAAATGAATGGGATCTGTTTTGAGCGCTCACATTCTGACACGTGTATACGTGCCAGAATGCGAGCCCGTTAACTCCGTGTGAACTGGCCCTAAGGCCTGATCTTGCAAGCTATCACAGTGATACAAAGAGCCCTGAGACAATACTAGCCATGAGTATAAACAAAATATGTATTCTTTATGATGCCTATTTGCATTTGGTAACACAGTATATATATATCATGATAATACCTGGCATGGGTGTTTATAAACCACAGTTTATACATGTATAGATAAGAATATCTCATATTCCTTATTCACAGATATGTGTAATGTAATACCCCAATAATAATATGAGGTCTACTCCATATGCTTGATTAATATGAATTGGCCACAAACATTGATACACAAGACCATGATATATCCAAACTTGTGAACCTTCCTTTTTTTAGTAAAGGAGTTTTCCAGAGTATGAAACTTCTTTGAAAATGCTTCACAGTGGGTTTAAAAATAAATAAATAAATAAATAAAAGAATTGATAGTCATTTACCCCAGCCTTCTGTCACTGAAATACTAATGCTGCCCATGTCCCTGCCAGTCTGCCATCCTGGTGTCTCACTACAGTGGAAACCCACCTCAGTCATTACTTGTCTGAGCAGTCATCTCATGGCATTCCCTGTGTGTGTCGAGACACTAGGAAGTCAAGGCCAGAAGGAACCCATGCAGTGGCGTAACTAGGAATGGCCGGGCCCCAAGGCGAACATTTCACATGGGGTCCCCCAAGCCCCCTAACCCCTCACAGATCCCCCCCCCCTGCAAAAACTGCACATACATTATTATGAGCTATAGTGGCTCCTACATACACATTATGTGCAATAGTGGCCCCTGCAAACACTACTAAGCCCCACAGTGGCCCCGGCACACACTACTACGCCCCATTGTGGACCACCCATGAACAATTATTATATTCTGGGGTCTTTTCAGATCCCAAAGTATAATGATTGGAGACCCAGGGAAGGATAAAAACATAAAAAACCCTGTTACATACCTCTCCCTGGCTCCGGCGCACTCCCCGCAGATCTCTCCAATGTTGAAACAAACGTCACGTGACCCAAGCCTGTGGCGTAATGCATAATGATGTTGACCTGGGCCACGTGACGTTGCCAAACAGGCCCGAAGCCTGCTGGAATCCAGAAGAGGTAAGTAATGTTTTTTATGTTCCCTCGCTTCCCCGGTCTCTACGATCATTATACTTGGGTTCTGGCCTTAGATTGGGTTTCCACATTGTTAAGCAGGCCACAGGTTTCAAACAATATGTGAAAGGAAAAGGATCTCTACTGCCAAAAAGCGTCAAATAGTGCAAAGTATGAAAACATTATATATTTCACGAAAACTTAAGTGTGATCATTGTAGAGACTTAAGCATAGTGAGGTTTCTACCAGAAAAAAAATCATTGGATTAAGATTCCCATTACAAAGCAGCAAACAGGTATTTGAAGCTGCTAGTGCCTCTGGAGTCCCATGAACCTCAAAGTGTAGGATTCTCCACAGGCTTTCAGTTGTGCTGTATAATACATCAGAGACCCGGTGGTACTATTACAGCAGATATCAGGAAGGGGTTATTTTATGAAAAAAAAATATTAACATTGGTAGGTTTTCCCAATAAAATTTGATTTATACTCTAATGGTTGAAGATTTGAACAATACACTTGATAATCCAAAAAATATATATATAATTTGCATAATAATTTGGAACGTGGTTTAACTATAGTCAACAACTGCTAAGAACACCAACAATAGCAGTATATATAAAATTTAGTACAATAGCGCTATTGTAATGCATATTTTAGCGGAAAAAAAAAAGAAAGTTACATGCAGTGGGGATTTCCTATTCCCTCTATGACAGAAAACTGGCATAAATGTGACATAAATGGGGGTGGCTGTGGCGCATCTTTGGGGTACAGCACTTTTACACAAAGATGCACCATTTTGATTTTTCTGCACCCCACCCTCTACTTTTTAACTAGTAAGCTAGGGATGTAATATTGTTACACCTCCTGTCTGGATGACTTTGTCAGTTATATGTTGTATGTGTTGCTATTAATTTATTAGATAACCGATTGGATTCATGGTCAGTTATGGTTGGTCTGACTATAGGATAATAACTAATGGCATTTCCCCTCCGATTAGTAGTGGTCTACTGCAGGGCTTCTCAAACTGTAAGGTGGGCCTCACTTTTGAGACGTGGCTCACTGACTGTTGAGGTACCAGTGTCAATGTGATTTCACAATAGAAACTCTCCACACAATAGCAGCTTTACATCATCAGTGTAGTCTCTGAGGTTAGAAAGGCTGAAGGAATTATGACATCATCTTCAAGAGTCCACAGGTTCTTCACCCAGCAGCAGTTTGGCCAGAGTCTGCAGACTGAATGCTCTATTCTGGGGGTAAGAGTCTTCTCTTATCTCCTCTCTGTGTGGTGATTTTCCTGACAGTGTGGGAGGTGTAGAATTGGGAAATTATTTGCTGCAAATTGGGAATATCACCAATGGGATGAGGTAGAAAGGGGGAAACTATACCTGCCATTGGGAGAGGAGAAGGTTGGGGGCAATGTTGCTACCAATGATGTTTAACTGTGGCGTTCATTTTTCTGGGAGGTGTTTTGTGCTGGACGCTGATATTTGGCACAGCTGGGGAAGGTATTTTGTGATCCAGTGTGGTATTTGGTCTTCCTATGGGTACTTCGATTGCTTTACTCTTAACTTTAACAATGGCAACAAAAGTTATTATGTGTGCAGAACAAATGGCATTTCTTTGGCACTCAGTGGCAGTATTTCTTAGGCCTTGGCATCAAAATAGATTGACTGGTGAGGTCTGAATCAAAAAAAAAAGTTTGAAAAGCCCTGGTCTACAAAAAGTTAAACAGTAAGGCCATAGGTTCATGTTGTCTACACTGTTATAGCGGTAAGTTATTAATTGGATGTAAATTGTTGGAACTTCACTCCACGAACAACCCTACATTAAGCCTCTGATAGGGGAACAGCTTAGCACCAAAATATATCCTTTATGTAGTACACAAAAAAAAAAAAAAAAAATACAAATGACCCTCCAATTTATATATATGGACTCAGTTTTTTTTTTTACAGGGTGTTTTTAGAGATGCCATCTCACATCCATGCTGTCACCCTCATGCCTGTTTTAAAAATCCTATTATGGTAATGGCTACTTACTGCATTATATAGTTCATACGCAGGAGGCGATCCAACACCTAAATAAATCTGGTTACATATGGAACTAAGCGGCTATGTCATTACCATAAAAAGGGGTGGAACGTATGAGCAATGGTTTTCATATAAAGTATCTTTAATCCCCTCTTATCATATCAGATGAGGAAGTGGTTTTAACTTTCTACTGGTATAAGTAGCAGAGTATGTGACTCAAGAAACAAATGGAACAGCACAATTCTTCTATCTTCTAATTCATGGGAATTTCACATCTCATGTCTTTGTACTATGTATTGAAATTTAGTGAACCTATAAGATATTCTCTATAAGTAGTATAGCTAACTAAATAGAAAAATAAGTATTTTTGTTCCCCTACTTGTTATTTTGCCAGTTCTGATTTTGTCCGTAAGCATTTGAGGGTTTTGACTTATCTTTTGATAAATGGCCTTGTTCAGAAATTTGGAGTGAAGTAGAAAAAGGTGCACAAATCTTAAAGATAAAACTGAGGCCTGGTTCACATCTGCATTTGGTATTCCATTCGGAATACCAAATTCCAAACGGAATACCAAACACATTGACAAGCGATGAGCTTATGAAAGTACATGGACCCCATAGACTATAATGGGGTCTGTATGCTTTCTGCACGTGTCATGCGGGCATGAAAGCAGTTCGTGATGTACTTTTCTGTCCGCATGACTTATGCAGACACCACGCGGAAAACACATGGACCCCATTATGGTCTAGGGGGTCCAGGTGCTCTCATAAAGCTCTCTGCTTATCAATGCATTTGGTATTCCTTTTAGGTGGGGTCCCCATGCGGACTCCCCGAACGAATTACCGAATGTGAACCAGGCCTTAAAGGCGTTTTCCCATAAAGATAACTGTATTTACATTTCTAGACAATTAATAGTTAAACATTTCTGCAAATCAAAAAAATTAAACAGTTTGCAGAGTTTTAAAAGTTTTCTCTAACAACTTAGTGGTGACAGTCTGTTGTCTTGATCAGTAGCCAATGGATCTGACCGTGAGAGCAGGAATGTTATATGCTCTGAAACCTAGCCATGATTTCCTTATTTTGGCGAGATTATCTTTTTAGTGTCCTTGCCTTTTTCTGTGTACTGAATAAGGAAATTATGACTGGGTTTGTCGACAACTGATAACCAGTAAGATTGTTACAGAAAATCTTAAATACCATGAAAACTGTTATTTATATTTGCAAAACTGTTTCACGTTTGCCCACAAATGTAAATATGGCCAAGTTCATGGGAAAAGCCCTTTAAATCCCACACTTTCTATACAATTCTCAAATCATCTAACATAAAAGTGAAGACTTTCTAACAGTTATTTCCACATATTTAGATACCTCTCTTCACGTCTGACATTTATCCATCTTGCTTGGCTTGTATCGGAACACAGCATAGAATTCTATGAACACAATTAGACACTGGCTACACAAAGATGTCAAGGAAATATGAAAATCTCAAATATACTGTGACTTTAATTACAGTAATTAATATTTGGAAGGTCTTTTGGTATTTCTTATCCAAAGGGTAAGAAGTTTAGAGTTTAGATTTCCCAGCTATTCCAGAAACTTTTAGTTGTGTAGTCTCAACCTAATTCGGTGTTTGTTGTGACTTGTATCTGTGACCTCTGGGGGGTGTAATAGGTGTTCTGAAGACAAAATTTATTACAGAAAAACCGAAACCGATCAAACTAAACTCTCTGACAAGTAATCATTTCAATTTGCATTAAAACCTCTGGTGCAATACTAAAAAATATTGACCAAGTTGCAATATGGACCAACATTAATGCAAGTAAAAGCAAATAAAATATGAAAATATATTATTTTAATAAAAATAATATTATTGAAACTAAACCAATGCTGATGATGTCACCTGAGAAACAACAAATGGGACATTTTAACAACTAATCTTGCCCCAAAACAAGACGTAATGTCCCCAGTTAATAACAGCAAATAGCAAAGATTTTATCTCAGCAATTATTGCAAATTCTTACCATGTATATGTTACATCTATGATAGAAATTTGAGATGTTCATAGGTTTAGAAATATTTTTACCTACTGTGATGTTCAGCTTCAGTTTCTTTTGGTGAGCTGTGTCCTTGAGCGGAGAGGGATTAAGCAGCCTCACAACTGTACTTGAGAGCAGGTGGACAGATTGGGAAGGCGGTTTAGCTCCCTGGATAATAATGATGACACTTGCAGAAATAGCCCTGTGTAAGTAATAGGATTATCAGAAGGATTTAGGAAATGTTGTTCATTAGTGCAGTCCAATAAGAAAAATGCTGATATCTTGAGTGGAAGAAACCTTCCAAAATAGCAAATTAATTATACGGCCTGCATGAGACACAATGTATAGTTGTACAGCCAAAGTCAACTATAGTTTCACACATGTGATGTTTATTCAGTTCTCTGTGTGTAAAGAAATTTACGAGAGCTCAGCGTATACAAATACAGACGTCGCACAGCTCAATTTGTTATGCAACTGTTAATTTTAGGCGCTTAAAGAGGACCTGCCAGCTTTCCTATTAAGTAAAAAATTTATTGTCCATGATGTAAAGCTTTTCTTTATTTCTATGTAAGAGGGTGAAACAGCCCCTGTGTAGTGAATGTGCAATGTGTAATTGAGTTGATGTTTTCATAACCTGACATTTTGTTGTTTGACCACAAGAGGTCGCTGTTGCAAGATAACAGGTAAAAGGAAAAAGGCGGCATGCCCCTGGAAGATTGATGTGGAGACACTGATTGTTGTAGGAAGGTTCTAGGAGCCATTTTGAGTCAGAGTGTGCTGGACTCTAGAGGAGAAGAGAGAGCTGTGGAGACATCTCTGTGCAGAGAGGGTCCTTGGAGGGAGAAGCCACAGCAAGAATAGCTGAGAATTTGAGACTTTCAGAGTCTGTCCAGACACCATCCTAAGGAGAAGATTACTGTCAGAGACTTGGCTGAGAAGTGAGACTGCCAGTGAGACCGCATGCTGTCCGAGGAGCTCCTCTTCACCCTGATGCTAACAGAGACTAAAGGTACCCAACAGAAGTAAGCGTGCACGCACCACACTGCAAGTTGTCCCATATTGCTGGGGACTGAGTAAAAAGCCTGTAGTTAGCTAGTTAGGTATAATTATCACCCCAGGCTGCAATACTGGTGAACTATCTACCTGTCTGGTAAAAGGACTAAGTCACAGAGGATTTCTACAGAGTTACAGTCCTATGAAAATGTTTGGGCACCCCTATTAATCTTAATCATTTTTAGTTCTAAATATTTTGGTGTTTGCAACAGCCATTTCAGTTTGATATATCTAATAACTGATGGACACAGTAATATTTCAGGATTGAAATGAGGTTTATTGTACTAACAGAAAATGCGCAATATGCATTAAACCAAAATTTGACCGGTGCAAAAGTATGGGCACCCTTATCATTTTATTGATTTGAATACTCCTAACTACTTTTTACTGACTTACTGAAGCACAAAATTGGTTTTGTAACCTCAGTGAGCTTTGAACTTCATAGCCAGGTGTATCCAATCATGAGAAAAGGTATTTAAGGTGGCCAATTGCAAGTTGTTCTACTATTTGAATCTCCTCTGAAGAGTGGCATCATGGGCTACTCAAAACAACTCTCAAATGATCTGAAAACAAAGATTGTTCAACATAGTTGTTCAGCGGAAGGATACAAAAAGCTGTCTCAGAGATTTAACCTGTCAGTTTCCACTGTGAGGAACATAGTAAGGAAATGGAAGACCACAGGGACAGTTCTTGTTAAGCCCAGAAGTGGCAGGCCAAGAAAAATATCAGAAAGGCAGAGAAGAAGAATGGTGAGAACAGTCAAGGACAATCCACAGACCACCTCCAAAGAGCTGCAGCATCATCTTGCTGCAGATGGTGTCACTGTGCATCGGTCAACTATACAGCGCACTTTGCACAAATAGAAGCTGTATGGGAGAGTGATGAGAAAGAAGCCGTTTCTGCACGTACGCCACAAATAGAGTTGCCTGAGGTATGAAAAAGCACATTTGGACAAGGCAGCTTCATTTTGGAAACAAAAATTGAGTTGTTTGGTTATAAAAAAAAGGCGTTATGCATGGCGTCCAAAAAGAAACAGCATTCCAAGAAAAACACATTCTACCCACTGTAAAATTTGGTGGAGGTTCCATCATGCTTTGGGGCTGTGTGGCCAATGCCGGCATCGGGAATCTTGTTAAAGTTGAGAGTCGCATGGATTCCACTCAGTATCAGCAGATTCTTGAGAATAATGTTCAAGAATCAGTGACGAAGTTGAAGTTACGCCGGGGATGGATATTTCAGCAAGACAATGATCCAAAACACCGCTCCAAATCCTCAGGCATTCATGCAGAGGAACAATTACAATGTTCTGGAATGGCCATCCCAGTCCCCAGACCTGAATATCATTGAACATCTGTGGGATGATTTGAAGCGGGCTGTCCATGCTTGGCGACCATCTAACTTAACTGAACTTGAATTGTTTGTCCAAAATACCTTTATCCAGGATCCAGGAACTGATTAAAAGCTACAGGAAGCGACTAGAGGCTGTTATCTTTGCAAAAGGAGGATGTACTAAATATTAATGTCACTTTTCTGTTGAGATGCCCATACTTTTGCACCGGTCAAATTTTGGTTTAATGCATATTGCGCATTTTCTGTTAGTACAATAAACCTCATTTCAATCCTGAAATATTACTGTGTCCATCAGTTATTAGATATATCAAACTGAAATGGCTGTTGCAAATACCAAAATATTTAGAACTAAAAATGATTAAGATTAATAGGGGTGCCCGAACTTTTTCATAGGACTGTATATCTCCCAGAGAGGGACTTGTAAGGAAGTCTGGGAGCAACATTTGGTTTGACTTTACACTGTTTGGCTTGCAAGCTAATTAACCATTATACTTGCTTAGTTGTACTTGGTTTGGGGAGAATTTAGTAGTATTGTGATAAGATTGTAAACCCTGGTGTTACACCGCCGGTGCCTGTGTCACACACACTGAATTGTTCCTGTGTAATAGGGTAATAACAGGTAACAGGCAGCTGCATAGGCGCAGCCTGCAGGTAGGTAAAAGCTTGGAGTATATTGAAGGCCACACTAGTAGGCACCGTGCTGTATAACACCAGGGTCCCAGCCTCTAGGCTATGTAAATGTAATACCTGGGAGTGTTCTTTTGGACAAAAGAGGTTAACTAAACTAAGTAAAGTCCTATGTTGGTTAAATTGAATTGGACTCACTTCCTTTGTTCGTGACTTCGCTGTATCCTGGGGAGCCCACCTCGGTACACGGCTTACAACTTGGCGTAGTCGGCAGGATACAGCGACCCTCATGGACGGGAATGTGGCGGGAGAGAATCCCCTGGCACCAGCTGTGGTGGTCCAGGGTGCCTCTGCACAGCAAGCCCCAGCGCTGGTAATGCCGGCCCAAGTGGGGTACTTATCAGCCGGGGCACTAATGCAGCATCTGCCAAAGTTTGACGGTAATAATATGACGTTGCAGGACTGGACTGAAAGGGTACGAAGTATAGTTAGACTGAGCAACCTGATACCGGAACTGCGTGCAGAGATAGCATTAGGGGCCCTAGAAGGTGACGCAAGACGGACAGTGATGGTACGGCCCGAATTGGAAAGAGACACTTTAGAAAAAATATTTTCTCTGCTAGAGGGAGCTCAGGGAGGGCATGCCAAGGTAGCGCAGTTGCGGAGCAACTTCTTCAATCGGTCACAGAGGGAGGGTGAGACTTTAACGCAATACTCTAACGCCTTACAAGACATGCTGTATGAAGTGCAGCGACGGGACTCAGAGGCTATGGGTGCCTTCAAAGAAGTGGACCGGCTGCTACGAGATCAATTCATCCTAGAGTTATCCAATAAGTTGTTACAGGATAAACTGCAAGAGATGATCCGGGCAGATGCCAACCTGACATTCTATAATGTTTACCTGGCTGCTGTAGAGAGGGAAGAAGCGCCCGTGGCTGTGAATGTGAAGGCTGTGAGTAGCACCCAAGTGACAGGGACCCGAGGAGGTCCTGAAGACCCAGGGTCCTTAAAGGATGTAGTCCAGGCTCTACGGGCAGAAATGAGAGAACTCCGACTGGAGGTGTCCCAGATGCGAGCAGGTCAATCCATGGTTCCAGAAATGACCGCATCATCCTACTCTCCCCCGCTGAGAGTACACCGTGGCCGAGGACCCACCTACCGAGGCTCATCGGCTGGGCGGGGACCAAAGGGACCCCTCTGCTGGAGTTGCAGACAGTATGGCCATATCGCCAGAGAGTGTAAGGGAGAGGTGGAACCCAAGCCGGCTTTAAACTCCCGACCGCCACAGTAACGGGGCGTCCTGTGGCGGTTCACCAACAATCAAGCCCCGTACGTGATGAATGCGACCTATATGCTAGCAGCCCCGTTATGGAAGCTGAGCTGGAGGGCCAGAAGGTACGCTGCTTAGTTGATACTGGATCGGAGTGCACCCTGATGCCCCTGGAGTTCTTCGAGAGACACTTCGGACATATGATGGAGCCAGAGGATGGAAGTGTCATCCGGTTGATAGCTGCCAACAATGGTGCGATGGACGTACAAGGGATCGTCTGGATGCGGGTCCGGCTGTTTGGGCAAGACATTGGCAAAAAGAGGATCGTGCTAATAGACCATCCGTCCAGGAGAGGACTTGATGTGACGCTGGGCATGAATGTGCTGAGAGACCTAGATCATCACCTTTATGCAAAGGAAGGACCTAAATACTGGCAGCGGGCCACCACACACCGGCCGACTCAGAAGGTCCTACAGCAGATGGTGAGGAGCTGTAGTTTGCAGAAGAGCACCATGTCAGGGCGCTCCATTGGATACGTGAAGGTGCCGCTGAGTGCCCCAATGAAGATTCCACCGCGACAGGAAAATATTGTGATGCTTCCGGTGGGGGCTGGACGACCATTAAATGGACTAGAGGTCTTGATAGAGCCTGCCCTGCAGGGAGAAACGCAGACCCGCCCTCTGGTAGCCCGAGCACTTGCCACTGTGAAGGATGGGTGTGTGCCTATACGCTGTCTCAACGTTCTGGACAGTGAGTTGTTCGTGCCTGGGAATACCCTGCTGGCTGAAGTTCACGTGCCCGGGGGTGACATCCTTCGCCGGAAGAGCTTCACGTTGCAGCCTGATGGGAGGTCGTCTCGGACCTATGCTGTGAAGGTCCAGCAAAGGCAGGCTCCAACGGCAGAGTGGAATGGCCAAGTGATCATGTCTCTGATGGGAGTAGATCGCCGGTCTCTGACCCCGGGACAACAGAAGCTTCTGGAGGACACTCTGTGGGAATTCCAGGAGGCGTTTTCAAGACACGATGAAGACTTCGGGTGTGCTACCGCCATTGAACACGAAATCCCCACTGGCGACGCTGCGCCTATTCGGGAGCGGTACAGGCAGATTCCCCCCAAGATGTATCAGGAGGTGAAAGAAATGGTGGCTAGCATGCTGGAGAATCAAGTGATCCAGGAGAGTAAGAGCCCATGGGCTGCTCCGGTGGTCTTGGTGCGGAAGAAAGACGGAAGTCTCCGTTTCTGCGTAGATTACCGGAAACTAAATGCTAAGACCGTCCGTGATGCATACCCCCTTCCACGGATTGAAGAGTCACTATCCTCCCTCGGTCATGCCAAGTATTTCTCAACACTTGACTTGGCCAGTGGATATTGGCAAGTGCCAGTGGCCAAAAAGGACAAAGCCAAGACAGCGTTTATCTTACCCATGGGACTCTATGAGTTTAACAGAATGCCTTTCGGTCTGTCCAATGCCCCAGGGACATTTCAGCGGTTGATGCAGCTCTGTTTGGGTGACCTAAACTTTGGTTCAGTATTGATATATTTGGATGACGTTGTAGTGTTTGGGTCCTCATTTGAAGATCATCTCGAAAAGCTGCGGCAGGTCCTAGGGCGATTGCGTGATCATGGGCTAAAAATCAAGCCCAAGAAGTGTCAACTATTCCAGCAGCGAATAGAGTACTTGGGACATGTAGTCACTCCGGAAGGGGTACAACCTGCGCCCAGCAAGGTGGAGGCCGTCCAGAAGTGGCCCCAACCAAGAACCCTGCGTGAAGTACAAGCCTTTCTAGGGTTGGCCGGTTATTACAGGAGATTCATACCCAAGTTCTCTCATCGGGCTGGCCCCTTAAATGAACTACTGAGAGGCACAGCTGGTGGACCCAAGAATCGCCCCATTGAGTGGGGGCCACGACAGCAAGAAGCCTTTGAGGGGCTAAAGAAAGCTCTGATCAGTACCCCGATCCTGGCCTATGCACAGTTTGATAAGCCATTCCTGTTGTACACCGATGGAAGTCTACATGGTCTGGAAGCTGTGCTATCTCAAGTTCAAGATGGACGTGAGAGGGTGATTGCCTATGGCAGCCGGTCCTTAAGGGAGTCAGAGCGTAACCCCGACAACTACAGCTCCTTTAAGTTGGAGCTTTTGGCACTTGTATGGGCCATGACTGAAAGATTCACAGAGTATCTGACGGGTGCAGAAGTGATTGTGATGACGGACAATAACCCTTTAGCACACTTAGAGAACGCTAAGTTAGGTGCCCTTGAGCAGAGGTGGATGTCCCGCCTTTCCAAGTATCAATACCGTATCCAGTTCCGATCAGGGAGAGAGAATGGCAACGCTGATGCCCTCTCCCGAGTCCCTGTGGGGTTGCCAACCAAGAGTGGAGAGGAAGGGCTAGAAGACAGTGAAATCCCACACCTCGGCAGAATACCGCCATTCCAGAACATAACCCATTCAAGTGGGGTGGCTTCAGGGATGCCGATGGTGCTGGGGAAGACATTGGAAGATTGGGAAAGGGTTCAAAATAGCTGTCCGGACCTATGTAAAGTGAAAGAGTGGATCCGGACTAAGATCTGGCCACGGCCGAATGAGCGGGCTAGCTTAACCCAAGAGGGTCAGAAGTTACTGAGACAGTGGGATAAGCTGGTTGTCATCCAAGGACTCCTATGTCGGACCATATACATACAGTCAGAGCTGCAGCACCGGCAACAGATTGTCATCCCGATGTCATTGGGACCAGTAGCCGCTCAGGAAGCCCATGAGAGTGGGGCCCATTTTGGGAGTGCCAAAACGTACCAGTGGCTCCAACGATTTGTGTATTGTCCAGATTTGGGAAAGATGGTGACCAAGGCATGTCTTCAATGTCGGTCCTGCGGGCTGAGTAAAAGTCCCGAACAACGTGCCCCTGTACAAACTATTCAAACATCTGCCCCCCTGCAAATTCTAATGATTGATTATGTACAGATTGGGTACTCTACCTCAGGACATTCTTACTGTTTGGTTATGACGGACCATTTTACAAAGTATGCAGTAGCTGTACCCACCAGAGATCAGACGGCTGAATCCGCTGCCGAAGCGGTCTGCAAACACTTTATACAAGTGTTTGGGTGTCCACAGAAAATCCATTCAGATCAGGGGGCGTGCTTTCAGGGGGCTTTGATGAGTGAATTGTATCAACTCTATGGGATCGAACGTTCTCGCACGACCCCATATCATCCACAGGGAAACAGGGCATGCGAGCGGTTCAACCGCACCTTGATACAGATGTTGCGGACGCTAGAGGATAGTCAAAAAGCTCGGTGGCCAGAGTATGTACCTGAACTGATGTGGGCTTATAACAATAGAGTACACAATACCACTGGTCACTCTCCACACATGTTGATGTTTAGGAGGGCAGGTCAAGAGATTGAGGATCTCCACATGCCAGATCCAATGCAGCCTCCTCCAAGGAGCACTACCGCGTGGGCGCAAGAACACCGTCGCCGACTGAGAACAGTACATAAGGTTGTGGGCGAACGCATGAGACAAATAGTACACCCCAACCCAGGGCCGGTGCAGAGGGATGAGTACGCCCCAGGTGATCGTGTGATTGTCAGGGCCAAGAGGCCAACGGGAAAATTGGATGGGCGGTGGGAGGCGGTACCATATGTTGTGAAGCAAAAGGTAGACCCTGATATTCCAGTGTATGAGGTAGAGCAAGTAGGGACTGGAGGACCCTCAAGGAACCTTCACCGTAACATGTTAAGACGCTGTAATTTTGAACACTCGGTGGCCGACGAGGTGGTACAGGCTCCTAGCATTGTTACCAGGGAAACCCCCTTAGACGATGAGTGGTGGGTTGTCCCTGCCCCAGCCGATCCAGGGAACCAAGTCGAGTCTAGTTTGCCGCCCAGGGAGGGAGTTGTACAACCTGCAGAACAGCCATCATTGATCATCACTTACCTTCTCCTTCGTTCCCCCGCTGCTCTCTGCGCACCTCTCTCTCTTACTGGCGCACAGTTGTAGACGCAATGTGACGTCATCACATCGCGTCTACACTGCCGGGCAGCCAGCGGCAGCAGCGAAGCAAGGAGCTGACACAGCTCCTTGCTTCAGCCGCGTAAGTGTTTAACTCAGATCTGCGTCCTCTGGACGCAGATCTGAGTTGAAACAAACAGGACATACAATGACTGCTGCCAGGGGGCCCGGGCCCCCCCAATTTTTAAATTTGGCCGGGCCCCTGACGCCAGTAGCAGTAGTACTGGCCTATCGGCGGCCCTGAGTGGATGCAATAAGCTCACTGAGAACCCCAGAAATCACTCAAAACCCTGCTAAAGGTATTTGGTGGCATTTATTAACCCACTAATGCCCACTTATAAATTGACTCCTCCATTTCTCTTTATGCTCCTACACAATAACCCTATTATATGCCCCCACATTATAATGTTCTCCTCAAATTGAACCCACAGTATAAATTCTCTTTCCTGATGCACCCACAGTTTAATTTCCCCCTCCATCTGCCCCATGGTTTAATTTCCCCCACCAGCTGCCCCAGTTTAAGGGGGACATTAAACTGGAGTTAGCTGGTGGGGGACATTAAATTGGGGCAACCAGAGGGGGACATTAAACCTCAGTTTAATGTCCCCTTCTAGTTATCCCCAGTTTAATGACCTCCTACTGTTACCCCCATTTTAATGTACTCCTCTAGCTACCCCCTAAGTTTAATGTCCTCATTCAGTTGTCCCCAGTTTAAGGACCCCTGCCCTCCCTCATATGCCAGCAGAACCCAAAAGAACCTGTTTCTCTTGATGCCAACAGCACCCCAGGGACTGCTATCTCACCCTATCCAATCCCCCAGACCCTCCAGGATACAGTCCCATGAAAATACATCATTCCCCCCAGTCTCCTCCATCATGCAGTCCCATGTAAACAGCGCCGCACCTCTAATGAGCCAGTCCAGGTCAGGCCGCTTTTTTAAAAAAACAAGCTGCATGCGAACTGTCCTGGCTTAGCGTTATCGCAGGGGAAGTGAGCGCTGGCTTGGGCCAGCCCTGTGGACACAGTGCTGCATTGTCGTCCTCCTCTCCTCGTCCCCCACCACCAAATATAGGCTGCTGTGGGACATTATATATGGGGGTTGGGTGCGTGGAGAAGTGAGGAGTCAAAGATGTCTGTTTTGCAAACTTTACAAGTCACAGCTGAAAGAAGTGGTCATGGCGGTCCAAAAGGAAGAGACCGGAAATGTGGGAAGACGTCTCCTGTGAGTATTACTGCATTGTATTTACTGTAATGTTACCGCTAGCACCCCCAATCCCCCCCTCCACTGCCTGAGGCAGATGATCAAAAGATGCAGATGAGTTGAATCCGGAACATAGCTCCCGCTGACCGGGACTGTGGGACAAGACCATTAATCCGGGAGTGTCCTGCAGAATCCGGGATGGTTGGAAGGTATGTATCACTAATAACAATGATGTAACAAAAACAATCTATTGAATCACTTTTACCAGAGAACTGTCTACACAGACAGAGAAATTAAGATTATAAAATCATATCCCCCTATGACATATTTTAGTGGGAATCCCTAGTGACTATCAAATGCTAAACCAGCCCTTCTGCACTCAATACTCTGTGTTCAGGGTTTATGGCACAGGACACTGACTATTTCAGTTCCCTATCAATGCGCAGTATCAAGCTGTCAGTGTGAGTTTGCAATTACATCAAAACTACCATGTAAATTTTTAGATTGCAGGCAGAAGCAGTGTCTCCTTAGCCTGTAAATTGATGTAGTATAGTTGAAACAAGGTTATGTACAGTGGCATTCACAAGATTGGACACCCCTGGTCAAAATGACTGTTATTAAACAAGTTGAAGATGAAATGATCTTTAAAAGGCATAACGTTAAAGATTAAACACACTTGTGTAATTTTAAGTGCTATCGATGTATTCTTATGTTTGAGTACAAAAATGGGAAAGGAGTGCCTTGAAAAAGTTTGGTAACCCTTGTAGATTTGTGTGCTCAGATAACATTGACCAAGGCCTCAGACCTTAATTATCTAGTTAGGGTTACAGCTTGTTCACTATTAGAGATGAGCGAACACCAAAATGTTCGAGGTTCGAAATTCGATTCGAACAGCCGCTCACTGTTCGTGTGTTCGAACGGGTTTCGAACCCCATTATAGTCTATGGGGAACATATACTCGTTAAGGGGGAAACCCAAATCCGTGTCTGGAGGGTCACCAAGTCCACTATGACACCCCAGGAAATGATGCCAACACCTCTGAAATGACACTGGGACAGCAGGGGAAGCATGTCTGGGGGCATCTAACACACCAAAGACCCTCTATTACCCCAACATCATAGCCTAACAACTACACACTTTCCACATTCAAAAAAACCTCTATCAAAGTGGGAAAATACCTGGAAACCTTCTTTACTCCCCAAATGGATGGACACAAACCCCAATTTAAGCTCAACAAACAGTAACAACCACCCCTTTAAACCATGACAACCACAGATGGAATAGGCAATGGGAAATCCTTTAGTTCTCACCCACAACTGTCATTGTGTGTGTGTGTGTGTGTGTGTGTGTGATGTGGTAAGACCTTCCAAAATTGACTTTTCTAGCCCTTAACATGAGCCCTTCCAAACAAAGTTACAGGACCTTAAGCTGAGCTACCAGTAGAGATTGAGGCCCTTGGCATGAGTAGAGCCTTGCACCAGCAGTGTTTTTGGCCCTTAGGTTGAGTTGAGCCTTGTACCAGCGTGTGTCCCTTAACATCAGGCGGGCCCTAAGTTCTGCGCTTTGCACAAAAGTTCCACATTAACTAGGCTGAATGGTACAAACCTTAGTAGGCCCGAGAACCAGGAACAGGTCTTGCAATGGCTGTCGGATAACGCTTAAAGCACATTGTCCACCAGCCAGTCAGCCTCTACCTCCTCTCCTCCTCTTACCCAACAGTCTTGTCCTCCTTCCACCCAAAATTCTCAATCTTCCCAGAACAATAACCCCAACTGTCCCTGCTCCCCAGAGCTGTTCTCCCTTCCTTTGACTGTACCGCAACCTGCCCCTCCATTTCACAATTCCACGGACCTAACAGACGAGTATCTGTGTCCAGATGCTCAAACACTAGAGTCTCCTCCATCTCCGGTCGATTTGGTAGCGGATGACCAGCAACCCACCCTCATCGACGACGATGAGACGCAGTTGCTGTCAGGGCAGCCAGTTGACATGCGCATTGTGCAGGAGGAGGAGGCGAGACAGGAGTTGGAAGAGGAGGTGGTGGACGACGAGGACACCGACTCCACCTGGACAAGGCGGATGTCAAGCTGGCAAAGTAGTGTGGATGTTGAGGCAGGTGCAGCACCAAAAAGGGTAGCTAGAGGCAGAGGTCAGCAGCTTCGCCGAAGCCAGGCCAGACCCGGAATGTCCGAAGATGTTCCCTTTTGTACCCAGCCCAGAAAAACTCCCCCATCGAGGGCACGTTTCTCGAAGGTGTAGAGTTTTTTCAAGGAATGCGCCGAGGACAGATATAGTGTCGTCTACACAATTTGCCTCTCGAAATCGAGTAGGGGCCCTGAGAAGAGCAACCTGTCCACCACTTCAATGCACCGTCATTTGGAATCCAAGCACTGGAATCAGTGGCAGGCAGCAACGGCAGGACAAACGTCGCCCGCCGTTCATGCCACTGCCTCTGCTCACAGTGCTGGCGATGCACTCCAGAGGACGAGCCAGGACATCACTTCATCTGCCTCCGCCACTTTGTTGACTTCTCCCTCATCCTCCCCTTTTCCTGCCACTTCTCCTTTTGCCCGCGCCATCATGCGCCTCTTCCCAGCAACTCCCCATCTCCCAGGCCTTTCATTTCATGCTAAAGTACAGCGCAACCCACCCACATGCCCAAGGCTTCAACGGCCTCATCTCTAAAAATCTGGCCCAGGAGATGTTGGAGTCCCGGCCGGGGGACACTCTGCCCTTTTTGGGCAGAGTGTCTACTGCGCCACCTCACTGTGCCGTCCACACCAGCACTTTTCTCCAAACATGAGGCGGTCCCTAAATTCAGCGCTTAGCTTAGCTGGGAAGAGGCGCATTATGGTGCAGGCCAAAAGGGCGGATGAGGGTGAACTCCCCAATGTGTCACAGACGGATATGTAGGTGTCCTTGCATCATATCCTTGCACCATACTTGGCTGGATTGGACTTTCATTTTGTGCCAAAAAGTGGTCAAGACAGCGATCCCTCAGTTAATCCCATTACACCATCCGTTGCCAACTGCAGCACTGCAATTACCATCTCTGGAAGTGGTCCAAAATCTTTCTCTGCATTTAGCCAGGCTCAATGCTATGGTAGGCTCCAGGGTTCTCTTAATGCATATTGCATGGGGGACTCAGATGTGTTTCTCAGCACTGAGACCACCACTTCTGAGATCCCAAAGGAAGTAGGCAAGAGATGTGCAGTGCAGAAAAAAAGATGAGAAAATAAGTGTAGGCTGTAGAGCACAGAGGGATCGGAGAGGGCAGAGCTGGTGTCGGCCAGGTATTCCCACAACATGCGCTTATACTTGCCCCTCCTGGTGACACTAGGCCCCTGAGTGGCAGTAATTTGTCCAGGGGGGCCATTAACGTGTTCCAGACCTAGGAATAAGTCTTCCAACAGGGTAGAGTTTTGCATGCCTTTGCTTCTACCCACTGTTTTTGCTGCTTAGCTTCCCTCCACATCTACACTGCTTTCGCCCCTAAACATGACCCCAGTTTATGCCTTTGCTTCTACCCTGTTTTTTTGTTGAATTAGCTTCCCTCCACATCTACACTGCTTTAGCCCCTAAACATCACCCCAGTTTATGCCTTTGCTTCTACCCAGGTTTTTTGTTGATTTAGCTTCCCTCTACATCTACACTGCTTTAGCCCCTAGACATCACCCCTGTCCATGTGGGGTCGGTGGCCTCGTCATCCACCAACTCCTCTTCCAATTGCGCACTGTCCCCTTACTGCAAACCGCACATGACCACAGCTTGCCCTGATGGCAACTGTGTCTCATGATCCCCACTGAGGTCCAGAAAAGTCGGTGGTGGGTCCAAAACCCCATAATTGGAAGGAAATGGCGGATGCTGCAGTATTTCTAACACCTGTTCCTGGTGCTCGGGCCTGGTCTATGTTGTACCCTGCACCCTGCTTAACGCAGCTGCCATATCCGGAGTTGTGATGAGCGCATGCTAATGTTTTGTGTACAGTGCAATGGATGGGATGGGATTTCACATAAGTCTGCCACCCATGGCCACTCATGGTTGAGCAACTGATTAGCTATTGGCTACTGCTAGGCAGAAAACATTCAGAGCACACTCCTCTCATCTTCGCACCGTTGGCTGGCGGAGGAAGACGAGGGGGTTGGAGTGGCATCTGATGTCCCTGTCCCACACGAGGCTAGAGGGTGCACTTCAGTGCATCCCATTGCTTCACCACAAATGGTGTGAAGGGGAGTGGAAAATGGAGGAAATGGAGAGTGACCCTTACAGTTGGGGCCAGCAAAGGCATGCCAAGTAACACACTGGCACACATGGCTGACTTCATCTTGGGTTGCTTTTCAAGAGTCTAACACATATTTCACATCATGGAGAACAAATAATACTGGATTTTTACAAGACTCGAACCCCGGTCTAGGTCTAATGTCTGTTCCTTTCTTATATTAGGGGAGAGGGAAAAAAAATTACTTCAGTGATACGTTTAGCGTACATAGACTGACTATTAATGTGTATCCCACTTAGTGTTGTTAGGGTTACACACCGTCACAACCTGGCTAAAGCTTCTATAGCTGTTAATAAAGTCAACATAACTTTACGGTATCCAAAAAGACAGCTGGTACCGACAGAGAGCAAAACAAATGTCAACCAAAGCTGTGAGCTCTGAACACCCACAGTGACTTTGGCGTCATCATCATTATAAGGGAGCGGGGGGTAATAAATAACTTGGCAGTGCCTAAAACCCAAAAAGCTTATACAACTATATTTACATTAAGATACACAAATGACACTTTTTAGTAGCATGTCATGAGACAAGCTGATAAGATCTTCCTTTGTGCAGTGCTATTTGAAAGTTAAACGCTGCCTTCATTTTAATTCTGGAGAAGGTGCAGACATTAGATTTAGAACATGTTGTCTTCATTGTCCAAATCCTCTATATAGGTAATGTGTTTTTTGGGCCGAGCTGTCTGGGAATGAGCTGGTGCAGCACTGACAACCTGGGTGAATATGGCAAGAGCCTGAGATGTAGGGTGAATGAATCCCCAAATTATTTGGGGAATTTGCACTCAGAAACTGGCACTATATGGCAGTGGCAGGACTTGAAGGTATTTGTAACCCCAATATATTCTTTGAATTCCCAGTCAGAAACGGGCACTATATGGCAGTAGCAAGAAATGAGGGTATTTGTAACCCCAATATATTCTTTGAATTCCCAGTCAGAAACTGGCACTATATGGCAGTAGCAAGAAATGAGGGTATTTGTAACCCCAATATATTCTTTGAATTCCCAGTCAGAAACTGGCACTATATGGCAGTGGCAGGACTTGAAGGTATTTGTAACCCCAATATATTCTTTGAATTCCCAGTCAGAAACTGGCACTATATGGCAGTGGCAGGACTTGAAGGTATTTGTAACCCCAATATTTCTTTGCATTCCAAGTCAGACAATGGCACTATATGGCAGTAGCAAACATAGTGGGTGTATATAGCCCCTATTGCTAGGGGACTTGCAGTGTATTTCTGGGGTGAAGGTGGGGGGGCACACCGTTGGAACGGGGATCGGGGGTGTATATATAGGGTATACGGGAATACACTGTCAGTGTATTCCATTCAGGATCCTGGGAAAGCTGGGTTGTGGCGATTGAGCCCGTTAGTGCCACGTTACACTGACAAGCTTCTCCCTGGAATTGAAGTTATATGTAACCCCAATATATTCTTTGAATTCCCAGTCAGACAATGGCACTATATGGCAGTAGCAAAAATAGTGGGTGTATATAGCCCCAATTCTATTGCTAGGGGACTTGCAGGGTATTTCTGAGGTGAAGGTGGGGGGCACACCGTTGGAACGGGTATCGGGGGTATATATAGGGTATACGGGAATACACTGTCAGTGTATTCCATTCAGGATCCTGGGAAAGCTGGGTTGCGGCGATTGAGCCCGTCAGTGCCACGTTACACTGACAAGCTTCTCCCTGGAATTTAGCTCTTACAAGAGCTGTTGGTTGTCTTCTCCTTCCTATCCTAGCCTGTCCCTGCCTACCCAGAATCTAAGCCCTAGCTAACTGGACGGAAACCTCCGTCCCCGGTGAATTGCAAGCTCAGAATGACGCGAACCTGGGTGGCGCTGTTCTTTTAAATCAGAGGTCACATGTTTTCGGCAGCCAATGGGTTTTTCCTACTTTTTTCAACGTCACCGGTGTCGTAGTTCCTGTCCCACCTACCCTGCGCTGTTATTGGAGCAAAAAAGGCGCCAGGGAAGGTGGGAGGGGAATCGAGTAATGGCGCACTTTACCACGCGGTGTTCGATTCGATTCGAACATGCCGAACAGCCTAATATCCGATCGAACATGAGTTCGATAGAACACTGTTCGCTCATCTCTATTCACTATCATTGTTAGGAAAGGCTAAATTATGCAAATTTTACAGCTTTATAAATATCCAGCCTCCTCTAACCTTGTGACAAAAACAAAAAACAACCCAGCAGCCATGGGTTCTTCTAAGCAGCTGCCTACCACTCTGAAGATGAAAATGATGGAGGCCCACAAAGCAGAAGAAGGCTGGTTAAAGAAGATAGCAAAACTTTTTCAAGGAAGGTGCCATTTCCTCAGTTCAAAATGTAATTAAAAAAAGAACAGTTATAGGGACAGTGGAGCTCAAGATAAGGTCTGGAAGACCAAGAAAAATTTCAGAGACAGCGGGACAGTGGTGAACCTAGCCTCTCTGCTGCCTGAGGCGGACGATCGAAGATTGAGTTCGGGGAAGGGGGGGGGGGGGGCACATTACAATAAATACAATGCAGTAATACAGGAGACGTCTCCCCACATTTCCCATCTCTTCCCTTTGGACCACCATGACCACTTCTTTCAGCTGTGACTTGACTCTGTAAAGTTTGAAACAGACATCTGACTCCTCACTTCTCCACGCACCCAACCTATATATATATATATATATATATATATATATATATATATATATATATATATATATATATATGTATATATATATATACAGTCCTATGAAAAAGTTTGGGCACCCCTATTAATCTTAATCATTTTTAGTTCTAAATATTTTGGTATTTGCAACAGCCATTTCAGTTTGATATATCTAATAACTGATGGACACAGTAATATTTCAGGATTGAAATGAGGTTTATTGTACTAACAGAAAATGCGCAATATGCATTAAACCAAAATTTGACAGGTGCAAAAGTATGGGCACCTCAACAGAAAAGTGACATTAATATTTAGTACATCCTCCTTTTGCAAAGATAACAGCCTCTAGTCGCTTCCTGTAGCTTTTAATCAGTTCCTGGATCCTGGATAAAGGTATTTTGGACAAACAATTCAAGTTCAGTTAAGTTAGATGGTCGCCGAGCATGGACAGCCCGCTTCAAATCATCCCACAGATGTTCAATGATATTCAGGTCTGGGGACTGGGATGGCCATTCCAGAACATTGTAATTGTTCCTCTGCATGAATGCCTGAGGATTTGGAGCGGTGTTTTGGATCATTGTCTTGCTGAAATATCCATCCCCGGCGTAACTTCAACTTCGTCACTGATTCTTGAACATTATTCTCAAGAATCTGCTGATACTGAGTGGAATCCATGCGACCCTCAACTTTAACAAGATTCCCGATGCCGGCATTGGCCACACAGCCCCAAAGCATGATGGAACCTCCACCAAATTTTACAGTGGGTAGCATGTGTTTTTCTTGGAATGCTGTTTCTTTTTGGACGCCATGCATAACGCCTTTTTTTATAACCAAACAACTCAATTTTTGTTTCCAAAATGAAGCTGCCTTGTCCAAATGTGCTTTTTCATACCTCAGGCAACTCTATTTGTGGCGTACGTGCAGAAACGGCTTCTTTCTCATCACTCTCCCATACAGCTTCTATTTGTGCAAAGTGCGCTGTATTGTTACCGATGCACAGTGACACCATCTGCAGCAAGATGATGCTGCAGCTCTTTGGAGGTGGTCTGTGGATTGTCCTTGACTTTTCTCACCATTCTTCTTCTCTGCCTTTCTGATATTTTTCTTGGCCTGCCACTTCTGGGCTTAACAAGAACTGTCCCTGTGGTCTTCCATTTCCTTACTATGTTCCTCACAGTGGAAACTGACAGGTTAAATCTCTGAGACAACGTTTTGTATCCTTCCCCTGAACAACTATGTTGAACAATCTTTGTTTTCAGATCATTTGAGAGCGGGCTGTCCATGTTCGGCGACCATCAAACTTAACTGAACTTGAATTGTTTTGTAGAAAGAAATGGTCCAAAATAACTTCATCCAGGATCCAGGAACTGATTAAAAGCTACAGGAAGCGACTAGAGGCTGTTATCTTTGCAAAAGGAGGATGTACTAAATATTAATGTCACTTTTCTGCTGAGGTGCCCATATTTTTGCACCGGTCAAATTTTGGTTTAATGCATATTGCGCATTTTCTGTTAGTACAATAAACCTCATTTCAATCCTGAAATATTACTGTGTCCATCAGTTATTAGATAGATCAAACTGAAATGGCTGTTGCAAACACCAAAATATTTAGAACTAAAAATGATTAAGATTAATAGGGGTGCCCAAACTTTTTCATAGGACTGTATATATATATATATATATATATATATATATATATATATATCCCACAGCGGCCCCTGCAGCCTATATTATGCCCCACAGTGGCATGATAGCCTGTGGGGCATAATAGAGGTTGCAGGGGGCCTGCTGTGAGGCCTAATAGAGGTCACAGTGGACCCTTCAAGCTCTATTATTATACTCAGGGGTCTTTTCAGACCCCTGAGTATAATAATCGGAGCCCCAGGGGAGATGAGGGAACATAAACATAAAGAGGACCTTTCATGGTTTGGGGTACAGGCAGTTCTATATACTGATGGAAAGCTGACAGTGCGCTAAATTCATTGTATTAAAAGAATGTTAGGGAATTGCTTATTAAGCAATTCCCCAGTAGCTGCGACTTGCCCCTGGGAGGAAGGGGTAAGATGGAGAGAGTGAACCCTGATACTAGGCCTAACCCATGTCCCTTGCCTGCTTGCCTAGCGACTGAGGACAACTGGATGACAGTGCCTTCCTATTATAAGTGAAACACAGAAAGCAGACAAGACATACTACAATAAGGAGAGGTCAAACTAGCCAAGGTGTCAGAAACCAGATGGGCAACTAGGTACAAAATCGGAATCCAGAAGAATAGTCAAGAGGTCAAAGTGAAGGTCAGAATACAGAATATCAGAGAGAAAGTAATACGCTAGCACGCTCATAGGAGGCTAATAGCAAGCAAGCATGTGCTGCATGTGGGAAACCCCGAATATGCCGCAGACGTGAGTGGAGGTTAAGATGTTAAACATACTAAGGTTATCTCTAAGTGAACCATGGGGAACTCAGAGTACTGGCTGGACTGATAGATTGAAACAAGTCCAAGCTGTGCTGTAAAGAGAACACAATAAGAGGCCCAGAAGTGGAGGACCATAAGTGGACAAGCCTCCTGCATTGCACCATGTGATCGGAGGATGGCGCAGAAGTCTGAACGGTAAGGATGTTACAAGAATGTGTGAATTTTACTTGTGTCTACAAGCGATACACATTCGGTACTACAACTGTAACATCTATTGTTGTGAATTTAATTAGAATGACTACTTGGTTAGAAGTGATAACTGAAAAAGACATGAATTAGATATAACCTGAATATATGGAACTTTCCTGAGAGAGGAAGGAGGGGAGTGAGAGGGAGGTAGTGTACAACATCTTACAACTGTCAGTGCTGCAACCCAGATGGGGGAGACCGGAAAATGGGATAAGTAGTGGCAGATGATGTGCCACCTGTTAGACCAAGCACACTCAATCAAGCACTTCAGCTCCGCTTCTGGGCTGGACACCGTTAAGGAGGGTCCTGCAGCACTACCTGATGGTGGTGGTAGTAGTTTCCCCAGGGTGCTTCCAATTGGAGAAAGGACCTCTCCTCTCTGAGCCGGTGTGATGGTGTTCAGAAGGGCCTGATGTTGTGGCAGGAATGAAGCCAGTGGTGTAGTTGAACAGTGTAACAACTTTATTACAGCAACTGGAAAGAAGTACAACGGCAGCTTCCAAATTGAGGGTAGTAGTAACACAATGTCCAATTCCCCAGCCTTGGTTACAGGACATTGCCCAGGGATGTTACAGGCTCTATGGCAAAGCTCTCCAACTACTCCTCATCTCGTGCTTCTCCCAGATGAGGTTGCTATGGATAGTAGAGTTACAGGGAGACATGACAGGGACTTGGTTAACTTCAGCTTAGGCCCAACTACTTTCCTCCTGCCGGGGGCCTCTTCTGTTCCTCTTGACATGGAAAGCAAAATTTCCAATAGTCCAGACAGCAATTCTCCCTTTCTCAGGGCTGTCTCTAGTTAAGCCTGGGGCAGGTAATAATCCTTCCAGAGGCTGTGTAGGTGACTGTTGAAGCTCAGTCTTCGTGCTGTAAAAGTACCTTTGCACAGTTCAACATGAACGGTACAGGCTCTCTGCTTCCACAAGACTGAGATTCAACGGACACCCAGAAGACCTAGGTCTCTTACAACACCGCCCAGTGGCCTGTGATTGGCCAGGGCTGAACCAAGGCAAAGGTTTTAAACCCTGGGGGGAAAATAACATAGAAGCTGCCAAACAATATATACAGTGATATATAATATAGAACATAAAAGACGGGAAATACCGACACAACCCAGAGGCACAAAAGACAGACACTTGAAGCAGTAGCACTCTGGGATTCTGCATCAGCAGGAAGCTACACCATATAAACAAACACAGAAGATGCCAGGAGCTCCCAGAGAAACCCAGAAACCACTTAAAACTCTGCTAAAGTTATTTGAGCATAAATATTAACCCATTAATAGCACTAACAGACCTTTTTCAAAAAAGGAAAACCCCTTTAATTACAAAGGAAGTTCCCTTTCATAAACTTTCCTTTTGTTGTAACCAGGGGTGCACCATTCATGAAGTGACCTGAAGAGCAGGCGAAGTCATGTGCAACGAGGGCTTAGGTTTTTAAATACATGGCTGAACTCTTGGTAAAGAAAAGAAGGTACAAAGATTTCCTTTTGTAATTGAAAGTTTTTCATCTAATTGTACTATTGAGTGTTGGATGCGTGTCTCCTATCTATGGTGAGGGTGGAGATCCCCTGACGTTTGTCCTGCAGATCCTGCTTACAGTTATGGAAGCAATGAATGATCAGAAATGTTACTGTAGATTCAGTCACGAATACTTGACCTACCAACATTATAAATTCTCATGGGACTCAAAGATCAATATAGACAACAAGACAACATACTTATAAAGGGACCATCTGGCTGAGATGTAAAATATCTATATGTTATAAGATCTAACACTATACCAGGAAATCAGCAAGACAATCATAGATACTGAACACTAAATACAGTGTTGGCCAAAAGTATTGGCACCCCTGCAATTCTGTCAGATAATACTCAGTTTCTTCCAGAAAATGATTGCAAGCACAAACTCTTTGGTATTAATATCTTCATTTATTTTACTTGCAATGAAAAAAAACACACAAAGGAGAATGAAAAAAAAAGTCAAATCATTGATCATTTTACACAAAACTCCAAAAATGGGCCGGACAAAAGTATTGGCCCCCTCAGCCTAATACTTGGTAGCACAACCTTTAGACAAAATAACTGCGAACAACCGCTTCCGGTAACCATCAATGAGTTTCTTACAAGGCTCTGCTGGAATTTTAGACCATTCTTCTTTGGCAAACTGCTCCAGGTCCCTGAGATGTGAAGGGGGCCTTCTCCAAACTGCCATCAAGAGATCTCTCCACAGGTGTTCTATGGGATTCAGGTCTGGACTCATTGCTGGCCACTTTAGAAGTCTCCAGTGCTTTCTCTGAAACCATTTTCTAGTGCTTTTTGAAGTGTATTTTGGGTCATTGTCCTGCTGGAAGACCCATGACCTCTGAGGGAGACCCAGCTTTCTCACACTGGGCCCTACATTATGCTGCAAAATTTGTTGGTAGTCTTCAGACTTCATAATGCCATGCACACAGTCAAGCAGTCCAGTGCCAGAGGCAGCAAAGCAACCCCAAAACATCAGGGAACCTACACCATGTTTGACTGTAGGGACCGTGTTCTTTTCTTTGAAGGCCTCTCTTTTTTTTCCCTGTAAACTCTATGTTGATGCCTTTTCCCAAAAAGCTCTACTTTTGTCTCATCTGACCAGAGAACATTCTTCCAAACGTTTTTGGCTTTCTCAGGTAAGTTTTGGCAAACTCCAGCCTGGCTTTTTTATGTCTCTGGGTATAGAAGTGGGGTCTTCCTGGGTCTCCTACCATACAGTCCATTTTCATTCAGTCAACTTTAGTCCATTTCAACTGGCTGCAAGTGTGATTTAATTATTGCCACCACCTGTTCGGTGCCTCAGGTAAGTAACAGGTGCTGTTAATTACACAAATTAGAGAAGCATCACATGATTTTTCAAACAGTGCCAATACTTTTGTCCACCCCCTTTTTTATGTTTGCTGTGGAATTATATCCAATTTGGCTTTTTGACAATTCTTTTTGTGGTTTTCCATTGAAGATGAATTAAATGAAGATAATAATACCAAAGAGTTTGTGATTGCAATCATTTTCTGGAAGAAAATGAGTATTATCTGACAGAATTAGAGGGGTGCCAATACTTTTGGCCAACACTGTATAACAAATAAAAATTGTATTACCCTGTATTTTACTAAAACTTAAAATGAGGCTGTTTTTCATGGACAGCAGCTTTGGGCTGAGCTTCTAAATATTTGGTCAGACACTGGCAGAAATCTATGTTTGCTAAATATTATTGAGGCCTTTAAGCCTCAGCATATCCTGTTTTCTTTTATCTGAAGACTAGCATTCTATTCATGTTTATTTCTACTTAGGAAGTAAGTATGATAAACCAAGTTTTTATGTAAATGGAACAATTACAGACGGCCAAGATGTCATTCCATGAAATCGACATCATTATTTGTGCCATGCTCATAGTGTCCACTAGATGGGGCACTGACACAGAAAATGGAACTGAGCTTAATCATTGAGTCTTTTACACATTCATTTTCATTTGAGGTATGTTTTAGATTATTGCCTTGCTGTAATATACAATCTTTTTCCTTTTTTAAAAAAAAATTCATTTTGGAAGATTGCCTTTCCGGATTTGTTAAAATTTAGCAGATTCCATCCTTTCCTCTATTTTTGGTTTCCACAAGTCATAAAGGATTCACAATTAGAGATGAGCGAACACTAAAATGTTCGAGGTTCGAAATTCGATTCGAACAGCAGCTCACTGTTTGAGTGTTCGAACGGGTTTCAAACCCCATTATAGTCTATGGGGAACATATACTCGTTAAGGGGGAAACCCAAATCCGTGTCTGGAGGGTCACCAAGTCCACTATGACACTCCAGGAAATGATACCAACACCCTGGAATGACACTGGGACAGCAGGGGAAGCATGTCTGGGGGCATAAAAGTCACTTTATTTCATGGAAATCCCTGTCAGCTTGCGATTTTCGCAAGCTAACTTTTCCCCATAGAAATGCATTGGCCAGAGTACGGAATTCGACCAATCAGCGCTGGCTCTGCTGGAGGAGGCGGAGTCTAAGATCGCTCCACACCAGTCTCCATTCAGGTCCGACCTTAGACTCCGCCTCCTCTGGCAGAGCCAGCGCTGATTGGCCGAAGGCTGGCCAATGCATTCCTATTGGTAGCAGTGCTGAGCCAGTTCTGCTCAACTACACCATGTGCCGGTCAGCCCATCTGATATAGCAGAGCCGAGTGTGCACACTAGGCTCTGCTACATCAGATGTAGCAGAGCCGAGTGTGCACACCTGGATCTGCTATATCAGATGGGCTGACCGGCACATCAGATGTAGCAGAGCCGAGTGTGCACACTCGGCTCTGCTACATCTGATGCCCACTCGGCTCTGCTACATCTGATGCACACTCGGCTCTGCTACATCTGATGCAGCAGAGCTGAGTGTGCACACTCGGCTCTGCTACAATTGATATAGCAGAGCCGAGTGTGCACACTGCTACATCTGATGCACACTCGGCTCTGCTACATCTGATGCAGCAGAGCCGAGTGTGCATCAGATGTAGCAGAGCCGAGTGTGCATCAGATGTGTAGTTGAGCAGAACTGGCTCAGCACTGCTAAGTCTCTGCATTCTCATAGGAATGCATTGGCCAGCCTTCGGCCAATCAGCGCTGGCTCTGCCGGAGGAGGCGGAGTCTAAGGTCAGACCTGAATGGAGACTGGTGTGGAGCGATCTTAGACTCCGCCTCCTCCAGCAGAGCCAGCACTGATTGGTCGAATTCTGTACTCTGGCCAATCAGCGCTGGCCAATGTATTCTATTAGCGTGAGCTGAGTTTGCACAGGGGTTCTAGTGCACCCTCGGCTCTGCTACATCAGATGTAGCAGAGCCGAGTGTGCACACTCGGCTCTGCTACATCTGATGCACACTCGGCTCTGCTACATCTGATGCAGCAGAGCCGAGTGTGCACACTCGGCTCTGCTACATCTGATGTAGCAGTGTGCACACTCGGCTCTGCTACAATTGATGTAGCAGAGCCGAGTGTGCACACTGCTACATCTGATGCACACATGATGCTACATCTGATGCACACTCGGCTCTGCTACATCTGATGCAGCAGAGCCGAGTGTGCATCAGATGTAGCAGAGCCGAGTGTGCATCAGATGTGTAGTTGAGCAGAACTGGCTCAGCACTGCTAAGTCTCTGCATTTGCATAGGAATGCATTGGCCAGCCTTCGGCCAATCAGCGCTGGCTCTGCCGGAGGAGGCGGAGTCTAAGGTCAGACCTGAATGGAGACTGGTGTGGAGCGATCTTAGACTCCGCCTCCTCCAGCAGAGCCAGCGCTGATTGGTCGAGTTCCGTACTCTGGCCAATCAGTGCTGTCCAATGCATTCCTATTGGAAAAAGTTTATGTCACAAAAATCACAATTACACACCCGATAGAGCCCCAAAAAGTTATTTTTAATAACATTCCTACCTAAATAAAGGTTATCCCTAGCTATCCCTGCCTGTACAGCTATCCCTGTCTCTTAGTCACAAAGTTTACATTCTCATATGACCCGGATTTGAAATCCACTATTTGTCTAAAATGGAGGTCACCTGATTTCAGCAGCCAATGACTTTTTCCGATTTTTTTCGATGCCTCCGGTGTCGTAGTTCCTGTCCCACCTCCCCTGCACTGTTATTGGTGCAAAAAAGCGCCAAGGAAGGTGGGAGGGGAATTGAATTTTTTTGGAGTTTGCCACGTGATGTTCGATTCGAATCGAACACATCGAACAGCCTGATATCCGATCGAACATGTGTTCGATAGAACAATGTTCGCTCATCTCTATTCACAATACTTGCTAGTTATCATGTTATTCTTTTTTTTTTTCTCTTTTTTTTCCCCCTAACCAAACATACTGTATTCCAAAAAAAATGTTCCTTTTCATCATTGTAACCCTTTAGTTGCCTGCCTTACAACTATCACATTAACAGGTTAATTTAATCTGTAGAAGTAGCATATGGTTAGATGGCCTCTTGTACTGCTAGCTGAAAATGCTGCATCCCCTCCATAGAGTATCCATAATGCTGTGTACATGCGTATGTGGCTTTGTCCTGTAGCATACTTCTCTGCCAATTACTGACATTTCAGTCTGTTAGGTGGCGCTGCCAGGGATGCCAAAATACTCTGCCACCCAGGGAGTCTATAGGAGAAGGCCTGGACTGCAGACCAGTCATGGATCTGGTTGTTCAGCCAATCATTCCATTCTCTACTTGGTGTATACTCTATTTCTATGACTCTATTTCTATGATCTATCCGTTGTAGTTCCATTCTCGTCTGCCTCTGCTCTGCTTAAGATTTTGCTATTGGATATCATTTGGACCAAGTTGACCCATCATTCAAAAAAGTTGACCCAGGTTTCTATTTAGTTCACAAGTGGCCATGCACACAACCAGCGGCATAACTAGGAATGGCGGGACCCCGTGGCGAACTTTTGACATGCCCCCCCCCCCCCAACCGACACCGACGTTGAAGACCTTGACCGACCCCCTCCTCCGCACTCTATTATGTCCGTTAGTAAGCCCTGCACACAGTATTATGTCCCATAGTGGCCCCTGCACACAGTATTATCCCCCACAGTGGCCCCTACACACAGTATTATAGCCCATAGTGGCCCCTGCACGCAGTATTATCCCCCACAGTGGCCCCTACACACAGTATTATAGCCCATAGTGGACACCCATAATCAATCAGACCCCATAGTATAATAATTGGAGACCCGGGGGAATAAAAACATAAAAAATTACTGTTTCTTACCTGTCCTCGGCTCCTACGCAGTCTTCCCCGCTGCCGTCCATCTTCTATGACGTCGGACATCACATGACCTGGGAAGCCGGCCGGGTTCATGTGACGTCAGACAAGTAGGACGGAGGCCTGGCAGGATCGTGGAGCGGTAGGTAACTGTTTTTTACGTTTCCTTACCTCTCCCGGGCCTCCAATCATTATACTCAGGAGTCTGCAAAGACCCCCCGAGTATAATGATAGTATTTGTGGGGCCTGCGGTGTCACTTGCCGATCCCGGCCCAGCCAGGATTGGCAAGTAAATAAGGCCTGTAAGGGCCTATTAAAAAAAAAAAAAAAAAACCCCGCAGCGGTAGCAACTGTCACCGGGCCCCCTAATGGTCCGGGCCCTGTAGCAGCCGCCTCCACTTCCTCTACGGTAATTACGCCACTGCACACAACTAAGCCCTATCTGGGAAAAATGGGGCGTGTGAGCTGTATTTCCAAGACTGAACTTAGCCCTGTGCATAGAACTCAGTCCGGTTAGTACACTAGTGATTCTTCAGAAGCTCACTGCATTATAACTGACCATGATGTATTCAGTATCTATTCACACTGCTAAGTCCAGCCTGAGAAGTAAGGCTCACTCCCACACAGACTGTCATATGCAACCACTTCAGTTGAAAAGCCGCAGCAGCACATCTCAACCACTGACAATTCCATAGATGTAATTGACATTCTGCGATTTCCAAAACTGCAACGGTTTTGGAAATTGCCACATGTCTGCACCACATATTTTTATGCAAAGTGGGGATGGGATTTGCTATTGCTTCGACTGTAAAAAGCCGCGTTTGACAGTCAAAGCAATAGCGAATCCCATGCCCACTTTGCATAAAAATATGCGGTGTGGATGGGGCCCCGACCTAAAACAGGTATCTAAATCATTGCAGTACATAAACAGAGGATCTCCAAGAAGAATCATCTCTACTAAAGTTACAATAAAAATAAGCAGTGTTCTCATTTATTTTATCTAAAGTATATGTTAAAACAAGACAAGAAAGTGTGTAAGGAAAGATGAGTATTATAGGTATAGCTGACTAATATGTATTAATGTAAAATGCTATAGGTCTGATAGCAACCCCACATATTGCAAAACTTCAGAAATGACATCCTCTGACTGTGTTAAGCAATATGTAATCCTGTCACCACACGGCAGATTGTACCACACAGACAGGGAATGCAATCAGACATAACGTATACAGTTTATCTTATGAAATAACTAAAGCTGTCTCCTAATCTTTACTATATATAGTAAATAAACTAGATTCTTATGTTCTACTGATAACGTCAGACTGACCAAGAAGACAGGAAATCTGAAATACCATATGCCAATATCCATACTGGAAATATGAAACAGCAAAACCTCTCTAATAGAGATGAGCGAGTACTGTTCGCATCAGCCGATCCGAACAGCACGCATGCATTGAAATGAATGGAAGCACCTGGTACTTCCGCTTTGACGCCGGCCGGCCGTTTAACCCCCCGCGTGCCGGCTACGTCCACTATACATCCTGGTCATTGTCTATGAGAAGATCAATTCCCCAGAAGACCATTTCAATGTCTCATAGGGGTATCATTGATAGAAATTCATGAGTTCAGAACTGAATATTTTTTGCTCTTAATCTCTTAGAAGTTCACCAAAATGTAAAAATTAAACTAACATAAATCCAGGTGGAAAAATTCAAGTAGTCAGTAATAGTAGTAATTTCTTACATATTATTATTATTATTATTATTATTATTATTATTATTATCATCATTATTTATAGAGCACCATTCATGGTGCTGTACATTATTATATTAATTCCATGGTGCTTTACATTATTATTAGAGATGAGTGAACACTAAAATGTCCGAGGTTCGAAATCCGATTTGAACAGCCGCACACTGTTCTACTGTTCGAACGGATTTCGAACCCCATTATAGTCTATGGGGGGGGAAATGCTCATTTCAGGGGTACGCAAAATTCGATAAAATCATACTTACCAAGTCCACGAGTGACGGTCGGGCTGGATTCTGCTTGAAGTCTTCTCCCGGCGCAGAGTCCCCGTGTCTTCTTCTGGGTGGAATTCACTCTGCCTAGGCATCCGGCCTAGGCAGAGACGACTGCGCATGCGCGGGCATGCACGCGCATGCGCAGTCAGCTCTGCCCAGGCCTGGCGCCTGAGCAGAGCCGACTGTGCATGCGCGTGTATGTGCGTGCAAGCCCGCACATGCGCAGTCGGCTCTGCCAAGGCCGGATGGCTAGGCAGAGTGAATTCCACCCGGAAGAAGACGCGGGGACGCAGCGTGGAGAAGATTTCAGAAAGGTAAGAGAAGAACCAGCGTTGATTGGCAGAATGTATAGCATTCTGCCAATCAACGCTGGTTCTGCATCGAACCTTAAACTTCGAACAGCTAGTAGTAGTAGTATTTCGAATACCGTAGTATTCAATCGAACACCTACTCGATCGAACACTACTTGCTCATCTCTAATTGTTATATTAATTCCATGGTGCTTTACATTATTATATTAATTCCATGGTGCTTTACATTTTATTAATTCCATGGTGCTTAACATTTGAGGGTTTACAAACAGTACACAAAATATACAAACACTGGAGCCCAGAAGCTTCAAGTTACACTTCTGATGACAGCTTTGTATTCATCATATTCTGGGTTCAAGCCCCATCTCACACTTGAAAATAAAAATAAATAAATAAAAAGATTTAAATAGATGGAGGGATGTCCTCGGTAATTTTCGTCTGAAAGCTTTGGTCATTCATTTTCTAAATAATATTCTGTGTGTATATACTGTATGTGTATATTAGAGGTTACTAAATCTTTAAGCCGAAAAGTAAGTTACAATAAACCCATTTGAGTAATACACTTTATGAGCTTTACGATAAAATGAACACAACATTTAACATGATCACTAAGTGGCTTAAATAACAATGGCACAATTGTTTATTTTATTTACCTAGTAACAATCTGGGATGTAATATTATCATATGGGGTCTGAATATATGTAGCTTTTATATTCACCTTTTATAAAGACCACACCTCTTGAAAAGGCCCATCCCACTTTTGCCATGATCTGCCATTTGTGAGTTATCCTGTAAAGGTCTCTCCTGGGTTGACGTTGCTGCTGACTGGATGTAAACCTCCATAATATGGAGTCTGACTCGTGAAACGAAATGACTATAATAATACATTTTATTTATATAGTGCCAACATATTCCGCAGCACTGTACAATTTGTAGGGTTCAAATACAGACAGAAAGATACATTATAAAGAAAGTCATTTCACACAATGGGACTGAGGGCCCTGCTCATAAGAGCTTACAATCTATGAGGTAGAGGAAGTGACACAAGAGGTAGCAGGGGCGGCATTTCTTATACAGAGGTCAGACAATTTTGTAATAGAGGTTACTGTCATTACATAAACATAAAACTTTATGAGCCATCACTAGTCGTGTCCTTTAACATGTGGATAGTGTTTGGACCTATAAAGTTAGCCTGAAATGGCATCATATCATGTGGGGAAATGTGGGAGCGGGGACAGAGAAGGGTTAAATTTTGGGGATTCAAATTACAGTACGGAAGGGTTTACATTAGGAATTGTGATAGGCCTGTCTGAAAAGATGTGTCTTTAGTTTGTGCTTGAAGCTGTAGAAATTGGGAGTTAATCTGATTGTCCGGGGTAGAGCATTCCAGAGAAGTGGTGCAACTCGGGAGAAGTCTTGTATACGAGCGTGGAAGGTTCTGATAATAGAGGAAGTAAGTGTTAGGTCATTGAGTGAACGGAGAACATGGGTTGGGCGGTAGACAGAGATGAGGGAGGGGATGTAGGGAGGTGCGGCATTATGGAGAGCCTTGTGGATGAGGGTGATACGTTTATATTGTATTCTATAATGAATAGGCATCCAATGTAGCGACTGGCACAGACCAGAGGCATCGCTGTAGCATCTAGCCTGATAGATGAGCCTGGCCGCTGCATTCAGAATAGATTGTAGAGGGGAGAGTTTAGTGAGGGGAAGACCGATTATAAGGAGTTACAGTAGTCAAGGCGAGAATGAATCAGAGCAACAATAAGTGCCTTTAATGTATCTCTGGTAAGGAAATGGCGTATTCTGGAGATGTTTTTGAGGTGGAGGGGACTATAGACTGAAACAGATTCTTTCTGAAACACATACCACATGACGGTAGAAAATATAATATCTACTGTATTATGTATAATCTTTACACAAGGCTCAATGCACATCTATCTATCTTATGAAAGCAGCATGACAATAGAAGGGGTGCAACCCCTCCATTGACTCCATGCCCTTTTAATACATATATCTAAAGATGAGGCAGCACACTAATATGGGGACAAAGAATTGTGGATACGTTATTCCCCCATCTGATGTTCTAGTCTTCCTTGTGATGTTGCCCCATTTAGCTCGGATGAAAAACATATCTATGCTATCTATAAGTAGTCAATGAAGCTCTGTTCACTCTGTATAATGACATCTATGATGGGTCAATTGCTGAATGGATACCGGAAACCCTGATGAACTGAACCTATTGACTTTTATGGCTTCTGTCACACCTCTGATATTTTTAGCTGCAACAATAAAACTGCAGACTGAGGACGGAAGTCCTGACAAATCCCATTAATGTAAAACAATACATAAACTTTTCCTTTGTTTCCCATTTACGGAAAGTCATTTTTTTTTTGTTTTTTGACCTTAAATTGCATGAAAATATTTCCTATTTCACAATTTACAGTATATTAACAGCAACACTTCAGACACTATAAAGTATTTTTATCCCAGGGGCTTTTCCCATTGCCTTCATCATGACATCAGGCATAATCCTTAATGCATAGCAGATGTACTGAACGTTTAAGGAAGGTAAAATCTGGTTTGCAAGCTCAAGGAGCGGATATTACGAGCATATCCAATGCAGCCACTGCCTATTGCAAAATATCTATAATAAAAACAGCTTCTACTATTTCCTAAGCACCTGGTCACATGTAATGTCATGACATATTGCTGTTTATACGTATTTGTTGGTTTAGCTCTAGCTGGAATTCTTTTTCTTGTGTTACAGCGGGCTGACTTCCTAAATTTACTGGCAAAAACTGTACAAACTAAGAGGAACGTGCCAAGTTCTGAGTATGTACTGTAGCTTGTTGAGATCTGTGGCCAGATATACTCTATTTGTCATCTTGTGGTATAACAACTAGGAAGCAATAACTGTTTCTTACTTGTCCTACTTTACCATACAGTTTTTTTCTGGACTGTAGAGTCAGAGGAATCCCTTGGATCCGTTATTATCTGTCATTTGATGGGGCCGTTTTATTGTTTATTGTTTAATTCATTTTTCTGATCATACAATGATATGAATGCACCCTTCATCAAGAAATACACTGTATTCTTTATTATTTATACATGTCCGATATATATATTCTGATTTCACATTTTATGGCCTTCTGTCTTATGAGATTTCATGAACCAAACTGAATATCACTCTTTAAATGGGCTGCTTTTAACAGAGGTGTACAAAGGTTTTCCCCACATAAGTATTATGTATTAGGTAGAGTAGACAATGACTATAAAGTGCATCTCTGACACTGGGGCACCTAGTATGTCAAAGATGCGTGTTACAAGTGTTACAAAGGTCTTAGATCTTAAACACTTCATCTGTGCATATCTCTACTCCGATGGTTATGTCACTGGCATTCTATCTAAGGGTGTAGGGCAGACTGAACAGAAGATAATTCACTGATAGGGTGTCTTGTTACAACATTAAACACTGCTCTTTTCCTAAAGGGTGGAAGCTGTTGGCACAGATCACATACTAGTGATGACTAGAGATGAGCGAGTAGTATTCGATCGAATACTATGGTATTCGAAATACACGTACTCGATCGAGTACCACTCGCTATTCGAATGGAAAAGTTCGATGCAGAACCAGCATTGATTGGCTGAATGCTATACAGTCGGCCAATCAACGCTGGTTCTTCTCCTAACTTCAGAAGTCTTCTCCATGCAGCTTCCCCGCGGCGTCTTCCGGCTCTTAATTCACTCTGCCAGGCATCGGGCCTGGGCAGAGCTGACTGCGCATGTCCGCTTGTAGTGCGGACATGCGCAGTCGGCTCTGCCCAGGCCCGATGCCTGGCAGAGTGAATTCAGAGCCGGAAGATGCCGCGGGGATGCTGCATGGAGAATACTTCTCGGAGGATCCAGCCAGACCCTCACTCGTGGACTTGGTAAGTATAATTTGATCGAATGTTGCCTACCCCTGAAACGAGCATTTCCCTCCCATAGACTATAATAGGGTTCGATATTCGATTTGAGTAGTCGAACATTGAGGGGCTACTCGAATCGGATTTGAACCTCGAACATTTTAGTGTTCGCTCATCTCTAGTGATGACCTGTCCTGTGGGTAGGTCATCAGTATGAAAAATCCATTTGGGGCCAGAAAACCGCTTTAGGCGGGGGCCCCATGTTGTAAAAAGTTCCAACCACAGCATAAACACTGCGGCAATAAACACTGCATTCTATAATACCTGCAAATTGGATGGGATTCTAGTAAATCCCATCATATGCAGAAAAAAAATCTGCAGTGGAAAAGGCTTTATGTGAAAAATAATTTATATTGTTGACTAGACAATCCATTCAAGATGTCTATCTTGGTGAGGAAAATTATATTTTAATGTACCACAGATTTCAAATTCTCACAGAGGCCCTTTGAGTATTATTGTAAGGCTTTGTCCTGCCCTACATACAGGGGCGTACCTACCAGGGTAGCTGCGGTAGCAGCTGGCACAGGGCCCAGGACATTAGGGGCCCAGCGACAGCCGCTATCGCTGCATTTTCTTTTTTTAATAGGTTGATACCGGACCCCCGAGTATAATGATTGGAGGCCCAGGAGAGGTAAGGGAACATAAAAAACAGTGTTACTTACCTCTCCGGGCTCCAGGTAGGCTTCAGGCCTACTTGCGGGATGTCCCTGATGTCACATGACCGGGACCTGCATCCATATGCGTCGTGACGCAGGCCCCCTGAACACATGACGTCCCAGACGTCATTGAAGATGGTCAACAGTGGCGGAGAGTGCAGTAGAGCCAGGGATAGGTAAGTAACAGTGTTTTTTTTTAAAGTTTTTATTCCCCCTGGGTCTCCGATTATTATACTCTAGGGTCTGAAAAGACCTCAGAGTATAATAATTGTTCATGGGTGCCCACAATGGATCATTATACTGTGTTCAGGGGCCACTATGGGGCATAATACTGTGTTCAGGGGCCACTATGGGGCATAATACTGTGTGCAGGGGCCACTATGGGGCATAATACTGTGTGCAGGGGCCACTATGGGGCATAATACTGTGTGCAGGGGCCACTATGGGGCATAATACTGTGTGAAGGGGCCACTATGGGGCATAATACTGTGTGCAGGGGCCACTATGGGGCATAATAATGTGTGCAGAAATACAAGGGGGGGGGGGGGGCGTATCAAAAATTTGCCTCGGGTGCCCGCCATTCCTAGTTACGCCACTGCCTATATACCTCCATGGCAGCCTTGAATTACATGGATCAGTAAAACAGCCACGTGTATAAGCCTTTACTGTGCACTTTCTGTGCTTACTTCCTCTCCCTCAATGTGGTTAGCAGTTTAATCTCTGAGCTGGCAAACTTGAATAGTGTCGCTATACCAGCACTGACAGTACAATAGAAACACATCGGTACTTGTAATGACAGGTTTGTGCCTTTAGACATACAATTTCTAAAATCTTTTAGTGTTTGTAGAATCTCATTGGCCAGTGGGACAACTAATATTTTCAAGAACACACCAGTACTGCTCTAGCAACCCAGTGCACAGCTCTGTGGAGATGGAGCAATAAAAGGTAGGCCCAAGATCGTAGACTTACTAGTCATAGTGACTTTAGATGTCAAATCCGCCTAGACTTGGTAGGCCAGCACAATGATGAAGGGGTTGTACTGAGAAGATTGAGTAGGGTCTACCGAAGCTCTAATAAACTGGGTAGACAAGGTAGGTGTACCCCGATAAACTAATTGTATCAAAAAGAAGATAAAGGAGGTGCAACTTTTATTAATATATTAAAGGTATAAGATATATCTTCACAAATAGCCTAAAATATTCGGGTAACCGATAGAAATTGTGTGTGTGGCTAGTAGTAGGAGTCTATATTCATACACCATATATCAGCTACCCCAATATACATGAATGGACAACGTGAGAAAGGCAGGACTAATAATAAGCTGCATCAGACCTATGTATAACGGTCTATAATGCTAAGCAGACCAACTTATCTGCTTAGGGGAAGACTCCATATAGAGCCAAAACTCCCCACCCCACAGATCTGTTTCCTATCACACACTCAAAGGCAGGGTTAAACTTAGGGCAGGTTCACATCCGTGCCCCAGTCTCTGCTTTCAGGTTTCTGTCTTCCCCCCGAGAAACTGGACAGGAGACGGAAACTGGCAGTCACTTTTCAAACCCATTCATTTGAATGGGTTTGCAAAGTGTCTGCCCGTGAGCGTTTTGTGGTCTTCGCAGCGAAAGTTTTTTTTTTTTTTTCTTAACGGAATACAAAGTCAGACATGCAGGACTTTGTGTCTGGTTAAAAAAAAAAAAAAAAGCCCACAAAACACTCATGGGTGGACACTGTCTGCCGGGTTTACGTCTCCTGTCGGCAGAAGACGGAAACCTGAAAGTGGAGACCAGGGCGCAGATGTGAACCTGCCCTAACCAGTAAAAGGCTGTTCTAGGTCTAGCTACAAAACTGGCTAGAGAGCTTACATTACACTCTCAATTTTTCCATCTAGCCACATATGCACACACTTTGCCATATCCAAAAACCTGACGCGTTTCTACTGTGTCCTCCGCACAGCTCATGTTCAGCAAACAGCACATTTATGAAGTCTTGGTTCTGTAGTCCTGGGGTCTGCTTATATGCCTGTTTACCCTCTCTGCCAATAACTAGCCTAAAGAGCTAACGGTTCTGAGTCCCTGATCTAGTCTAAAGTTAGCAGGAAGTAAATCCTTGGGTAAAGGCTGGAGGCTCTTAGCAACCACTAAATTCCTTCCATCTTCTAGGAGACTCAGATAGTAACATAGAAGATGGTTGATTAAAGGGGTTGTCTGGGCTAAATAATGAATGATCTATCCAACACCTGGTCCCCTGGCCGATCAGCTGTAGAAGAGGTTGCAGTGTTTGGATGAGCAATGCAGCCTCTTCAGTACATTTGTGCAGCGGCTTTGCTTGGTACCACAGCTCAGTGTACTTACTTCAATGGGATTGAGCTGCGATAAGGTCGTGTGACTGTTGATTGTGATGTCATATGGTCTGTGAAGTGGAAGCCATTGTTACTTCAAACAGCTGATCCATAGTTGTCAAATTCTCACAGATCTTTAACTCCTGGATATCCAGCATACATCTGAAACTCGCAAATAGCCAGTAATAAAATGA